>NW_019154097.1:9739966-9974956 GCF_002288905.1 Enhydra lutris kenyoni | reverse complement strand
TTCAGTAAGTATTCTTTCTTCCATGGCAATCAGTCATTTGCATAAGTTCAATAAGAATCTGTTTTCCTTGTAACAGGACACTATTGGAAACTGGTTATTTTACCAAGGCTTTGACTGGGATATCATATTTGAAAAGACTCAGATATGACCAAACAGTTTAAAGGAACTAAGGTTGACTTTATGAATCCTGGAGCCGTAAAGCCCTTTGGAACTGTTGGCCTGATACCTTGCTTACAGAGTTCCCAGCAGCCTCACCAGGTGAGTAAAGAATGTCACTCCTTGGTAGGTGCAGAGCCTCAGGAATAGGAATTCGCCCAAGTCGACATGTATTACAGGCATGTCTGATGGCAAGTATGTGGCTTGGCTTCTGGCCTGGAGAGGCTACTAAAAGTTCAACCTAGAGATTCCTTATAAGAAGTTCCAGCAAAGCAGATTCTAAAAGGTCTATATGATCACACTCACTGTTCTTGCTGAGCTTACTTGTTTTTCAAGTAAATTAGTCCTAATTTGGCTATCTCTGGAAATGAGGGTTATTTTAGAGAGAAAAATTGTTTTAATAACACGCCTTTATGGATGTTAAATTCTAGATTTGGTTGTCTTTAAATGTTTGTTTACCTAAGCTAGACAACTTGAGGCAAACTTCAGAGGAAGATTTAAAATATTTATAAAAATGGGTTAAACTATACTATGAAGGGGACTGGACTAAGACTAGGAAGAAATTAGTAAGCCAAATACATCAGGGCACTCATTTGGGAACATGCAAGCTTAAGGAGCTTATGGACAAGCAGTTTCAGGTTTCTAAATTATGGCGTATGATTCAGGATATGGTTGATAGATGTGCTCAATGTCAGGCGGTAAATGCGAAAAGAACTAAAATAAAAAGAGGGAAAAGAGATAGAGATTTGGGTTACCTCTTGCGATCAGGTCAGACAATGACCCTGCATTTGTGAGTTCAGTCTCACAGGTATTGGCCAAAGCTATAGGCACTAATTGGAAACTACATTGTGCTTACTGGCCCCAGAGTTCCGGGCAAGTAGAGAGAATGAACTGGACTCTTGAAGAGACCTTGACAAAGCTAATTCTGGAGGCTGATGATGGATGGGTGGCTCTCCTTCCTTTCGCCCTCCTCACAGTGTGATGTACACCCTATTTAAACAAGGTGACCCCATTTGAAATAATGTTTGGGAAACACCCCCACCCGCTCTGCCCTCGGCTACAAGAGGTTGCCTTAGCAAAAATGATTGGTCAGTCTGTACTACAGTCACTGCAGGCATTACAGTCTGTCTAGCCCACACAGGGATCCGAACTGCCCACACTGAGACAGAGATGGAGCTGGAACCACATCCTTACCAACCCGGGGACTTGGTTTGAATATGTCACCACCAAGTGGGAAACTTGGAGCCTCGCTGGAAGGGACCTTTACTATCATCCTGACCACCCCCATGGCAATGAAAATAGAAGGCATCCGGGCCTGGATTCATGCGGGTCACGTCTAACAAGCCAAGGATGAGGACACCCCCCAGAGATGGAAGCTGCTGCCAGTGGACCCTGCGGATCGTGGACTAAAGCTAAGACTCAAAAGACTTTGAGTTCATTGTTGCTCCTATTGTTACCTGTTTTTATAAGAGCTTCTAAGTCACCTCATAAGACAGAAAAGTATAGGTGGGAAATTAAACAAACGGAATTAGGAAAAGTGGAAAAGGTTATACAAAGCGGTGAATGGCTAACTCATCAATCAACTGTGCAATTTAATGTAACCTTATGCCAATTGGCACCCATTAACCCCGTTTAGATGACTTATAACCCCTTACAATAGAAAAACATAGAACTGGCTAAAAAGTCAAGGATTTGACTAATCTCCAAAGAAAAGGGGGAATGTCAGGGCCTACTTGGCCAGAGTGAGCCATTTTGTTGTTTATGCAGTAAACTTAGATTGAACCTGCCCCTTCCCCCAAGAGGAAAGCGCTTAGAAACAAAATTGGTGAAATACGGCCAAATAGCCCCCGATAATGGAGTCCAGATTCAAGGACGTGTCCGGCCAGATGGAAACGTCCAATCAAGGGAAAAACGCACGTATTACCCGCCAGGGAGTGTGAGCCCCTGCCTTTTGGGCACCAGACGAAGGCGCCAATTCTAGCCAAGGTCATAGGCTGAATTAGATGACTATCATGGGGTAGAATGTAATTCAATTGGCCACCTGTGTGTGGCCAGGCTCAACCACATGGCCTTTACTCTATAAAAGTTAGTCTGTGAGACTGGGAGGGGTCGCCTCTTTGCAAGAGACGGCCCTGGCCGGTCAGTTTGATTCTCGATGCTTGGTGTGAAATAAAGATTTGCTTGACCTTCGCTTTGTATCAGTCTCGTCCTTTTGTCCACGGACCCTTTCACTTGTAACAGAATGCATCTTTCTCATGCTGCGCTTTTCTTACCAACACTATCCCCTGAGCCATCTAAGCAAGCAGATCAGGTTGAAAAACCTTTGAAAAGATGCAACCTTGGTTCAAAGGTGCCTTCCTGTAGTGAGGTCAGGAAGACTGGGATTCTAATACCAGCGCTGACAGGTACAGCACTGCCTTGGGGTCGTCCCAGCTTCCCTGGGCTGTCTCAACAACCAGATTTCCTCGGTGAAAGAATGGGGACACGGCATCTGGGATGAATAGACTTTCAGCACTCTTTCTTTCCTTGCCTGCTTACCCAACGTCATCAGCCAGACAGCATTCAGAAGATGCACGTGAACGTATGAGTGTGGAAATGTAAACCACTTTAGGCCAGAATGAGATGAGAGATCAGGCAAAGTTTTATTTAGCAGAGGTAAGTTTTTTTCCTAAAAATAACTAACTTTTTATTGACCACTTACATATGGACAGGCTGAAAACCAAGGTAGCTTGTTAGGCATCCAGTTGTGTTTCCAAGTGCTCTAATAATTTCGAGAATTTTTAAATTTTGCCTACACACACCACAGACCCCCTCCTCACACTCACTCACTCACTCACATACTCCCCCCATGGAAGGACCTACCAGTCAAGCCTCTAGAAAGGCTTATTTGAGCAGACACGGAACTAAAAGGTATAAACATTCCTTGAGTTCACTTTGTGACTCTTCAAATACTTTCGCCCAGTGGATGAAGCTTAAAACAAACAACATGAGCCAGAATACATTTTGTGATAATTTTTTTCTTCTCTTTAGAAAAAAAAAAAATATGTACAAAAAAAAGCTAAGAAGAGCCAACATGGAAGGTGTCAAGAAAACATTCTGATAGGTACAGACAAGGGAGCTCCTTCTCTCAAAGGAGTTACACATTAGTTATTACCATGCTAGAAAAATGAGATGCAGTTAAAATTCTAGAACAATTAAAAGCCACAAAGTCAAGCTGTTGCTCTGGGGCTCTAGGTTGTAGATGCTCTGATACCCTTTCTGTAAAATAATACTGTGCAAAGTGTAAAATATTCATTTTCATATAAAGTCCATACAATATGAGATATAAAACTGTTGAGTTGACAGGGGAGACTGGTACAGGTTGCTTTTTGGAAGGAAGTCTGCAGTATTACCTGCCAGCCCAGGGACACGATTCCAGAAAGACCTTGCATCTCTGAGCTAGGAGAAACCATTATTGAAGAGAGAACCATGTAGCCCCAACACCCCTCAAATCCAGGAGTCTCTGCCACTTGTTTATGTAAGTAAGTGACTTCATTAATAGATTACTTTAACTTAGAATACAAAACAGGTTAAGAGACAAGGATAAAAAGTTCTTTTTGAAAGAAATATTTCTTTCTGCGCAATTGATTTTGAGATTTACCATTAACCCACATCGCCCTCCCTGCAACTCAAAAGTTAACTTTCATTAAAATTCAAAAGTTCTGGAGGAGGCAGCAAGTACAGTAATAAAGGGTTAAAGTGAACTGTTATATTCATTTTATTTCTGTGCCTATAAAACTGAGAAAAGAAGGTTCGTGTACAAATTTCACAAAACAACATCAATCATTGAGTCAATGTGGTTCTTCAATGCACACTGGAACAAGGAGAAAATTTCGTTGGTTTAAAATTCTGGCATAAATATATTAAAGCTGACCAAAAAAAAAAAAAAATGAGGGCAAGCTACATCACTTCCTCATACAAAAAAATGTACAAAACGTTAGCCTCTAACTAGATAAACATAATACTTGTCTTCACAGTTTGACATCAAGTAACTGTGTGTCTTGAAGTATTGAATTGGAGGGTGATTAAAAAAAAAACAGCTTGTGACACCTCAGCTGTCTCAGGTGACTTCGGTCATGGAGGCAGAGTGATTCTGCAAAGACAAGCAGATGCAGACTCAGCGTGGGCTGACTGACTCATGTGCACACTCACTCTTCCTAGGCTGTGCCCTTGCGCTCTTGTCTCCCGGCTTTGCAAAGGCTGTTTCCTCTCCCTGAAATGCTCTTCCAGGGCCCCTTAAATTGTCACCTCCTCTATTACATCTTCCCTGATACATTTTTTTTAAGTTTTTTTTTTTCTTTTTTTTTTTTTAAGTAATCTCTACACCCGATGTGGGACTGGAACTCATGACCCCGAGAACAAGAGTCAAATGCTTTACCGACTAAGCCAGTCTGGTGCCCCTAAATCTTCCCTGATTTTTCAACCAAAATAGAATAATTTGTTCAACTAAACTTGGTCTCTATAGAATTATCTTATATTATACTTATTTGGTTATATTCTTTTTTTTTTTTTTTTAAGATTCCATTCATTTATTTGACAGAGAGAGATCACAAGCAGGCAGAGAGGCAGGTAGAGAGAGAGGAGGAAGCAGGCTCCCCGCTGAGCAGAGAGCCCGATGCGGGGCTCGATCCCAGGACCCTGAGATCATGACCTGAGCCCAAGGCAGCGGCTTAACCCACTGAGCCACCCAGGCGCCCCTATTTGGTTATATTCTAATAAAAACATCTAAGGATCTCAAAGTAACTTTAGCTGTATCCCACATTTTTAATGTGTTCTAATTTTTGAAAAATTTCTGTATGATTTATTCTTTGAGTCATGAGCTATATAGAAATGAGTTTAATATTTTCAAATGTGTAGGGTTTTTGTTTTTAGGTGTAGATATCTTCGAATTTTTTTTCTAGAGAATGTAATCTGTGTGATACAGATACTGTACAATTTCTTGAGACTTCTCTGTGGTTTATTTTCATGTTTCATGTGTTTTGAGGGCTCTATACAATGCACATCAGATCTACCTTACTAATCATCTATATCTTCACTGTATTTTGTTTGCTTATTAATTAGAAATGTGTTACAATCTATTCTATGATTGTAGCTTTGTCTTTTTCCCTTGTAATTCTATCAATTTTTGCATACACACCACATTTATACAACCCCTACCTCTTCTTTATATAACTTATATATACAGGACCCCCTTTTTGCAGACCCAACACTTCCTCTTGTTTGAACTTAAAACCCCTAGTCCGTGGGGATGGGAAATAAAAGAAACTGTGGTGTTAGATCTGGTAGATTATTATGGGGGTTTCTTGATTTCTGTTTGTTTTTAGGACACTAGAGACTTATAGTATATTCCTGAGAGCTCAACTACATATTTTAGAAATGGAGTATTTTATTTTTCAAAGTACTTTTATCTGCCGTATTTGCGAGAACTAGAGCTTGATGCATTTCTTGCCACAGTGTGAAAAATAACTTTTCCTTTTGTGTTTTTACTTTTATAAGACACTTCCTTTTTGAAAAAAACTTCTGGGGTCAATACTTTGGTCATTTACTTGTGTATAAGATTCTAGTTGAGACTAAGTGGTAAAGATGAAGTAATCCAACAATTGAAGGTAACTAAATGGGTGAATTTGGGCAGATCTCTTTTAACTTTCCAGGTCTTTTTTTCTATTTAATACAAATTTCTATCACTAGTTTCAAATCAAGGGGGCCATTTGCTTCCTCTGGGAATATTTTCTTAAATATAAATTATTTTACTTCAGAATTGCTGAATTAGAACCTCTTGGAGTAAGGTTCCAGGCATCTGGGCATCAGCATAAGTTGGATTCTTTTTCTGCTAAGGAAAAAAAATGTCTCCTCCTCCCCAAATCTGAAGACATTGAGAAACTTTATACCAACCCAGAGTAGGTTAATATAATTGTTTCCTCTTTAACTTCATTTCTTTGTTAATATAAACTATGTTTGACAGGCCCACAATTGCTCACCACTAAGGGTGACTGCTTGGGTACATGTAGGCACAGGGGTGCAGAATATGGATGATTCCACACCTGTCTCTTTAGGATCAAAATCACTCTGTGGGTTCCTGGGATGGGGCCTCCGTGAGATCACACTCACTCTATAGGACCACAAAATCATGCTTTGGAAACCTGACCATTTTTGGTTTGTTGGATTCTGTAATTACTTATTTTTTGGTTTTTCTTCAGTACTTGGGAAAGATCTTGGAAAATGTACCTTGTCTCAATCAACTATGCTAAGGGGAATCACAGAAGACAAATATGCAAATCTGAGTTGATGTTTTAGAGAGGAAGAAAAAGCTCTGGAGCCGTGGGGGCTCCATGTGGCAAAAGGGAAAGAAAGAAGGTCTTGGGAGGAAGAAAAGTTGGGTGGCCAGGTCCCCTCCCTATCCAGTCTTCTTGAGGTATCTTGAACAGTGGGATGGATTTCACATGTATGAATGTATGTTCTGAAGAAAGGTTCATATTTTCTCTCAGATCCCCAAAGTTCTTCCTGGGAAGATGGTTCTATCCCAGAAATTACAAAGGAGCCGGCTTCTAATAGAAAACCTAGGTGTTGGCGTCTCACAGAGAGTTCTTGCCCCCAGGAGAAAATACAGGCATATTTATTTTGGAAGAATGGTAGCTCAGTTCAAACTCACAAATCCCTACTGCATATTTCCTTTGAATGCTAAGAGATGCAGATTTCCAAATGGAATTTTCCTTGAAGGGAATGCCAGGCTGTGAGGTATCATACATTGAGTAGGAACTTTAAGACTTAGATGGGCCTGTTATAATTTTGACTTGGTGACCTTGGGCATGTTTCTTAAATTCCTTGTGCTTCACTTACTTCATCTACAAAACAGAATTAACATTATACCAATTGCAGAATTGTTGTGAGGACTCAATGTGATAGCTTGCAATAAATGCTAATTTTCTTTTCTTGGCCAACAAATAAAGAGTATAATCATCCTAACTACATGTAGAAACATTTGATACTAAAAGCAGCTGCTTTGTTACTTGAGTCTTCTACAGTTGGTGTGGAAGGCATCACTTGAGAAGTAATCTCTCTATCCAGCATCCTGTAGCTTTGCTTTGCCTGGCCTACGGAAGTCCTGGTATTCCTTATTAATTTCTATTTTCTTTGGAGATTCAGATAATGACTGCCCATGGTCTGATTTTAGGTTCTCGGTTTTGTCTGAAGTGTTTAGTTCAGGTTTTGGTTCTGGCTTTCCTCTATCCATCAAACATTTGTTTCACACCTAGTGAATGCCAGGAAATATGGAGAGTACATAAGATATGGTTCACAGTGTTCAGATCCTCAAAGATCTCCACGTTCTTGGGGGGAGGGGCAGATAAGAAGGGACACTTTGGCCTCCATTGGGCAAGACAATCACATGAAGGGCTGTGTATTCAGAAAAGACCTCATTGTGAACCAGATAGGGTGATAGACATGGAAATAAAGATACATGGACAGATTTGAAAGAAGTTCAACTACGGCCTGGAGTGAATAATAACACATAGTTGAAGGAATCTTTTCTCTATCTTGTGGAAGATCAGTTTTTGAAACTCTGTTTGGCACTTTATTTTTCAAGGTAAGTGGAACCACCAAAATATGGCCTAGATGTCTCTGTGACCTGGATGGTCAACTATTAATTGTTCTGAGGGAGAAGGCAGAAGTCTGGAGGTGGTTTCCAACAGAGGGTAGTGCCTGAGCAGTGAGTGCAGAAGGCTGGGGTGAAAGGTGGTGTCCTCAAACCAGGATGTTCAAGGCAAAGTAGGCAGCATTTAAAAGAACACAGACATTGCCATGTTTGTGGCACTCAGTAAATATTTGTTTGCTTTTAAAACTCACCTTTGTCTTCAGTTGCTTCACCTCAAAAGTAGGGGGAACCACTCTGATCTTATCAGGTACAGTAACAATTTGATAGGGAAGACCAGAGAGAGTCTGTCTCACGGTCTCATTACAAGGGATCACTTTATCATTCAACCCTCATCAATAGGCCAAATATCAATAAACCAGTAAGACATTTTTCAGTATGTTCTTTCTCATTAAACCAAGTCAAAATTTTCACCTTAATACAGGTTAAGGGAAAACAAACAAAATACTTGGCACTGGGCTTAATGGAGGGCTCAACCTTACCAAAATAGAAATGGCTTTACTGTTTTGTTTTTCTTATTAATAAAATTAGAAAGACTTCATTAAATGTGAAAGGAAATAGGACCGTTCATCTCAGAGAGATGTTTGATAAAAGGGAAAAATACTATTTTGTACTCTATGAAGTACATAATTCTAATGGGAGGTGATTTCCTTTTCCTTTGTACTATCTATAAAAACGGTTTTGTAAGAATATAAGTATAAAGAAGGTTTCAAGATAAATAGATTATTACAGAAGAACATTTTAGCAGGACTCAGCCAACTGAGCAAAGGCAGTGAAAACCCTGTTTTGTTATTGGTTATTCTCATTCTCTGACTGCTTAAAGAACCACTCAACTCAGCTCTCCTGCTGGCAAGGTACGCGGCCTTGGGCGAGTTAATTGAACATTGCCATTTTCAGACTCCTATTTTATCTGTGAAATGGGATTTCTCCTATCAGTTCAAAAGGTGTTTGTTGAAATAAGGATGTATTTGTGAAGCACCTAGCAACCGACTGAGGGAAAAATAAGTGAGTAGGGTTGTATTGAATTTTTTGATTGTGGTCATCAAAATGGATCCCAAAGAATACTTCATCATCATCTTTGGAAAGTGCTTCTAATCTACATCTATCACTGAATATAATAAAACCTTTCTCTTTCCAAATACTGTCCAGTTACTAAATCAAACTGGCCTCTCTCATAATTGGTCCGAATTTCCTAAATGTGGTATTATGTAGTCGGTCAAGGTGTCTTGAAGCAGCTGGGGTTTAAGCTAGACATGACTAAGGACTTCCTGAGGATGCATGATTCCCAAGGCCCAGACTAACTGGGAGAAGCCTGAAGTTCTTGGAGGCTTTACCTCAGATTTTTGTTAGTGCTGAGTGGATTCAGTGGTATCCGCGGGCTTCTCGTAGAGGAACTGATTCATTTACCTCCCAAGCTAACAGGCCTCGAGCCTGTGGGTTTGGTTTGCTGAAACTACTTTACTATACCTGTGCACTTAAGGTTTCCAGAGGGCTTTCTATCCTTGGGAAAGCCATGAGGGGTACTCCGCGGGGATCCTCAGGTTTGGGTTTGGAAGGAGATCCTTGTGTTCCTTTAAAGTTATGGACCACACACATGCCCTGCAAGGGGAGGGGACAAAAGACCAGGGTCAGACTGCAGCCATCAACGCCTGGCCCTCTCGAAGGGTGGCAGGCCTTTCCCCTAGAATGTCTTTGCCACCGTGACTTTTTTTCCCTTCGAGCCAGTGGGTAGGGACCACACAAAGACCTTGGGCACAATCTAGGTGTTTGCTGAGCACCTCTAAGGGCTGAAGAACCATCTGACCAATCACCATGAGGTCAGTGAAAATCAACCTTCCCCCTTGTGCCTGTTTCCCCACCTGTAAAATGGAAATAACAACACCTCTTTCATAGATCTATAGTGATTAAAAGACACAATGAGTGTAAACTACCTCATAATAACAGCTGACATTTACTGAGGGCCGCTCCATGGCTGGCATTGTCCTGAGAATTTTCCCTTCCTGCATGTAACCCACTCAACGATCTTACAAGGGAGGTACTATTATCATCTCCAACTTAGGCAAGGAGGCATGGTGAAGTTAGATAACTTGTCCAAGATCCCAGAGAGATTTTAACTCCATAGCCCCTTGGTCATTCCACCATACTCTCCTGCCTCTTCCCAAGTGCCAAACTCATGGAAAATAATCAGTGGGAGCTAGTCTTCACCTCCTGCCCAAGATGACCATCCTTAAATCATAGGACTACTGTTTGCTTGAGATTAAATAATGCCGTGGCACATTTCCTCTATTGCTTCCATTAAAGTACTCTCCCTCTAAACTACTACTCACTTTTCTTTATTTCCTACTAAGGCCCCCTTCATAACTAAGTCTGTCTTTACCATCTTCTCTGCTTCTTTTGCCCTCATAGAGTTTATCTGTCTCTTTCTGTGCTCTCTCTCCCCTTGTTATGAATCTTTGTTTCTATATCCAGTATCCCTAAATCTTTTTTTTTTTAAAGATTTTATTTATTTATTTGACAGAGAGAGATCACAAGTAGACGGAGAGGCAGGCAGAGAGAGAGAGAGAGAGAGAGAGGGAAGCAGGCTCCTCGCTGAGCAGAGAGCCCGATGTGGGACTCAATCCCAGGACCCTGAGATCATGACCTGAGCCGAAGGCAGCAGCTTAACCCACTTAGCCACCCAGGCGCCCTCCCTGAATCTTTTTTTAAAGGAAATTTTAGCTTTTTAAAAGAGATCTTATTTATTTATTTGAGAGAGAGACAGAGATAGCGAGAGAGAGCACAAGCAGGGAGAAGCAAGTTTCCTGGGAGCAGAGAGCCCGATGGGGGCTCAATCCCAGGACCTTGAGATCATGACCCAAGCCGAAGGCAGACACTGAATCGACTGAGCCACCCACTTACCCAGTAACTTTGAATCTCTCTTGTCACTCTTCAAACCCGGCAGAACATTTATGTAAATATTCTCTACTTGGCTTTCTTCCATCTCACTCTCCAGGTCTGATTAAACTGCCTCCATTAAAGAAATAGGAGAAATGGGAGGTATAGGAACTCTGGAGTTGGAAAGACCCAGGTTAGATTTATGGCTTTCTTGGTTGGGTGGCCATTGGGCAAGTTACTTATTTTTGAGCCTAACTTTCTTCACCTATAAAATGAGGATAAGAATATAATTCGGCTTGTCCTAGGAGCACGTGACTTGGTGTATACAAACGGTAGAACATGTAGTGATTGCTCACTTAACAGTCCCCTCCCCACCATTTCATTTTCACAGAAAACGCAAAACAAGAATGCACATAGGCTGCAGGTATGCTCCCATTCTCGGACTCTTCTTTCCCTGTGTCCTCTCCAAGTCTCCAGTTTAGAGAGCTTCCAGTCTCCTCTAAGACCCATTTCCAAGCTCAGTGTGAGTGCATGTGCGGTGTGCACGTGGGCACACACAGAAAATAGCGGGAGATTGTGGGGTCTCTCTCCTGCCAGAGAGATTCAGTAGCAGTTCTGGGTCTTACATAAAGACTGTTTGTGGGAAAAAAAAAAAAGTCTGATATTTTCCATCCACTGGGAAGCCAGTAACAGAGCAAACACTAACTGAGTGGTAGGAAACAGGGCTGCAAGTTACTCAGAAAAATCGAGTTTAATACCAAAGCAGAATTTGTATATGGCTCCTTAGAAAATGCACAAAGGATTTCCCAGATTCATCCCATAAAACCTCATGCAGTAGCTTGGGACTGTGAGCACTGCTCTTTCTCTCTAGCTGGAGATGCTGGCTCCAGGACGGAGGGACAGCAGAACTGTTTGACTTCTGAGCCCAAGCCTTCATTTTTGAACTGCTTATCTGTCTTTGAGAACCATCTCTTCTCTTGAAGCCTCCCATACTCTTTCCTTCTTTTAAAGAGCAGACATTGGAAATTACTCCTTAGGGGATATCAACATCTGAGGACCATTTCAGCACCGTTTTCCCTACAGCTTCATACAGACCATTTGCACTGAAGTCCTCTGTCTTTTACTTTAGAAAGAAAGCTTGGATCCATTAAAAATAATTTTGAATTAAAATGGAGCTTCCTAATCTCCCCTGGGAGATCAGTGTTCTGAGTAAATGTGAGCATTTTCTGTATCTCAGCAGATTAAAAAGTTGGAAAACTCCAAGTTAGAGATGGGGAGAGGCATATGTCTATTTTGTACATTAAGTAGCACAAGGAGGAGGGATAGGACAAGAAAGAATTAGGTCCCAGGACTGTGAAATGCATCTATGTGCGATGCCAGTCTTTTTTTTTTTTTTTTAAGATTTTATTTATTTATTTGACAGACAGAGGTCACAAGTAGGCAGAGAGGCAGGTGGAGAGAGAGGAAGCAGGCTCCATGCTGAGCAGAGAGCCCGATGTAGGGCTCGATCCCAGGACCCTGGGATCATGACCTGAGCCGAAGGCAGAGGCTTTAACCTACTGAGCCACCCAGGCACCCCGTGATGCCAGTCTTAATGGGGGCTTTGGACCAGAGTAGGCAGGAGGGTAGGAGGGACATTAAGGCTGTGATGGCTTTCGCGTTTTAGGGATAGCTTGTTGAATATGACCAGGGGACTCATTTTCTGCACAACATATGACTCTCCAGGCCCACTGATTTACTATAAATCCTCCTGGGTATATTTTAAATCCCTGAAGAGTATTTAAAAATTATACTTCTGTGGTATGCCCACAAAACAAAATATTCCACAGCAAGAAAGAGAAGTGAATTATTGCTACATGTTACAATAGATGAATCTCAAAATAATTATGTCAGGTGAAAGATAGCAAAAAAAAAAATACATACATACATATATATATAGATATATATATGGATATAGACTTGGGTGCCTGCGTGGCTTAGTTAAATGGCTACCTTTAGCTCAGGTCATGATCCCAGAGTCCTGGGATCGAGCCCCGCATCAGCTCCCTGCTCAGTGGGGAGTCTGCTTCTTCCTCTCCTGTTCCTCCTACTTGTGTTCCCTCTCTTGCTCTCTGCCAAATAAATAAATAAATAATCTAAAAAAAATGAATATAGATTCTATGATTCAATTCATATGAAGTCCTAGAAAAAGCAAACTCATATAGAGTGATAGAGTGATGGAAAGATCAGTGGTTGCTTGGGAATGAGGTGAAGGAAGAGAGAGAAGGATGTATCTGTATGTCAAAATTTATTGGGGTGCCTGGGTGGCTCAGTGGGTTAAAGCCTCTGCCTTTGGCTCAGGTCATGATCTCAGGGTCCTGGGATCGAGCCCTGCATCAGGCTCTCTGCTCCTCTCTTCCTCCTCTCTCTCTGCCTGCCTCTCTGCCTACTTGTGGTCTCTATTTGTCAAATAAATAAATGAAATCTTTAAAAAAATGTTTATCAAATTGTACACTTCTTGTGCCATTTATGATCTGCCTAGCATACTTCAATAAAATTGTAATAAAATAAAAACAATAAAAATTAACCTCTTCACTTCCAATCCAACTCAGATGAAAAGATTTCCTAGCTGAGCAGGTGGCAAGGTCCCCATCTATTTGAGGAACTAAAATCATCGGAAATGTCAAGAGATGGAGAAAACTGTATTACCCCAACCTCTTCTCCAGAAAGGTTATTATATGTAGTTGAGCAGCCAACTGGAGTGGAATCAAGTTGCCCAAGAGCCACGTTTAGATGGTAATAGAAGCCTTTTAGAAAGTCTGGGTGTGGCTAGAGGAGGGTTTTCATACTGCTGAGTGGGATATACAAGCTTGGACCAGAGCTGAACTTCTGGGGTGCCTGAGAAGGGGCTGTCTTGCTTCCACCCATGGTCTTTGTTTTCCGTTCTTCCCTCAAGCAACACTTGGCCTCTGCTCTCAATACCTTCTGCACAAATATTTAAAGAACAATGCTCTGGGGATGTCTGGATGGCTCATTCCTTAAGCGTCTGCCTTCAGCTCAGGTCATGATCCCAGGGTCCTGGGATGGAGCCCTGTGTGTTGGGCTCCCTGCTCCACGGGGAAGCCTGCTGTTCCCTCTCCCACTCCCCCTGTTTGCGCTCCCTCTCTTGCTATCTCTCTCTCTGTGTCATAAATAAATAAAATCTTAAAAAAAAAAAAATAAGAACACTGCTTTAAGGTACACCAAATTACTAGTCTGCCAGGCCTCACTCCTTAGCCCAGGAGGGGTTGGAGGAAGTGGGACAAGCCATTGGCCCCAGGCATTCCTCTTCCTGACCACCATGGGGAATATGCAATCAGATTCCTGGAAGAAAATGTACTTTAGAAGTCCTTTTTGTGGCAATAGGATGCATAATCCTTAGGGGGGGAAAAATGGCAATTTACGAGGCTGGGGCAGGAGGAACATGGACTTGCTCGGCGGTCTGGCTAATCTGACTCGCCGTGACCCTGGACAGACTTTCAGGGGAAACAGAAGGAGGGAAACCGACCCACCAGAAACAGGGCTACAGCGGTGCCCAGGATGAAGCCGGCAATCACGTCGGAGCCGTGGTTCCGGTACTCGGAGACCCGATTGAGGCCTGTCAGGAAGGCGGAGCAGAGGGTCCCCAGGCACAGCACGGGTTTGGCCAGACGACTGCTCTTTGTCTTGATTGTGCTTGTGATGTACATCTGGAACAGGACGGAGACCCGTGAGTGCGAGGCTGCCTGCGCGGGGCGCAAACCCACACACGCGTTCACACACACGCGCACCGGTACGTGCAAACGGAGGCGAACAGGGCCGTGCCAAGGCGGGCACACTGACCACTTGAACATCCTCCCAAGTCGCTTAGGTTAGAATCTGGGTCGGAAACCAGTGCAGCAAGAACCACACACAGCCACACATGCGTCGTGTTGCTCTGTGTTCTAGGGGCCCATAAACAGAAATAGCGATGCAGGGACCCGGGGCAGAATAAAGATCAGTTTCAGAACAGGCATCTTTTATGCAACAAATTCAAGATTCACTTGGGGGGTATTGGGAAACCCATATCGAATCTCAGAGACCAAATTAACCTTCTGTGAGAATGAATTTTATGGAAGAGAAGACCAGGTAGGCGAGTGGCCATACATTTCCCTTTTGTTGTCCCCCACAGTTCTAGCTGATTCTTCGCACTCGTAGGCAAGAAATATGAAAGCATTGACTGGTTAGTAGATTGACGGAAATAGAACTTTCAGATGAGTGCGTCACACAAAGGTTTTAGCTGTGCTGGGAAATGGATTCTCACAGTCCTTGGAACAGCTGTGATGGGCTCTGTCCATTTACTCTGGCGTGCTTTAAAATACTGAGCCTTTCTATGGGTTTCACAACATCCGAAAGGTTGGGAAGATCTGGCCTGAGGAAAGGATGATGCAATTTATGATACCTGAGATGTAGGCTGTTCTTGTTCATTGTGGGGAGTTGGGCAAGACTCTTCAAGTTTCAGAGGCTCGGTTCTTAAATGTGTGTCTTGTGGGCTAGAGCCTCTTCCACAGAAGTCATTAATCACCTTTGGTAATGGTTACAAGAAGCCACTAGAGGGCATTACTGATCCATCCCATAATTTCTTTAAAAATTTGACAAGTGAGTTTGCAATTCTGAGAAATAGTTCGCTAATACTCATGGTCTCTAGTGTATTTTTATGCCCTGAGCACAGACAAGTTCAAATAGATGCGTTCTACAATATGACCATGGAAACTTAATTTCCTAAATTCACCGTTCACAACAGTGGTGTGAATACAGGCAGACAGGATCCTCTATTACTGGTGACAGATGTGCTATGGAAAACCGTGGTCCGATCAGCTACATAAATGAGAACACATCACGACACCATTCTGACCCTGTATAGGAAACGTTACTTAACACCCATACCAGGTATGTTTAACTTGAGTATTTAATATTTTTGTGGTTTTTTTTTTTTTTTTTTTTTTTTTTTAGGTATACCCTTTATAAATCCTTCCCATAAGATTACAAACTATCAAGAGCATGGGCTTATGGTTAGTATTCTTCACAGTATTAACCAGTACTTAGGACATCCTTGTTGAGTAATTTCTGAAAGCCCTTCACACATAGTAGGGGCTCAAAAAGAGTTCACACAGTTGGAATCTTGTATCAGGGTTTATCTGATTATAGTCCATCTGTGGCCATGATTTGGATTGGATTATATCCGAATCCTCGAAAACAAGTGCTACAGCAGCATCTCTTCTGAGTGAACAGAATTCTTTTTACTCAGAAGAAATTTATATCTCATCTGATGAGATAATCAGTTATTATGAGTAACAGATTAATTTTTATAGTGGTGTTACACAAATTTCACACAGCAATGACTTGAGTTGGATCAATATACAGAAAAGGGTTCAAGAGTACATTGCTTCATATGAAATTTGGTTCTAGATAATTCAGAACAAATGGATATTTTGAAAGTGGAAAAATATGCTGACTGCCTGAGAGGATATTTTTTGTTTAAAAAATATGTGGCCTGCCAATCGATTGATCAATCGATCGATCTATCATAAAGCAAAGAAGGCTTACCAAGCTACAACTGATCTGTTTTGTAAGTTGAGGGTTCTCTATTATCTACATGCATGTTTCCTTAATGAGCGGCAGCTGAAATAATTTTTATCACATACTCATTAAAAGGAATAACTAGGAAAGCTAATTTTGGGTAATTCATCCTACCTAAAAGGAATAACTAGGAAAGCTAATTTTGGGTAATTCATCCTACAGATGTGATCCTGTGAGCTCGACACAAAGGAACCATTGTTTTAAAGAGAATATTCAGCAATTTATTTTAAACTATGCTATATAGTCCGGACATGTAGTCAGTCATCTTCTCTCCACCCTGAATTTGTCTCCAGGGATGTCAGAGACACTCTCCCATCAGAGGCAAGCTCTCAGCAGAGAGTACAGTTACTCTCCCTGGAAACTGTGGGAACCTGCTCCCCTGGGGGTAGGGTGAGTCTTGCTCAGAACCTCTGGGAAGAATGGATTATTTTAAGGGGGTCTTTCCTCTGCCCTCTCCTTCCCCTCCCTTTCATTGAGAATCACTAGACTAGTCATACCTGGAACTAAGTTCAAGTAAGGAAAAGGTGTGTTTTTGACCAATAGTTGCTCTTCCACAGGTAAAGGCATGGGATACCCAGCTTTTGAGTTGATCCCTTCTTTACTTCCTTCCATACTCCTGGTTCTAAGGAAGCATAGGCCAGAGAAAGGGAAGATGAAGTCAACCCAAAATGGACACAATGAAAGAGTAGGAAAATAAAAGGGACACCATTGTTTCTTCTTGTATTTTAAGGCATGAGACACATTTCAGGTTTTTTTCTGTAATGAAAGCAAAAAATGTAAAGAGAACATTACACCTTAGCGGGGGCAGTCAAACCCTGTATGATTTGCGGAGCAGCGAGAAGTGAACTTTTGGGTGTTGGGGCTCATGTAGTATTGTCCAACTCTTCTGGCTAAATAAAGAGGAAGAGTGTCAGGAGGAGCAGAGGGAAACTGTGTTTTTCTCCCAGGTCTGCTGTACTCCCCAGGCAGCCATGTGCTTGAAGGCCCACACCTGCAAATTTGTAGGCAGGTATAAGAAATGTGTGCTGTTCTGGGACCGATGAAAACTTTGGCAAAGAGTGTTGTTGTGGGCAAGTGGAAGAATCCTGGACATGGTGCCAGGAGCATAGGTACCAGCTCCAACCTGGGGGCTCTCAGCTATTTTCTGGGCCTCAGTTTCTGCATCTGTAAAATGGGAAGACCTGACTAAGAGATAATCAACCCTGCCAAATTAATAGCCTCTGGCAGGTCAGTACATTACCCTGGGATGTTGGGGAGGGGGGTAGGGGCAACAGTGTGATGCCGTACAAGAGAAACATGCTGTCACGTGTTTCCTGTAACACTCTAAGTGACAGCGATAAGAGAAAGAAGGTGAGGAGGGGAGAGAGACTCCCGTTCCAGCCAAACACTCGTCTTGGTCTTGGGATTGACAACAGGACTTCAGTACTCACCGTGGCATATAAGGCGGAGTAAATGCTCAGAGCAGCGTGTTTGGAGGGAAAGGATCTCCGAGCCTTTTCTATCACTTCCATGTCCCCAGTGCAAATGTTCCCATTGTTGATGAACTGGTGGTGTGCCCGGCAGTCTGCACTGGTGTAGTTCGGCTTGCACACTGTCAGGAAGTACGGCGTCAGGTGCCCCGTGACCACCTGCCCGGCGTTTACAAAAATGTCAGTAGCAAAAAGTCCGAAGGCAAATACCCCTGCAAGGAGAGTGGAAATGATCAGGAATGATGACGTCGATACAGTTTTGTACCCGAGAGAAGAGAAGTTGTCCACAACAACCTGCCAAAGAGGACCTCACTGGAGTCAGATGGTCCCCTGACTTTTGTCTTTGCAGGGATTGGTGCCTGCTTCCCCAACCATTATGTCCTCTAAACTGACGCAGACCTTCTGCTGTTCGCATGTTATTGTTTTGTGTAAGTAAGGTGGGAGCAACACGTTCAAATGGAAAGAACTAGAATTTTGGAGTCCGACTGATCTGCCTCCCTCGAGCCCCAGCTTTGCTGATTCACTCACTGTGTGTAAGCTATTCGCCTTCTCTGAACCTTGGGACCCTCACTCACAACATGGTTGGGGGCGATGATGCCTCACAAAGAAGTTGGAAAGGTGACATGGGATAGGTCCAAAATACCCACCACGGTGCCTAGTTTCAATAGCTACTCAACAGCAGTTCATTCCCTTTTTCTCCCATAGAAAACATATTCTCCCTGGTCCTGTTTGGAAATGAAAGTACTCCGAAGGGGTATCTATGAAATCAACGGCAGCTGAGAGTGAATGGGGTTGTGCGGGAGTTAACCCTAAAAGAGAGAAAGAAGGTCATTCCGGAAACCTCGATTGAACTGGATGTTTCATTGATGTTGGGCAGAGAAAATGAGAAGGGACGAGTGTTAAAGACGGAGCGTTCCTGACTGCTGCTGTAACAGCCTTCCACAAACTGAGCTGCTGAGAACAACACAGGTGGACCCTCTTACAGTTCTAGAGGTCTGAAGTCCAAAACAGGTTTCACTAGGCTAAAATCAAAGTGTTAGCAGCTGTGTTCTTCCCGGAAGCTCGAGGGTAGAATTCATACTTTGCCTTTTCTAGCATCTAAGCTGCCTTCATTCTTTGTCTTTGACCCCTTCCAGCAATCATACCATCATGACCCCTGCTTCTATTGCCATACTTCCTCCTTTGACTCAGATTCTCCTGCCTCCCTCTTATAAGGACGCTTAGATTACATCGGGTCCACCCGACTAATTCAGGATAATCTCATCTCGAGATCCTGAATTAGTCACACCCGTAAATTCCTTCTTGTCATATAAGGTATCAAATCTACACAGTTTCTAGGGATCAGGATACAGCCATTTGGGGAGAGGAGGGTATGGTTCTTCCGGCCACAATGACTTTGCTGTTTGGCCGAGAATCCTGTGGGTAGGCTATCTTTCCTATCTTTTCTGGATTTTATCTGTCCTCTGGCAAATTCTACAGGATTAGTCCCAATAAGATTGAACATGATAAAGCAGAATTCCTTACGGGAAGCTTCCCTGTGAACTCTTTCAAAGCCTATACAGTACGGCGATAGCTTCTCAATGGACTATTGTCTGTTCAATACACCAAGAGGTGCTGCAGCGCCGAGCTACGTACAAGTTGTTGGAAGGGATAAAGATTTCTGAAATGCGGCTCAATTATGGGAGAAGTTGGCAAGTGTGAGAGAGAGGCAGTGTTAACCCTTGTAAATGTCAAGGATCTGCTATAGTTTCAGTTAAATGTCTACCCAACTCGGATTCCCATACAATGTCCTAGATCTGCAAATTGTGCTGATATCAGCACCCAAAAGTTAATCCATTATAGCAGAAATGAAGGCAAGTTTGGCTGAAACCTTCATCCGGTTTTCATTTTGATCTGTATTGATTGCTGTCATTTTCCTTTTTGTGGCTCTGCCAGGATGTGCTTTATCACAATGAGAACTGGCTCTTTTAATAGCTTTGGCTGGCTCACTCTCAGATGGTCTGACCTCTGAGAGTAGGCAATCATTGATCATTCATGGCAATTTTCACCTCCAGGTTCTGGAAGTCTGAATGGTTAGACATTTTTTTTTAACACCTTCAAGCGAGATTCTTAAAGACCAGGTCTCCCTGGCTTTTTCAAGGGGGCAATAAGTCTGTCTCAGCATACTTTTCCAGGAAACTAGGGTAATTTATGATTTGAAAAAGGGAAAGTGGCAGCACTTTCCTCTGGCATTTTATTTGTCAGAAGCGCTTCCCATCGGGGCAGGTTTGATCTTTCTGAGATGGGATTTCCAGGCTCCTCGGCTTGGTGTCTGAGGTGTCTCATGGCGGTGCTGCCGTGGGCAGCTCTGCTCTTTATTGTTCCGGGATATTTTTGCAGAGAGTGGGCCTTCCCCTCTTCCTCTCTGCTTCCTTAGGATCACCTCTGCTTTTCCTGATGGCTTAACAAGCATCTGCTTTCCAAACAGTTCATTCTGGTGCATTTGATCTAGCTTCAGAAGGGCCCTGTGGCAGCCCCGGGGAATCCACCTGCCTGACATGGGCGGCGACAACAAAGGGCGGTGGACCCCACAGCAGCGAATCACAGAGAATGTCGGATCCTACAGGGCTTTTGTGAGACACTCCAGCTATCGCTCTGAACCCTGAGCTCCTTGTGTGTCTTTTCCCAGCCTCAGAAGCTCACAATGGCTACTTTTGTCCTTAGGGTCAGGTGGAACACCGTTTATGGTGTCCTGTATTGCCACATATGATTTGAAGGAGATGTTTTTAACATGTCTATAGAACCTACCTTGGGATCAAAGATTCTTTCAGTAAGGTCCTATTTTTGAAATTTTAACAGGTACGGTTTTTCATTCCTCTAACGCCCCCTGGTGGGTTCTATTTATCTTCTGAATCCGCTCCCAATAGTACTCCTTGCTTGGGGGGAGCTGATCACATTTATGAATGGATTAACCGCCAACAAAATAGTCTAAAAGTAAGGCGCTTTTGATTTGCCAGAGCTCCGTGCCTGAGACGCATGTCGATATCGTTGCTTTGTTTGGAATTCCAAAAAGGCTTGGATCGGAAGACTAAGAGCCATGGTCTGACCACTGAGTTTCTAAAATCAAACGTAACATAGGGGAGGATGTGGCTGGGGAGGACACACAAGGAGGAGTCGGAACCCTGGCTGAGGGCGTGAAGAGGCGTTCCCATACACTCTGCCTCACACTGGCTGTCAAACCCACGGGCAGGGCAACAGAAACCTCCAGGATGACTTTTGGAAATCTAGTGGAAGCACGTTCCATCCCATCTCAGGGTAGAGCTCAGGAGCACTGCAACTTTTTGGAGAAGCTTCATACCCAGCATGGTATCAGAATGGTGTGCCTCTATTAGCAAGGGCAGAGGGAGGGGCAAACTGGTAGAGCTCAAGGGACACCTCACAAGGCTCAGACATCCTGGTGTGGTGTGGGGTAAGCACTTGTAAACTGCTCCACTCTAAGGGATGATGGGCGTTAGAATGCTGAGAGGACAGGAGGCTAGAAGGGCCTGGAATTAGGACAAAGAAATTGATGATGTCTATTGTCCTTGTCAGGATGACACAGATCAGCCAAGGGAACCTGAGCATGCTTCTTCTTTGTGGCCTAAATAGGACACCTGTCAGGCACGAAGAAGGAGAAAGGATGAAGAGAAAGGAAGACAAAAGTATTAAAAAGTCCTTATTTTTTACCCTCAGGATTCCATATGGGTTCATCTGATCTCAGTCTGTCTCAGGACAAGTTAGGATCTTTGATCGCTAACAATTTAGGGCGTGGAGGTGAAACTCCGAGATCTGGTCCGTGCTATGGAATCGGTGCAGGAAACTACCCTTTTACTCAAATGTGAACGTAGCAGGAGCAGTGACATAACCAGGAAATGTGCATAAGGAGAACTAGCAAAGCCACGCATAACTGGCATGCTAGAAAAAGATACTAGGACTCAGAGCAGAATACCTTTAGGCCTTCCAAAAAAAAAAACTGGTCAAAGTACATAACCAGACTTCCTGGTGCCAAGGAGGATGTTACTGCTTTCCACACAGGTGACTCTCATTAGGAAGCCTACCCCCAGAGAGTAGGGTGGTAATGGGGGGAGGGGGCATTGGTGAGGTGAGGGAAGGACTAAATTCCTTTTAGCCACAAAGGTCCTGTGACCTGAAGGGAAACCTCTAAATTGAAGGCCAACTATTCTATATTAAATTATAAATGTGTAATTTCCAGTTTAAAATGGCACCTTGCTTGATTGCCCCTGGTAGAGCAGCTCTCAATGATCCACTGAAGCATACATGATGCCTGTGAAAAAAGAGGGAAACTCCCAGAGCCAACCTGAAGGGAGAGTCAGGAAGGGGTTTCCATTATCAGTAAGAGACATGGAGTGCGTTCTCTCTCTCTCTCTCTCTCTCTCTCTCACACACACACACACACACACACACACACACACACACAAACACAGACTTTTACTTCAGGAAAATTCAAACTTCTTAGAAGACAGAGATGAGGGGAGAAAATCAAGGGCAAGATTTCATTTCTCTCCTACCATCTGGCCCCTGACTCAGAGGTTCGGGATTGAGATTCCTCAGAAAATATGGCCATGGTCACCCTACTGGATGAGTTCTGCTCTTTGAATTTGCCTGGAACTGTCTTCTCACCTTCTTCAGTCTTCTCAGCGTTTTCAGAGACACACTGCTGGGCAAGAACTAGGTGGGAGGCGGCAGAGGCACAGGCAGCGGCCTCTTCTGGGAACAGACCCACAGGCTCTAGAGACAAGCGCCTGCTGGGCCCTGCAGCTGTGTGTGCTCTTCTTCTTTAAGGCAATGGGGGTACAAGGAGTGGAGGAGCTCCGGCAGGAAGCCTGCTGACTGGGGACCGGCTCGCGCTGTGCACACCAGCCTGCTCTCCAGCTGTAGCTCTGAAGAGCAGGCCAAGAGCAAGGCACACTTCTGTCTGCTGATCAATACTATGGGTGGGTTTGCCTCGCCTGAGTGGATAGGGTGGAAGAAACAATCATGTATCACATGGGGTTTTGGAAAAAAATTCCTATATTAGACTAGTATGATACTGTTTTACTTTTTCCTACCTGTTGTCCCAGTGAGAATTTTACATGTGTGTGATTTTCTAGTGATGGCCAACCCTCCCATTGGAATTACAGAATATACAAGCCCTCTAAGAGCACTGAGAACGTCTATTTTAACATTGAGTCCTAAGCACCCAGTATCAAATGTGACGGTAAACATTTAATATTTATTTGTGAATCAATTAATGGACTGCTAAAGAAACATCAGAATAAGAACAGAAGAGGATGAAAAAGCAAAGGAACGTGTCCAGACTTTCTAGCTCATGTGAGTGTCTCACATCCCCGATTCTATTGAACACAGGGTTGACGTCTAACCATTTAGCATGTAAATTGTAGGGACTGTGTCTCTTTTTTATAAACTTCCCCAAAATTCAGCATAGGCACTTAGGGAATAAAGAGGATAATTGGAAACTGGGACTTTCTAAGTGTCTCATGAGTCAGGAAAACTTGTAAATCATCATTTGGAAATTAAGGGCGTCTCCATTTTCAGTGCAGCAAGAGTGAAAAAAAGAACCTTAAATTGGAATCTGGGGATCCCTGCTGTACCCAACAGGAGAGACTTCCTACCGAGGAGAGCTGTGAAGCACAGGGAATCTGGAAATCACGATCAGCTTGGGGACAATTTTATACTTAGACATCTTCGAGAGAAATGTCTCCATTTCTGATCCAGAGAACTTGCAATGGTTGTCAGTTTAAATATGAACACAGGGGTACATGAAATCATGACTCCTGACTATTTTCATATGGAAAAACTAACATCTAGAACTTTCAAAAAGAAAAGGATATTGAAAAAGACACAAAACGACTTATCTGGGTTAGGTTGGTAACAGTATCTCTGAAGAGGGGGAGGGAATCCCATTTCTCCCTCAACACACGTTCTCAGCTTCTTATCAAACATTTCTAAAAGAGGGCTGCTCTTTTGTCTATGTTGAGCAAAACAGGGCACTGAAAGAGAGGACTGAAGAACTATGTGCTGTGTGACATTGAGAAGGCTTGAACATTTTCTTGTGTTCAAAATTTAACCAGCTTTGTGAATCTTTTGCCTTAGCTTTCCTACTATGATGGTCAAGAAACAGGGAATACATCAGTTCCTAGCCTTTGTTTTCGTGGGAAAATGGGTATTCCACACAAGCAAGTACGAATACGGGGTTCACCAGTGCCATATTCCACAGTGGAAGGGGAACACCTAAGGAACTCTTACGTTCAGTTTCTTCAATGGACATCTCAACAGGGATGTCTTCTTTAGCCCTCCTTTCTGAAGACAATTCCTCAGGGGTTTTCCTCTTTCAAATGTCTGACTTCTCTCTTACTCCTGCTGACTTTATATGTTTGCTCCTCAGTTCCCCTAGACAGTGTGGATCCAAAGCCTGGTTGACAGAGACAAAGATACTAAAAGTTTGCCAGAGGCTGTGAAATGTTTTTCTTTTTAAAAGAGTTTATGGATTGAATGATTGATTTAGAGTGCGCATGTGCGAGGGGGGTGGGTGTGGGGAGCCGTTGCAGAGGGAAAGGAGAATCTTAAGCAGACTCCATGCTGAGCATAGAGCCCCACATGGGACTTGGTTTCAGGACTCCAAGATCATGACCTGAGCTGAAATCAGGAGTCCTACGCTGAACCGACTGAGCCACCCAGGCACGCTGGCAGTGGAATAGTACAATAAAATGGAGAAAGTAGATGCAAATAATTCTGGGAAGCATGCCCTAGATACAAACTAAATGTGGAAAGGGAAGATTTTAGATTCCTTACCTACCAAAGAATGTTAACAACGGGCATATCAAATTCTGGAGGGCTTCCAAGTAACAGCCCTGGAGTTCTGCCCTTTCTGATCATGTTCCTAAATTTCTAAAGCAAAGCTGGTAATCTGAATCCTCTCCATTGCTAGCACCGATCAGCACCACGTCCTGTTAGTGACTGACAGATACTGACCTAGTGTCTCTGCCTGATGCATTTTCTAGTCACAGTTATTATGTTCGAATGTAATAATTTAAATTATTTCCAAAACACTACTTCTTTCTTTATTGAGGTATAACTGACATATTTTAGGTGTGCAATATAATGGTTCGGTATTTGTAGATAGTGTAAATTTTATTTTTCACATGAAACTTTTGAAAGCACCCTTTATCAACTGTTGGGAGTCATTGCCAATATTCAGACAGTATTCTTGCATCTCACTGTGCCTAATTTTGTGATGATGTAATATCTTCACAGCAAAAGTATTCATATAATGTTTTAAGCAAAAGTGTGAAGTCTACTTGTTTTCTTAAATATTTAAAACTGAGGGTGATCTTGTTCCCAGGGGACACTTTGCAGTGTTTAGAGACAATTTTGATTGTCACTAATGGGACAGGGGTGCTACCAATGACACCTGGTGTACAGAGGCTGGGATGCTACTGAGGACCCTATAATACATAGGACAGTCCCTACCCCTATGTGGAAAAGAATGATTTGGCCCACCAAGTCAGTAATGCTGAGGTTGGGAAACTGCTTTACAGCAAAGACATTCCCTGAAGTGCCATGAATTTGCGTCGGCTCTTCTGCAAAGTGTTGAGAAAGTGGCCATCTACTTGTTCCTTTTATTAGAGTCCAGTCTTTTAAACACTGGTGCAGGGACAGCCCTCAGGGAAGATGACTAGAGTCTCATATAACTAAATAACTCTCCTCTTGATAATGAGAGTAACCTACAGAGTTCTGGATCAGGAGACTTGTTCCGGTCTGGAATGTTCTCATTCATGGAGGATGACACTCAAAGAAGAACAGATTTGTTCTGAACCATAGGCAGCCTCATCACAACTTCCGGAGACCTAAGCAGAGGTCTGGCTGTGCCTTTTAGTCATTCAGGGCTCCCAGTTCCAGCATCCCCCCACCCCTCCAAATGTCCCAGGCATCTTTGCTCCCTAGAAGGAAGTACCAAACATGTCAGTCTCAAAGTCTGGTGGCTTGGTTGCTTATGAAGCCCAGAAACAGAGGTTCCAGAAATGGAGGTTCCATTTTTTCCTGAAGATCTGTCCTGGCTTTCTCCTCCTGATGTATATCCTGGAGCTTCAACTCGTTTCTATCGCTGAGTTCCAGAAATATCTCCATCGGCTTATAGGCTCATGCCTTGCTTGCCTTTGGCATTTTTCTGTCCAGATGATGAAAGTTGGGTGCCTGGGCACTGCAAGTATTTTTAGGAAAAAAACGGAACCTTAACTTTTTTCACTTGGTACAAGGGGCACCTACTTTCCTGGAATGGTCACTGTCCTGCTAGGAAGTCACTGCCAAGTCTAGACAATTCTCCTTGTAGGACAGCCTCTCCCTCCCCACTTAAAATTGCATATCTGCCCCTACAAACTGCCCATTTCCTTTTTCTTTTTTTTTTCATTTCCTTTTTCTATGTTATTTTTCCACATGACACTTATCTTCGAATGAACACTATAATTTACTTATTTATTTTGTTTAATGCTTGGCTTCCCCTACTGGAATAAAAACTCAGTGAGGACAAATAAATCTCTCTTTGGTTCACTAATATGTCCTCAGCAACTTAATCAGTGCTTACCATATGGTAGATGCCCACCTAAATAATTTGCTGAAGGTTGAATGAATATGATCAGTCCTCCAATTTATAAATATAAATTATGTAATATATATAAATTGTATAATCAGTATAAATACTGAATGTACATAGAAATGGACTTCCTGAATCCAGTTAAGTCTCTTTTTAGATAAAGTATGTTTAAGTGACTTTCAAAATTGAGAAGGATTTTCTAGTTCTCAAAAAAGGCTGACATTAAGCTTGTCTCTGGGTACCGATTCTTATGACCATAAAACACTATGACCTTTGAAGCTGCTTTTAAAATATTTATGCTCCATTTAGATCACACTTAATTTATGGCAATTAATTAGTGTTACACGAATTAACTGTTTACCATGGTGCTTTCTATTCTGTCCAGTGCTACCTAATCCTCAGATCTGACCTAAATGGTGTAAGACTTGCTTGGTATTTAATTAAATTTTTATTATAAGTAATAATGGAACAACTATGTGATCCTAAATGGAAAACCCGTAATAAATAGCTTCTGGGTGACAGACCATTCTAGTTGCAAATAGATAGTTTAATCCTGATGTATTTGGATGAATTTTTCCCTTTAACCCAAAAGAAATTAGTTATTCAAGAAGGGAAAGTTAATTTAGTTTTCCTTCTATATGGCAAAAAACCTCAAAACCCTCATCAAATTCTAATGCTTTTTATTCATTACTTTTTAATATTAAACCACAAATTTACTATTTAATAATTGATGTTTACAAGGCTACATTTACTCAAGTATATTAGTAATAAATGTAACTAAACTTCTCTTCATGAATTTTTTGGAAAATGTGACTTCCTTATTTTGTCTGCTGCTGCAAAAAGAATGCAAGGGTTTATCTCTTTTGAGAACTTAGATCTATGTGTTTTTGCTGTTCAATTTAGTGCAACACCAAAAGAGAAGTTATAAGAAGGGAAAGGAATGCAGAGGAAAATGTTGAGGAGATGTAGAAGCCCAAGTCCGTGTTACTAATTTGACTGCATTTGTTTTTATAAAATGTTGGTGAAATGTGTTAGTTCAGTCAATTCTTTTCCTCCCTACCCACATCATGGAAACAACTTGAGAAATTAAACTGTTCAGAGTTTAATCAGCCTCCCATCCAGGAGGCTGGGCATCTTTCTTATAACGACCACTTTAGGAAAACCAATTTATTATTGGATCTGTGAATCACAGCAATTCCATCCTCTCTGTCAAGGTCAACGCAGCTATTATTTTTTTCATTTAATATTTTCCATCTGACTTCACTATTTTTGCCATTTTCTCACTGAACATTTACGTTGGATCTCTGGGGTGGGCTGAGGGGATACTATTCAAGTTCACACCAGCCAGACTAGAGAAGACTGAGAGTCAAGTTACCACTCTCAGCTCTGCTTCCCACACTGAAGGTCTTGTTAAAGGACTTGCCCAACCTTCTGAATAGCCTCTCCCTAGCCCCTATTTTTCCTTCCCTTTGCCCCTTTAAAAAAATGTTTAACTCTTTTTCTGACTTTAAAATTATAGATATTCATGACAAAAATTGGAAATTATAGAATAGAAAGCAAAAGGTAAAAATTATTCAACCATTCTCCTACAACTCAGAAATGACATAGGTTAACTATGAGTGTATTTCCCTTCAATCTTTATTCGTTGGGATACACACACACACACACACACACACACACACACACAACCCTATGATGTATCCTTATTTTGAAATAATTACAGATTCATAGTGTCTTGACTTTTTCAAATAACATTATATCATGAATATTTCCCCTTTCATTAAAAATTCTTTTTTTTTCATTAAAAATTCTTAAATATAACATCTTCTGAGGTTGTAACTTACGGTGTTAGCATTATTTTGAAAAAAGTGTATCATTAGATATTTATCATTAATGTTATGAAAAGAATTTTAGTACATAAAAATTAATTTACATCAATGACCATCTCCTTAGGATAAATTATTTGAAGTGGAATTTTGGGTTAAAAAGGATAGCTATTTTTAAAAAAAATATTTTATTTATTTATTTGACAGAGTGAGATCATAAGTAGGCAGAGAGGCAGGCAGAGAGAGAGAGGTGGAAGCAGGCTTCCAGGACCCTGAGACCATGACCTGAGTGGAAGGAAGGGGCTTAACCCACTGAGCCACCCAGGTCCCCCAGGTACCCCAGAATAGCTATTTTTTTTTTAAGATTTTATTTATTTATTTGACAGACAGAGATCACAAGTAGGCAGAGAGGCAGGCAGAGAGAGAGGAGGAAGCAGGTTCCGATGCAGGGCTCAATCCCAGGACCCTGGGATCATGACCTGAGCCGAAGGCAGAGGCTTTAACCCACTGAGCCACTCAGGCGCCCCCAGAATAGCTATTTTTAAGACTACTGAAATACACTGTCAAACTGCACACAGAAAGAGTATATGGATACAGTCTTTCCAGAAATGTATTTGAATCCCAAGCTTCTCCTCACCCTTGACAGCATAAAGCATTACTTTGTTTAAAAATATTTTGCTAATTCACTGGTCATTTTGCAGTGAGAAGCTGATCATATTTATTGGGAAATACTATTTGTAATGGATTCTAGAATAATTACATAAACTGCAAGAGAAAATCATGCAATTTCAACTTAGTTAGAACAGTTAGGTAAAACAGTTATCATTTTCTGATGATTTTTGGTGGCTCTTAAGCACAACGAAAGGACTGTTAAGCTCTTTACAATAACATTTCTAATACATTTGATTACTACCTTACTTCAATTTTTTCAAAGGAAACCTCCTCATTTAAAGGATCTTTAAGTAGTATGTTTTTTCCTCTTATAAAAAACATTCATCCAGATACTTAAAAAAAGTAAGTTGCCCTTCTTACGATACACAGACCCCTCCCCCCACCTCCACCTCTCCTATATGAAGTTAGGACAGACTTCTTTGAGTTTGTCTTAGAAATTGCCTAACATATGTACTTTAATTTCCTAAAACTAAGCTGAAGAGTGGTAATAAAGTTAATTAAACAGGAGGCAAATGAATATTTAAGAACCAGCATTTATGGAAGCAATTTCAGGCAAATCTGTGATTTAATAACGTTAATCATTGTTCTTTACTTATCAAAAAAAGTTATTGAAAACCTACTATGTGCCAGGCATTTTGCAATATGCTGTTGATAAAAAGTGAAAAGATACAATCCCTGCTCTCCAAAGGATCACAAAGTAATAGGAGTAACAGACTTGCATAATTACAGGGATATAGTAAGTGCCTATAAAAGACACAGGCTCAGTGGGGGCCTGGGAGCTACCTATCTGGCTTGGTAAAGAGGTAATGTGTTAGCAGTGTTCTGGAGGCTGAGTAGGATTGTCAGCTTTAAGGGTGAGAGGATGGCAATGGGGTTCCGCAGACAGAAGGAAGAGCTCATGAACAGGAACCAGAGATAGGCGTCACACTGTTCAAAACACCAGGAATGCTCTGAAAGAATTTAAGCAGGGAAATGACTTGATCATAGTTTGGCTCCAGAAAGATCTGCAAAATGGTCAATGGAAGATATTTTTGTGCACCTGGGGCTCCCGGAGCCATGTTGCAGGATAGGATACAGGGGGACCACTGATAGGGCAAGATATTTCACTGGCCTACATGTGGGGCTCCCAACCTTCAGAGTGATTCAGAATCATCTGGATGACCAGTTATGAAATACAGATCATCAGGCTCCATTCCCAGACTTTCTGATTTGGTAGGTATGGGACGAAGCTTAAGAATGTACATTTCTAAGAAGTTCTCAGATAGCTTGAGGTGACCTCTAGGATCTTGATTTAAGTAACTGAGCAGATGCTGGTGCCATAAAACAGAGGAGGGAAAGCATGAAGCAAGTGCTTCCATACCCAGCAACCTCCCTTTCTTCTTGATGCTGTTCCTCTATTTCTCCAAGATTTGCAAGTTACCTGTTGCCTGTCTCCCCACCCTTCCCTCTGAGCAACATCTCTGTTAGCTTATGATAGACTTCAATGGACAATGTCACTGATTATGAAAATGGGAGTTTGATGCTCCTCTTGGGTGAGACATTTCTACTTTAATCATCCTCCTGAAACCACACCTCCGCTCAATGCACTGACTCTGGTAGGAATTTCAGGTACTACCACCGGCAATCTGCAGGATTCATTCCTGGATAGTGGGGGGGGGGCGCTGTTGCTATCCCTCATTGAACAAATCTTGCCCCGACAATGCACTGAGACAGGCAGATATACATGATAGACGCCGGTTATAATTTCTATATTTTGGACTTTGCCCCAGATTCTTTCCTTATCTTTGCCAAGAAAGAACAACAGTAACTTCTGAAGAAATCTCCAGTTAACTGTAAATAACCTTCTGCTTTAAATAACTTGCTCTAATTATACGATCCGACAGTGATCATAAAATCTTCTCTGAATCAAATTACGCAAATGCATGTATAGACATATACACTCTCACACTGCCCGGGAAAAGTGACTTTACCCCATTTTATAGCAGATTCTTCATCTGTACAATTAGGATTATAAGTTACCTTACAGGGTCTTGGATGGATTAAATGAAATAATGCTCATAAAGTGTCTAGCCCACTGTCCTGTAAAATAAAGATTCTCTTCCCTCCTTTATTTTCTCCTTGATGATTTGTTACCTAGCCACTCTGGTGGGAAGTGACCAAACTTTGGACATCTTTAAAAGACACCACTGTTTGGAATGAGTGAACTCACAGACAGTGGTGACATCATATTGTCCAGGGATTACCCAGTGAGCTCACTGGAGACTTCCACAGGTCATTGTGCAGATCGCATCAGTAGATGCTGAAGACAATTTTTTTTTTGAAGACCATTTTTAAAATTTAAGATTCTATTTATTTATTTGAGCATGCACAAGTGGGGGCAGGGGTTGCAGTAGAGGGAGAGGGAGAAGACTCCCGCCAAGCGAGCAGGGAGCCAGACAGGAAATGGGCATGGACAGGAGCTGGATCCCAGGACCCCAGATCATGATCTGAGCAGAAGCTCAACTGACTGAGCCACATAGGCAGCTGTGAAGACTATTTTAATGTTAACAGTTTCTTCTTTTAAGTTAGATTTTCTTAGGCTTCTCACTTCCTCATTCCCACTCCAATCACAAAAGTTCTTGCATCTTTTAAAATTTTTTTTTTATTTAAAAAAAATTTTTTTTAAGATTTTATTTATTTATTTGACAGAGATGACAAGCAGGCAGAGAGGCAGGCAGAGAGAGAGGGGGGAAGCAGGCTCTCTGCTGAGCAGAGAACCCGATGTGGGGCTCGATCCCAGGACCCTGGGATCATGACCCGAGCCGAAGGCAGAGGCTTTAACCCACTGAGCCACCCAGGCTCCCCTAGTTCTTGCATTTTTTATTTTAATGTGGTCATTTGCTTATGACTTCAAGTACTCCAACCCTTTTCTACAATAGGAAAAAAACAGGATTAAGGATAACCAAAAGAGTTGAGAGGATGTTGTATTCTGGCCTTCACTTTCCCAGCTGTCAGTTCTATAGGTTTTATTTATTTATTTATTTTGTAAAGATTTTGTTTATTTAGAGAGAGGGGGGGATAGCAGGCTCTTGAGCAGGGAGCCTGATGCAGGGCTCTATTCCAGGACCCTGAGATTATGACCTGAGCCAAAGGCAGAGGCTTAACCCACTTAGCCACCCAGGCGCCCCTGTAGGTTTTAAAGAGTATCACAGCTTGTTTTTATACCAGCAATGTTCACACTTCGGGAGCTTTATCCTGGCTCCCATGAACATCTGGTCAGTAGATACTTGTAAGATCTCATTTGAACACTGTACCAGTTATTTATTGAGTATTTACTGTTTAGGAACTCTGCAAAATCTATTTCCTACCTATTCCCATATACATATTCATTCCCACTCTATAACCATTATCCACATCACCTCAGATGTTTTTATAAAAATCCTAGGAGGAGAGATATAGAACACACTTTAATTACCTCTTATCATGAACACTAATAAAGCTATTTGTTTTCCAACCTTGGAAAGGCACCATTCTCCAGATTCTGACGGGTTACATTTCCCATACTTTGAGTAGAGTTCACTGCATAACAAAATTATACTGGATGGGAAATCTTTGTCAGGAAATTTGATTATTTTTAAATTCATTTTATTTGTGTCCCCCGCTGTGTCCCCCCGCCCCCACCACCAGACTCAGTTAAATGGTATATGACAATATCCGGTCAATATTAAAATATATGTCTAGAGGGAATCTCAGATAAATATTGTGTAGGGAAAAAAAAACCAAGCTGAAATCATTTGTAAGAGAAGTGAATAAGTCCTGCTTCACTTCAAGGATGAGAAATTGGACATGGCATCATGGTCAGGCTCAGTGGCTCCACTTCCTGGAAAACCCCTAAAGAAACTTTGCTTTTAAAGTTGATGCTCCCATAGCTTACGTGTTCATCTGTAGTAAGTTTAGCAGATTGGACCTATAAGCGAGGGCTCGGTTCGGCAAGCTCTTGTACTCACCTATGAATCTTATGATCCTTCGGAGTAAGGGGTTCAGGTAACAGCATTCTCCGGTCAGTATGGTTTTCTCCTGGGCAATCAAAGATTCTCTGGTTGACTTTATGAAATACATGGATATCTCACCAATAAAAATCTGGAGAAGGAATGTTTAAGAAATGTCAAGTTGGAGAGAACGGTCTGATAAAGGAGACCAGTGACTTTAAAAAACCAAGAGCAAAACCCAAACTTTTGAGGCTCCAGATCTTTTTAAAAGATGTCATGCTGCAGGGAGTGAGGTTTAATTAGTAGTTTGTATTTACTTCTTCAAAAGAATTAGAGATGGCAATAACTGATCATTTTGGTGAGGTTTCAGGCAATCCTATCAAATTCTAAATTCTTATAAAAACACAAGTTGCCATAATAAATTGTAATAGAATCTATGATAAGGCTCACTCGTGTTGGGACTAAATTCTTTTAACTGAATGGGTGAGCTGCAATGCTGAGAAATGACTGGGACAATTGCATGCCCAACAAGGCATTATAAGTACACATCATGATGAATTATGACTTCATTATGTGGCAATACATTATTTACCTGATAAATCTTTATTTGAACATGTTGGTCTGAGCTATACTTCTCACACTGTGAACTGGCTGACCATCCCTTCTTTATAATTGGCATTTCTCTCATTATCTGGAACTAATATGTATGTAGTACCATATAAATCACAATGCCTTTGTGTAGATTGTTTCTTGATTACACTTCTCGCACTCAGGGTGGTGTATTCCTATTTAAAATAAGGAACCGGTGGGAGGTAAGTTGTCACTAACTTACCATCAGTAAGCTGTCATCAACTTACCACCAACTCATCATCAACTGAGAATCATCAGCGAAGAATAAAGTTAGTAATTATCACCATCTATTGGTAACTAGGTGTCAGGTGCTTCATCATAGTATTTTTCATGCTCAGCAGGTCCCTAGTGTAGGCATTATTGCCCTTGTTTTACTGGTGAGGAAAGTTCAGGACCCCCCAGAGCAGACAGCTGGCATGTGGAATCACTGGGACTGGTTTCCACGACGCCTAAATTCCAAAGTTCACACTTTCCACCACATTATACGCCATTTTTATTTTTCTCATCCCAACTTTGACATTTCCCCAGAAGAATGTGACCTTAGAGATGTTCTTTGCTAGGTACACGCTTATGGTGTTAAGATAAACTTTATCACTGTGTAAGAGTTCTCCCTTTCCTCACATTCTTCCTGTCATTACGGAATATCTGTTTAGATGGATAAAGATGACAACATCTTGAGTGGCACATGGGTTTGGAAATTGAACTGTAGAATTGTATAACTGGTGTCATTTATAGGTATTTTCTGCTTTACGAGCAAGGAAACTGAAGGACTTGGGGACGTGGCCACACATGGTCGGACAATAACAGAGGCATCCCTGAAATGTAGCTGTTACCCATCACCCTGTGTGCCCATGTTATCCTGGTTGCACAAATATAACATCTGTGGTTCAGACGGGTTAAATAATCTGTCCAAGGTCAGGGCTCGTAAGTCACAAACCCCAGCTCTGAAGCCAAGAAGACCTGGTTCCAGAGCCTTCATGTTCATGACTTACACTTTTACTTGGAAGTGACTCAAGAAAAATAGTTGAACAGAGAAGTCAACACAAGTCAAGTGGAGTGTGTTTCAAATACTGAAAAACTCAGATGCTATTAAAATACAGGACAGAATGGTGTTGTGGACATAGAACTGGAGGCCAGTCAGAATGGGACAGGACACTGGCAGGAAGAGACGGGACTCGGGGTCTGACGGGTGCACAATGGCGCGTATCACGCTGGCAGATGCTAAGGATGGCTGTTCAGACCTTGCACTTTTTTGTGCCTAATGTCCCTTGGAATTAACAATGCATTGATGCTCTGCCACGGACAAATATTTCAATAGCTTTCAGAACTCAGCCCGCCCTCTTTTCTAGGAACACCTATCTCTGCTAAAATAAGGTGCCGAGGGGTTTTGTTTGTCCTGACTACACATGATGGAACTGCATTGCCGTTCTTTATCTTAGTGAACAGATGGGGACAAATTCATGCATGCTTGGATACGTGAAACAGTATTTCTTTGAGGGAGCTTTCTCTGATTCCACAGACTAGCTCCAACATTCTTGTTATACATGGATTTCTTACCTTGTGTTTCTCTTTTCTATTTCTTACCAGAAATGGTTACATATTATTATTGTTGTTGTTCTTTGTCATGGGATGTCCTGTCTGTCTTATTCTTGGTTATACTCCCCCAGGGCTTAGCCAAGTGTAAGGTACAAAGTAGTTATTCAATGCTGAATGAACGAAGCATATCAGATTAATGAAGGTCTTTTGGAATACAAATTGAATGAGGTAGAGTATAAAGAACACAAAACGATATCCACCATGTATCCTTCCAGACCCAGTGAAAAGGTCACTACCCTTCCCAAAGCCTTTGCCAGTCCCCTCAGGAAAAGAGAGACCCTGTCTTGTCATTGTCTCCACAACACATTATAAAGATCTCTATCCCGACACCTATCCCATTAACTGTAATGACTGTTTGTATGTCCTTCTTCGTTTGGCTATGTTGTCCTTATAGGAAGGACTTCCTGCCATTCCGTGTATGGTGCTTAGAACAGGGACTGATACATAGTAGGCTCAATCAATATTGGCTGAATGAATAAAAGGTTGAATCTTTAGAGGACCTAGTTAGAGATAGAATCCTCTGACCTTAATTTCTCTGAAGATGAACAATGCAGGAAATTGACAATATGGACAAGAAAGCACACAATTCTCAGTGTATTGCTTAAGATGAAATAAAAACCAAGGGCTAAGTAATCCAAAGTGAATTATCTCTTCAAACTAAATTCACTCGTACACTCTTTTTTGCATCCGATAGTTCTGGAGAGGGAGCACCCACTCTACCAGGAGTTGTTTTAGCGCTGGAGGCAGAGACGTGAACAGATATCTGGTATGTATGAGTGTGTAGGGAGGGCACAGAATACTAAAAAATACATCATGTAATGTCATGAAATGACATATGATTACAAAGCAAATCAGGGAAGTGAGATGGAGGGTGATAACCACATAAGGATAAGCGTGAGAAGAAATGAACGTTGCTTGCCTTAGCCATTTCAGAAGCCGAAAACATTCTTTTTTTTTTTTTTAAAGATTTTATTTATTTATCAGAGAGAGAGAGGGAGAGAGAGCGAGCACAGGCAGACAGAATGGCAGGCAGAGGCAGAGGGAGAAGCAGGCTCCCTGCCAAGCAAGGAGCCCGATGTGGGACTCGATCCCAGGATGCTGGGATCATGACCTGAGCCGAAGGCAGCCGCTTAACCAACTGAGCCACCCAGGCGTCCCCCGAAAACATTCTTATTCTATAGGAAAGAGATGTGCGCATTCTAGAAATTCTCCATTTAGTGAAGCTTTCTACTACTCACACATGAGGGCAAAGAAAGCAAGAAAATGTGTGAGAGAATCTATACACACCCTATTCTTGTTAAAGATACACATGTGCATACACACATGCCCACATAAAAATCTCAACAAAATCACTCCAAGTTGTACCAAACCAAACAAAACTTGTCATGCAAAAGGGCATGGGGCTCAAATAAAATGTCCACAAATCCTAAGACCCTCACATCAAAGGTAATAAGCAATACAAGAATTGTTCCTATTGGCCAACATTATTAAAATTCCAATTAAGGTATAAAGCATAAAAGAAAAAAAAAACAGAGCAAGGACACATACTATACTATATACAATACTGGGAATATGTTAAGTGATAATAAATGTTTACATAAGGAAGAAAGGAAGGAAAGGAAGAAGGAGAGGGAGGAAAGGGGTCATTTTATAACTACCAGGTAGGAAAATATTCCTGGTCTTCAGTTAAGACTGTGATGGACATAAAGGTTGCTGAAGAAGCAGTCCAGGGTTCAGGCTGCAGTGAGTGGGCTTTGTGGATGTTCATTTTTCTGTATTTTACGGACAATACCTAAGGTGTTATTTGTCCATCTACTGGATCCCATAGTCTCATTTAGGGCCTTATTATGCTTGGAGAGAGTGAAAGAATTCTGCTTGATAAGGGAAAAGGTCTCTCTTCTTTCCTGCTAGGCCTCCAGCCCACACTGAACACCATTTTGTACAAGGCGGCAGGTTTATGACTCTGGTTTTGGCAGTGGCTGGGTTCCTCCATCTCTGTCTCTGCCACACACTCTGTCTCTGTCTATCCCTCTGTTCAGAGAGCGACTGGGACATGTGGGACTCTCCAGGTGTTTGGCCCTGGCTGTCTTATTATGGCCTTTCTGACTGCTGGCTGACAAACATCATATCACTCACAGCAAATGAGAATACCCTCTGGTGAGAAATGACCAAGGCCAAGTTCTAGATCTGGCAGTGAATGAACTGCAAATGAATTTCATTGGTGCATTTCTTATCCCCCAGCTATGCTGGCTACAACCCCATGTGACATAAGACATTTAGATAACAGTAAATATACTTTAAGTAATGAGGATAACTGTTCTTTGTTGATAAAATTGTATTTCAGATATATAAACCCAAATGGCAAATAAGTAAATAATCCTGGAATGTAGTTCATCAGTTCGGTGTGTTTTAGTTTATTTATTTTTTAACATTTTATTTATTTATTTGAGAGAAAGTGAGAGCTAGAGAATGAGACAGAGCATGAGCAGTGGGGAGGGGCAGAGAGAGAAGCAGGCTTCCTGCTGAGCAGGGAGGCCAACATGGGGCTCGATCCCATGACCCTGGGATCATGACCTGAGCTGAAGGCAGATGTGTAACTGACTGAGCCACCCAGGCTCCCCACAGTGTGTTACCTTATAGACTTCACTTCTTCAAGGAGATCTGGTAAGTGATAAATAAGTGATATAAATGCAAAATATTTAGGGGACAGTTTTTATATTTCCAAAATAAAAAGTGTTTGCAGGAAATAGTCGTCACTGGAAGATGTATTACAATCTCATATTGTAAGGGGGATTCACTGCATGTTATATGTGGCTGTCACTAAAAAGAGCATCTAGAAACTCTGGAATTTTTGTTTTGAGCTCACACACATGCTAGCTGTGGCTCTGGTACTTGGCAAGATCAAAATCATTGCTGTTTCTTGAATGTGGGCTGTAGTGTTGAAATCTCAGCTCTCTCCTCCTTTGGTGTGTGATTTTGGGCAAGTAATTGAACTTTCTGAGCCCCAGTTTTTCTTTTTTTTCATGACCTTGAAAAGGACGGTAATAGCTATACCTGAAAACAGTTGCAAGTATTAAAAATGTACGTCAAAGCATCTGTAGGTGCTCAAGGAATGTTTGTTGTCTTTACTTCCTGGTCTATTCAGGCAAAAATGTCTGTTGAGAATGGTCTAAAAAAAAAAATCACTGTCTCTAGTCCTGGAGTAAGGAAATCTGGTATGACTCTAGCTCTGCTCTGCCCCTAACCAGGTATTTGACCTTGGACCAATTGTTGGACCTCCCTGGGCCTCAGTTTCTCATCTGTAGGACTAGAAGACCACTCCTGTGCTTTTCCAGCTCCAACATTTTTGCCTTTATGATAGGAACTGACAAGAGAGGGCTGATTAAGGGAAACTGAAGTCATATAATTGAGTTGTAATCTCAGTTCCATTGGTTAAACTCTCCAGGGCCTTATTTCACTTTGCCCTCACCAAGTCATCTTCCCTTCAGCAAAGTGGATGCAACCCACTCCAGAGTCATCCTGTTGCCGGATACCTCTGTCACCTGGGTTCCTAAAGGACGGCAGAGGCTGGAGGCCCCCTCTCTGGGATTTCTGGGTATTATACTCTGAGGAAGAGGAAAGGGTTCTTTGTATACTTCCCAATATTAGTGTCTAAATATCTTCAGGGCTTTCAGTCCCAGGGATTTTTGGAGGCTTCCAGTATTCTCCTGAGAGGCTTCTATATAGTCCTGAGCATTTCCAAGAAAGGCAGGCATGGCCTTTGCAGTAGATTTTGTTTAGTGACCCAGGAAATTTAAAATGTACAGACTGTACTCCAATTCTGACTGCCGGCATCTTCACGTTCTGCTCTAATCTTCCCCAGCGAAGGCCGCGGACAACCCAGATCTGCAGAGGCATCCTGGTCCTCTCAGGTGCTGAGCTCTGGTTGGTTCAAGAGCCCTTGATTTCTGCTTTAATTACATCTAAGTGTAAGTAAGGAATTCAGCTTTAGGGACTTCCTACGCCTTTTACACATCAAGCCTTCAATGGAGTCAAGGCCATCTGCATGATGGCATTTTGAAAATTGTTCAGCAACTGGGATAATAAGTGTTTATGGATTGGAGGCTCCCCACTGGTGTGACTCCAGGGGCCACATCTACCAATTCAGAAGGTGGTCTTCAGTTGACACCTGTTATAAAACGTAGTACCAAAGTGGTATGCTATATTTCCGAAGCACAGTAATCTCTTATCCCTTTTTTCCTGAACAGTGGATATCAGAGAAATTGGAATTTAAAATGGGTTAGGTAGAATACTGCTCTCAGTGAAAAGTAAAATGCATAAGGAAATTGACCAGCATGTATTTTTAGGCAAAGAGTATTTTCAAGAAGCAAATTATCAAAGCTCCTTAACAATGATCAGCAATCATTAGAAGGGGCATCTCAAAGACGGTAAGCAAGTCTCCCTTTGGGATGATGTGAGGGGAAGAGACAATCTGTGAGAGAATTTAGAGCACTCATGTGCAGCGTAGACAGAAGAAGGGGAAACACTTTTTTTTTTAAGTTAAAAAACAATCCACAACCATTAATAGGTACCTATAAATCTTTCCCAGAAAAAAAAATGTCATTTTAAAGACTGAGTGCATTAGCCTCAATAGCAGCAAAATCATGTCTCATGATTAAAAAAAACAAAAAGGAAGTCATGTGATCATGTACGAAAGGAAAAAAGATGTGAATTATGAAGTGCTAAAAGGGGCTTCAACGGATGAGATTGTTCAGAGCCTGGAAGAGCAGGTTCAGAGGCAGCGCAAGGGACCACAATGTGTCCTTTGTCTCAGCAGCTGCGACCCACGTCAGCCAGCCAACAGACTTGCACTCAGTGAGAGCCCACTCTGTTCCACACTGTGCTTTGGGCTTTTATACTCACTTCAAGAGCTGACAGCCCGGAAACCCCCCCAAATGAAGAGTCACAATTTCCTCCAAATTGTGCCTTTCTATCAAATTGTGTTTGTCTCTTCCTTTCCTAGGAAATTCGAGATTAGTCTTATATATGCATGTGTGCACGGCTGCATGCAAACTGTGAGCTGTTTCAGAGCTCGTAGGCTAGACATCGAATGTTCTATTGCTTCAATACTAAATACTCCCCTTGTCACTTTGTTGGGAGGCCAAGGAAAAGGTTTCATAGCCATTTTCTCATACCTTGCGGGGCTGGGACTGAGGTAAAATAAAGGTAAATCAGATTCTCCGCTGAGTTAAATCCTCTTATCCAAACAGACTCTCTGCCCTGGACTCTGAGTGTACAAGTTTCCTCAGGAGGCCAGAGGCAGCAGGCACCCAGGGTTTCCACACTGGTTAGTATGCACTCTGCAGATTTCTTGGAAGTGCGGGCTACTGCTTTTGGCTGAACAGTTCTGGACACAATAAATCCCCCAAGCTCTAACCTTTCCTGAAGATCTGAGACAGCCATGGCCTGTCCCTGTGCAGTTTATCCCATGAGGCTTTGCCTCAACATGATGCTGATCTCTTCTGACAGCAGCGCACAAAAGGAGAAATAGGAAATGACAGGGCAAACACTCAGCAGAGTCTTTTCCTTGTGCCTTTCCTGTGCGTCCCTGCAGCCGTGAATGGGGCTGTTAATGCCCATCCCCAGGGACAAACAGCAGTGGAAGGTGCTGGGTTTTCCTATGGCTGACATGCTTGAGAATGCACAGAAAACCTACATGCAGGTTGAGCTACTTGTTTGAAAACTGACATTAGTTAATATCATACAAGTCACCCCAGAGGGTCTTGCCTTCCTTCTATTCCAGCGAAAACAGGAAATGGGTCTAAGGAAGGAATAAACAATGATAACAAAAACTCTATGCTGTTCTGTGAAAACCTGACCAGTCACAGAGTGTAAAAATCAAACTCCAGAAAGAAAGTTGAGACTTAGGGCTTGGGAACATGACATGTGGAGCTTTCCAACCAGAATGTCTTTTTTTAAAAAATTAGCTTTCATGGAATGTTAGAACTGGAAAGATCTTGGAGATCATTAGCCCAACCCCTCCTTTTATTTACAGATGAGAAACTGAGCCTCTAGAGGGAACATGACTCACCAGAGGTCACGCAATTATCGGAGGCAGAACCATGACTGGGATCCTTGCCTCTCCTGATATACTCAACCTGAGACCTGCTGACTGCAGTGTGAAAGGAACGGAGCATGAACACTCGGAAACAGGGGCTGTGCGAAGTTAGAGACTTGGGATCTTGATCCCCGTGGCCCAATAAAGGCTGCTCTTGGACAAGCCATACCTCCCAAGGATGGGACAGAAGAATTGAATACAGTTCCTTCCTCCCAGGAAATGTACCTGGGTATCAGAAGAGTTCTGCTCTGTACCCTGACGCTGCTCACTTATTTTCAGGTCCTAGGGGAAGATGCAAGCACTGTCGGCAGGGTTCCAAAGCCACGTGGCCCTCTGCCATTAACCTGTCAGCTGTAATCAGCCTTGGCTTCTAGCAATGTCCCTCATTTGGGAGCAAAAGGAAAGTGGAACCAAATGGGCGGCTATCTGTTGTCACCTACAGAACTAGCTGGACCTTCAGTGAGCCATTTAACCTAGTTAAGTTTCAAGGTTCTCAACTCAGAAATGAAGGGAACTGGACCACATCCTTTCTTTATGTTCTTTGGTGTGTCTCTTTTCTATTTTGCTGGGATGTTGGAAGGATAAATTAGGCAAAATCTACAGAATATAAATAAATTAAGATGTCATGCTTACAGCCCTCACTTATGGAATATTCCTCAGCTTATATCTTAGGGACCTGCTAGCATTATTGGTCACACTGTTCACCCAGAGAAGCAAAGAAATGGAGAGGGTTCCATATCTGAGAGCCAGAGTAGAACTGCAAGTTCTTAGTCCTCAGTTCGCTGCTTCTTGACCACACCCTTTGACTTCCCAGTGGAGCAACTGACTCCCATGTAAATTTGTGTCATTTGGGGAAAAGTAATCAATGGAAGAGACAGGATCAAACTTTGCAACCAGTAGAACAGTTTCTGCTGAAAATCTTAGAATGAAAGAACTACCATTTTTGCCCAGGGAGATTCATCATCAAAAACTATCATTTTTGCCCAGGGAGAACATTCTTCACTAAGTTCTGTTTTCCTATTTTTGTTTTTCGTTTCGTTTTGTTTTGTTTTGTTTTTGCTATGTGTGTTTTTCTTTATTAGAATTGAGAGTTTCAAGTCTAATTAGAGATTGGTCATTTCACAATTACTGCCAGAAGAACTAGAGTATACAATGTTTTAAAAATGTATCTTTTGATTTGAAAATAATACACATTCATGTAGAATTTGGAAAGGAATATATAAAAGTATAAAAGAGAAGAAAAAATTAACTGTACCATTAGCACTCATAGATAATAGCTGTGAATTTTTAGTTATTTCATACTAGTCTTTTTATATATAATTATAAATGTGGGATTATCTTGCAACACACAGAAGGTATCTTCTTAGGGTCATTAAGTAGACCCACAGACAACCACATGCTACATTTGGCACTGGTCTACTTGGAAGGAACCATAGCTTGCCAACAGGGAAGCATCACGTGCTCCTCTTCAGCACATGTCTTCACAGTGGTCCAGCAGAGCCGTGGAGCTCAGGTGCAAGAGACCATAGACACATCAAAGGATGCAAGAGCCACTGTGGCTTAAAAGCCCCACACCCTATAGAAGTCAACATATGGTGCAGCAACTCCACAGGCATAGCCTTCAGGGTCCTACAATGGATGTGCCAAATTTCCAGAGTCATTGCACTTAGAAATCATAGCACGGCACCTCCTTGGGTAGTTATAGTCCTCAGAGTCCGGGTGCAACTCACCAATGAGGGGTTAATCTTGCCTAGCAACACAGTCGATACATACCACTTTTTCCTTTTCTAGGGAAGCAGACCCAGAAAATTAAAAGAAGGTCAGATTCTCTTGTGAAAGGGAGAAAGATTTTACATGCAATACTGTACACATTTTTTTAGCCCTTAAAAAAATCTTAACATTAAATCAAAAGCCTGTTTCATTGCTATTAAAGGTGTTTCAAAAACACAGCTGCCTTCTAATGTATTTACACAATTCTCTAGGACTGTGTATTTAGCTAGTTCCAAGTTTTCCATTGAAACTACTGTTGACATGAACATCCCTATACACAAATCCTTGTATTTATGTAAAACTGATTATTTCCTTAACATAAATTCAGAGGCTGGAATTAATGACTGAGTCTGAAGTTTACAAACTTTTAATATATCTTACTTCAATGAGAACTGTGTGAAAGTTTCTGTACCTTCAACAACACAGTGTTTCTTTAAAACATTTGCCAATTTTACAGAAAGGGGGAAATACTGTCCTTGTCAAAATTACTTTTCTTTGATAATGGATAAGTATAGAAATGTTCAGGCACACAGTCAATTTACTGTTTTGTTACTTGTCTATTCTTGTCTTCAGTTTTTATTTGGGGAAGCTCATATTTTAAGGATAAGTAAATATTAAGGATATTTACATTTGAGTCGTATATCCTGTAAACTTTTTGTGGTCTTTTTCTTGGTTAGAAATGCTTATTTTTAGGTAGACAAGTGTATCAATCCTTTTCTATATGCTTGCATCAACTTTCATAAGGGAGATTGTTTTTGCTACTGAGTGTGATTTTGTGGGTGTGCATGCAGACTTTTTAAGTGTTCAAATCTATATTTTTCTTGCTTTGTAATGTGCACTAAAAAGGCTTCCATTTATTTTTAGGCTCTGGGACATTTTATAGAATTATGGATTTTCTATTCCTTGAGAGTTTGAAGAAATTTTTACTACAGCTACATGTCCTCAGTACCATTTTACGAGATAAATTTTAGATATGTTTAATAATTTATTCTGTTTTTATTCACTATTTTGCTTTTCTACATCTTTTTAGGGCATTGTTAGTAAATTATCTTTTTATAAAATATTACCAATTTTATTGAGAAGAAAGCATTTACTGGCAGAGACTTGTAAATACAATTTTTTTTTAAAGTTTTATGTATTTGAGAGAGAGAGTGAGCGAGCGAGAGAGAGAGAGAATGCACACGAGCCAGGGAGGGGCAGAGGGAGAAGCAGACTCCCCACTGAGCAGGGAGCCTGATGTGGGACTTGATCCCAGGTCTCTGGGATCATGACCTGAGCCAAAGACAAACGCTTAACTGCATGAGCCACCCAGCTGCCCTGTAAATACAATATAGACTTTTAAAGGTTCATGTATTTTTGCTTATACATATATACGTATATGTTTTAACTTTTTTTTACTTCTGCCTTTCTTATATTAGACTATCTAGGGGGTTGTACATTTTACTTTTCAAAGAATCAACTCCTGATTTTATTTGTTAATTCTATTTTTTTCTGATTCACTAATTTTTTTTTGTCCTAATTTTTCCTAATCAGTTTCCCTTGCTTTATTTAGGTTTTTTTTTTTTTTTTTTTGGATGGAAAAAAATTTCTCTAATTCCAAGAAGTAATTACAGGAGAACCTAGGCAATGATATATATCCTGGGACTAGGAAGAAGAGAGGAAAATACACTAGTAAGTCAACATATTACTCAGAGAGATGTCTGAATACGTAAGAAAATGATACGCTTCTGAGACAGACATCAGGACATGATTCCGGAGTAAGTCTACTGCCTGCAGTTCCTGGGTTTCTAAGTGGAATCTCATTCTCTTCAGGTACTGGAAGTTGGTCTGTGATTCTGAAAAGGTTGAAAAACAGTTTCCAACCAGGTTCTTTGTTCCCCTACTTCTAAACACTTAGTATATGCCAGACACTGTGTGGAGTTATTCGTACGAACCGTCTTATTAAAATCTCATGAGAGCTCCATGAAATAGGGAGTCCTGTTATCCCTGTTTTATGGTGGGGGGAGGAGAGCAAGAAAGCGATTTGCTGAAAGTCACATAGACAGAATGGGAATCCAGGTGTGTTAGACTGCAGAGCTTGTATTTTTAACCACCCCCAACACACCGCAGTTTTATCACTGCTGACCTTAATTGCTACAGCATAGTCTTATCATTTAAGGGCATGGCGGGGGGGCTTGTAGAGCCAAGGATCAATAATCAAAATGAAATTAAAGTACTATGACTCATTACGCCCATATTCTTTCTCCTCAAAATTCTATTCCATTACTCATCTTAAAGCAAGCAAAACATTTACATAGAAAATACTTGAACTGAATGTCTGAGCCATCAGAATATTTCTCAGCATGACAGTCAATATTTTTATTACCAAAAGAGGGGAGAGGAAGAGGGTAGGGGGGAGAAGGGGGCAGAGCTGGGGGAGGTAGCTCTTAGAAGAGATACGGGGAAATGACAGCGGAGATTTCATCCCAACTAATCTGACTTTGTAGCCTGTTCAGACACAGAAAGGTTTATCTTAAAACACTCACAAAGTCATTTTTAAAACTGAAATTAAAATGTCTAAGGGTTCAAGCCCTTTACTGGATAACACAGATCTGTTGAGTTTATGCTTTTGAAACAGTTTCTTCTGAGAATAGTCCAGCCAATTCTTTTGCCTCATGAGAGAGAAGAATGAAATAAATGAAGGTAAAGTTGCAGCTGAATTGAACGTGATGTAATGTGAACACAGCCAGAGCCACCAAGGATGAATCACAGCAAACTTAGGTCAAGCGATTCTCGCAACAGCCCATCTGGAAGTTCAATCAGGACAGCAGGAGACGCAGGCCCTGGGGAGTCTGTTCCACTCCGATCTGAGTCTTTAAATCAGCGCCAGCATTTACATTCGAGACCTCTCCTGAATACCACCCGCAGCATATTTTTTTTTTCCGGAGAGCACAGCGGCTGCTCTTCACTAAAGTATTAGCCAATCAAGCCTGTTGATTTAGAACATTCCCACTTACTTACAAAATGCATATAGTTATATACATTCAGACACCAAAAAACAAAAGCCACCTATAAAAGACAAGACCTATTTTAATGAGATTTTTTAAAAATGCAGAGTTCCATTCAGGGCTTTGGCTGGAACAGGACACCCCAATAAGGCTGCTGCTGAAAGCCCAGTAAGGGAGAAAAAGGAGAAAAGGAAGACAGGAAATGTTATTTCAGATCTGACAGTAACGAAGGAAGTCTATTCTGTACTTACAATAGCAGTTGGGGTGGCAGCCAGCACACAATAGAGCACCAGAGGGGTGATGAAGCTTTCTTCCTCTGTCCCTGGGTAAGGCTTCATTAAGTCTCCGTCCTGACAGAAGAATCCTTGGATATGCACCTGAAAAGTGTCAGTGCATTCGAAGTAGTAGGCAAGCAGCACTGTCCCAGCCATGATGACAAGCTGAAAATACAGCATGGCCACACAGAGACATTAGCAGGACTTCGGAGCAGCGCTCGCCCCGCAGAACACACTCCCTCCATCACCCCAGCCGCTCTCCTCCTTTTGGTATTGGCAAGTGTGTGCGTGCCTGGCTCAGCATGCTCTGGGCTCGGGGAGTGTGTGCTTGCTTGTCTGCCTTGTAACATCTGTTATAGAAACCTTCCAGAAAATAATGAACAGCTCCCATCGGAAAGGCAGACCACGGCAAGGCTTGGAGGGAGACCCCGCTTCTGCTGGCCACCCTCTCAGAGGACGCTTGGGAGCCAAGGCAGTATTTCCAATTGGGTCAGTGGTGAAAAGTCAAGGGGCAGTGGCATAAGAACTGGCAAGATGTAGATGTGAGAAATTTCATAAAGTATTAGAGATAGACTTACCTTCTTATAAAATATTAGAGGCAGGTAAATCATGAATGAATGAACAAACAGGAAAGCTGAAGCCTAGAAACGTTAAAGCCTAGAACCACACCCTAAATTACTAGCAGGGACAAACACATGGTCCAGGAATCCTAGACCAGGCACAGCTGTCACCTTCTCCAAAAAGGTGCCTTTATTCCAAAATGCTTTCCACCAGTAAATCCAGGGCTTTCCTGGTAATATCTTATCATAGACACAGATCCTTCATAAGGTTTAGATATAAAAGGGGACATACTTAGTCTTTCATTTTGACTCACAAATGTCCCAGATACTCACCAAGGTTTAGATGTAGCCTTTGGGTATGAGAAGTTGAGGGAATATGAAAAAGCCAACATTAGTTTTCTTATTCATATTTGGAAACACTAAAATGCCAAGTAAGATGGTGATAAAGGTAGCTAGGAGACAGGTTTTTGAGGTTATGAAATTACAGAAAATTAAGCTGGAAGAGGTCCTGGAGATCTTCCCATCTAAACCTTTATTTCCTAGATGAGAAGGCAGAGGCCCAGCAAGGGGAACTGAGCACTGCTGAATCATCCAACAGGTTATCTAAACAGGTACTTAGGTTGAGAATCAGCAAAGCAGGGAAACTAAAATAGAGGAAAAAAAATTTTTTTAAAGTGTTGATTTTTTTAAAAAAAGTATCAAAGTAATCATTATGGAAAAAAAATCAGATCTTGGGAGGATGTCTTTGTACGTCATTTATGGCTTAAAATTGTTTTTGTTTGGAAGTACATATGGGGCAATGAGGAGAAAAGAAGGGTTTAGGAAGGCTAAAAAGTAAGAAGTTCTTATTCCAGCCCTGGAATGACTAACCCAATGTCATGACATAGCTAGTTAGTGTAAGTCTGGGACTAGAAACCCACATTTTCTGATCCCCAGGAGAAAAAACAAACAAACAAACAAAAAAACCCAAAAAAACACCTGTATCATGGGATCAAAATTTCACCCTCCACAAAAGCCTGAAGAGTTATGGCGGGGAGGCACAGGCTCAACTCTAATGCAGAGAGGCACTTTTTTACCTGTTTCCTATCCATTTCTTTAGCCCCAGCATTGCAGAGAAGCTCTACACTCTGGCCACTCTCTGAAACCCGACACAGCCTCTACTTGTGATCTTATCCCTGCAGTGCCTCCTCGTTACAGCTGAAAGCATTCAGGAGCTTTGAGCTGTAGTGTGTCTTAAACGTGAACTCCTAACAATTCTGCTAGAAGGGTCTTTGTCCTTGATCTCAACCATTGCCTCCTTTCTTTATCTCCAGGTAGGTCGCAAACCACACTTCCCAAGCACCGCCCTTCAGACATGACTTATCTCTGGTTCTACAAGGACTGTATTCTGCTCTCTGGCCTTTCCTCCCCCTCTCCCCCAGTGGACACAACTTCTGACCATCTCGTCATCTCTGGATACTCCCGTGTGTTTCTCAGTGCCTGACGGTATTTCTCGGTGAATTTACCAAGTGTAAATCACCAGTGCTCGGGTCAGCCCTCTCTGCTTTCTTTTCTTTTTAGCCCCAGAGAGGAGATTTGGATAAGTATGAGAGAGAGGTGCTCCAAAGCTGCCCCTGCTAATGGGTGCTCCTGCTGACAGCTAGTATATCTCCTCGAGGTCACGAAGTTTCTCTTCCTTTCTTATTTCACTGGTCAACTGAGCTGACCTGATGGGAAGGAGCCTAGTCAGGTGACCTGAATGTTTTGGAGCTGAGGAAACACTATGATTTCCACAGTTTGGGGGGCTTTCCCTCTAGGGCTGTCTGTGTCTCCTGCACAGGCCTGATCTGGGATTTCTAGACATCTCCTCCATGTGGCTGGAAACATATTTCTGTCCCATGGCTTCATCAGCCCTTGAGAAACAACTACTTGGAAAACAGGCAGGAAACAGCCACTTGGAGAACAGACGGGATCTACGGGAGCTTTTGAATAAAACAAAAACAAAAATGGCATCTAGCTTCCTCCACCGAGGACAAGTGTCAGATTTTACTGGACACCCCTGTGCTACCACTTCCATTTTAAAATGGGCGGGATGAAAGTAAAGTCCACAAAAGCGAAAATGTACATAGGTAAAAAGACTCACTAGAAAAACGTAGACTAGAAGCTTTTAGAACATAGAACCATCTTAACTTCAAATACATCAAAATCAATACTAATGCCAACAAAAAAGCCAAGGCCAGTATGCCTAAATTTGAAATCTATAGAATAAATCTCGAACAGCTGTCTGGCCAGTTCAATCCCGGAAGCAGCACTGAGAGAGAACAGAATGAATGTGCGAATCAGTCAGTTGCAGGACAGTAAGTAAGGAACAGAGAGCCTCGGAGACTCAGGGTGTTATAGGAAGGTGGGAACTTGGGCAGCCTGGTGGACAGAACTGACCCGGAAGCATAAGTCTACTGACCCTGATCATTCTCCCTGATCAGCCAGAACCCCCGCCTGCCATCTTCAAGTAATGCTCAAACTCCCTGGAGAGTCCCCTGTAACGCCAATGAGACACGTACAGAAGCAAAGCCAGAATAATTCAGATCTTGATTTCTAGGTTTCTTTTCTATGGAACATTCTCTTGGGACCACATATTAAAAAGCAGCTTTGCATTTACTGCAGGAACAGAAACACTGCAGTGGTTCTGCTTCCATGAGCAGAAGAGGTCTGCCTTGCCACTCTGGTGACAGTGCGCGATTAGCCATCAGAGTCCTCCCTCCTTCCTCTCGGTCCTGGGCCATGATCCATCACTGTCTAGGTCTGGGTCGCTGGTGCCAGCTGGCACATTTGCCATCTCTGTTGCCTTCTCCAGCCCCATTTAGGGATGCATGGAGGGAGGCCATAATGTTGGTGTCACATGAGCAGATGGTGAGGCTGTGCCGGACCCAAGTGCTAGTGGAGGGTTGATGATACCGGTGTGAAAGGAGCAATTATGGCTGTTGGGGCGGGGGGAAGGGCCTTACGTACCACGGTTTTTCCTCAGCTTCACTTCCCAAGAATGACAATCTGGTATATAAAAACACATTAAATCCTGACCGTTCCACAAGGATTCAGAAGGCAGAAGCCAGCAATATCTGAAATCCTGCCTCTCAGGGTTGGGATCACTACCCTCCAGTGATTAGAGAAAAGTGAAGGTCACGAAGAGTGATAATGGGGACGGTCACAAAGCTGAGGGTAAGGGCGGAGATGACAGTACACTTTCCTTGGGTCTGTAAAGTCTGGAGCAATTGTGGACATTAATTTATATGACCTGATATAAGCTCAAAGAGTGGGGGAATGGGTAATGATGGTATGACTCAAGACAGCAAGTGAATATGAGTATGTGTGTGTGTGTGGACAAGTGTGTGTACTCATCCAGGAGCCTGGGAGCAGACATGTGAGGTTGGAATGAGAGGACTGGTATCGGGTCTGGAGTGTAAGGGGCATATGTGAAGCTGGGGAAGCCCAGTCTAGGTGATGAACCATCTCTGTTTGCTCAAGACTAAGGGGTTCCTGGGACATGGGACCTTTCAGTGCTCAAACTGAGATCATCCCAAACTAACTGGGGTGCTAGGTCACTCTACCTGAGGCAATGAATGTTTTCCTCCCTAAAGGGTTTTCTCATTCTGGTTTTGCCAGCAGCTATCAAGCCCACTGCAAATTTATCAGTCAACCAACAACTGTTTGTGGTAACTGCCTCTATGTTCAGTCCCAAACTAAGTGCTGTGAAGGTGCAGAATTTGTGATCCGGCTGGGGAGTGCTCATCAACACAAGAACCAGGCGATTGTTGGTAGATCTGTAGGAGGGTGTCAGCTGATCCCCAGCTAGGGGTCATACATGGCTGCCTGTGTCTGGTGAACTGGTAGGGAGGGAGTTGACAGAAGAATAGATAAAGGGCTGATGGATGGAAGAGAAGGGAGTACAAGGGGATGGAGAGGACAGCATGGGGTCTGTTTAGGAGACTGGTTTGAACTAAGCCCCAGGGGTATATGATCAGTTCCAAAGACAGCAGGGATAAAAGAAACTCAGCAGAAGGAGAACTGTATCAGAGCTTAGAGAGTAAGATTCAGTGTGGTTGTGATGCAGAGGTAATGTCTTAGTGAGGACTCCCGGAAATGATACACAAGAAGGACTTGCATGCTTTTCATATTAAGAAAGAGCCAGCTAGGCACGAGTGTCTGTAGCTGCACACAAGGGCTGGGGTGGGAAACCCACAGGTAGGGCGCTAATGGAAGTGTGAACCAAGGTCATAAGCTGGAGGGAAAACATAAGAAAACGGATCATGAGCCCTTGTGAGACCTCCATGGGCACCTTTAGAAGTAAGTGTGACCCTCTGAGAGGGGTTGGAAGTTCTCCACATAAACAACAGAGGTAAGAGCCAAGAAAGAGGAGGAAGAGATGGTGCCGATAAGGGTCAGGATATATATGATGCATTAAGTCCCAGGTACTGTCTAAAAACTTTACATACATTAACTCTGCTTCTGCCCAATGACCCTGCATGGTAGGTATATTATTATTTCCATTTTTCAGGTGATGAAATAGAGGCACAGAGAGACTACATGACTTGCATAATGTCACACAACTCATGGGGTGGACCCAGGATGATGACTAAATATGATGCATTTCTCTCCCCAAACTTAGGTGGCCTGCGGAAAATCAAGTCACAAATGTCAGCATGACATTAAGCGGTAGACTGGGTACTACAGACTTGAGTGGTTTATTCAAATGTTTTCTAGTGTCAGTTTCCTTATTTGTAGGAAAGTTAATAACTAACTCATAAATATGCAATGAAGCATGTTTATATATTCTCATTTTGTTCCAAAAAGGAGTTTTATCAACTCCATCAAATAAAGTTAGTGAGCATTGGTGAGAAGTTGGAACAAAAGAAGAAAGGACATAAGTAAGGAGACAGAATTCCATCCTGGAGTATAAGTTTTCTAATAGTCAATACAATAGGGAAATGCTGGTCAGTTGCACATTTCACAGTATCTGTAAGATAAAACTAACCAATGGATAAAGATAGGTAGAATCTTTCTAATATAGTAACTGGACTGGAATTCTTCCTAGGTTCTTATAAAAGGTGTGGTGTGATAAATAAGGGCTCAATGTGGAGTACAATGGTGCTGTTTCTCATATGGGACTCCATGTCAATACTTTTTTTTTTTTTAAGATGTATTTATTTATTTGGGGGGGTGCGAGCACGGGGAGGGGCAGAAGGAGAGAGAGAGAATCTCAAGCAGACACCCCCCCTGAGCTCGAAGCCTGATGTGGCACCAACCTCGCGGCTCCAAGACCATGACCTGAGTGCAAAATCAAGAGTTGGAGGCTTAACTGACTGAGCCACCCACATGTCCCTTCCCCTGTCAATTCTTAACATAGGCTGATGACATCACATCAAAGCAAAATGCACAAAAACAATACTGTGGGACAGAATTGAGGAGGTGGGTGTTATGGTTCAGTCTAGGTTGATACTAGAGAGATAGCACTCTAAAGACTTAGAGTGTGGGACACATTTCCTGGGTTGGAAATTCACTCTGCTGCTTTTTAGGCATGGGATTTAAAATCTTGTGCTTCAGTTTCTCCATTTGAAAAATGGGGTAGCACAAGAATGGTATATTAAACTGTATATTAACTGTGTATTTAAAGCACTGTCTGACTAGGAAGAATGAACCAGACTACATATACTTCAAGTACTCCTTCCCAGATATTGTTTCTCTCAGCTTAGGTTTTTTAGAAACTATTAGGTGGCAGTCAATTGGAGACTATTTTCTAGTAAGTAACCTGCTAGTGAAATACAGACCTGTATTTTTTTTTACTGATTTAATTGTTGAATATACTTACATGTTATTATTAGATAGTGGAAGAACTTTAATCAGGCTCATCTCTGTAGGACAAGTCCCTTAACTTCTCCACATCCCAGTTCTTATGTGAGAAAAATTTTAGCTACTTTTCAAGGTTGTAATGAGAATTGAGGATATTGTACATAAACATCAACAACAGTATTTGGGGACATAGTAAATGCTTAGTAAACAGTATCTCTAGTTATTATTATACTCATTTAGTATCACTGACTCTTAATATGTCCCTTAGTATGGTGGTTTTCCAAACTGCAGGTCTTAAACCATTATTGGGTTATGAAACAAATGTACACAACTTCGGAGTTCAACTAGAATTCCTTTAGTGGAAGAGAACAGAATAGAATTGCATATATCAGAGAGTTTCACACATAGTAAGAGCAAGTGTTTTTATGTGACACTTGTTTAGTATATAACATACAGGCAGAGGAAGTGTGTATAATATAGTATGAAATGTATTTCTTACTGAGAGTAAAACAAAAATCCTTCAATGAAGCATGATTTTATTTGATACTTATCTGATAGTGTGCAAGTTCCTTATACTTAAAAGTGACTAATACACACAGGTTCAAATCCCAAATCCACTGATTACCACTGTATGACTTTGAATCAATTACATAACCTATCTATTCCTTAGTTTCCTCACCTGTGAAATGGGTAACTCACTCCTTACATGAGAAATGAGTTCTCTTTGGAATGGTATGAGAACTATATGATTTAGGATATCAAAACCACTTATCAGGTACTCAACAACTGTTAGCTATTTTTTTATTAAAACTTGAGTAGAATATAAATTTTTTCCTGAATAAGCAACAAATACCACATGCACCAAAGTATGTAAGAGAATATAAAATCATCACATTAGCCAGGACTGAATAATCAGATAGTTTTTCCATCTACAAAATATGGTTCTTGATAAATATTGTATTTCTACAAATATGAGTTTTTCTACAAATATGAGCCATGTAACTATTCTCAGTTTGCTATTTGCAAACAATACTATCTCTTAAGATATGAAGGAGTAAAAATAAAATTATTAAGCCATTAGTTAATTCTCCTTTGTCAGTATATTTGATCCTTATTTGGCCTTTATAGTTCATATTTTCTGAGAGAATTTTTGAAAAATTTATTTTACTGTGGTAAGAACATAAGATGAGATCAAACCCCTTGACAAATACATAAGCATGCTATATGGTATTACTGGTCACAGGTGTAATGTACATCAGATTTTTTTTAGCTTATTCATCTTACTTAATTGAAACTGAAACTATGCCTTTTGATGAATAATTCTCCATTTCCCTCCTCAGACCTGTGTTTTTTAATTAATAGGCAATTAAGCTGTGGTTAAGAATAACATTCTCTTGTGAAATCTGGAAAACTTACAATAGACCAGTGTATGTAGGTGAACTCGCCCCCCTTCTTTAATGAGAACAAAGGTATACCCATAGGCAAGAATATGTGGATGAAATGAGGTTGTTCAGTCATTCAACTAATATTTATTGAGTGCCTACTATGTGCAGGCATTGGGGGCATTCACCTGCTAACAAAATTGAATAACCAATAATAAGACTGTTAACCAAACAGACATGATCTTTGGACATGTGGGGCTTTCTGTGGGGGAGACAGATATTATAGAGGCAATCCCAAATAAAGGATAGTAAGGACTCATTGATTAGCCATGTAACAAGCTGTATAACTTGAAATGCATTATCTTACATGATACTCATGCCTCACTGTGAGATACTGGGTTACCCTCATTAAAAGATGAGAAAATTTAAAAAAAGAGAAGAAAATTAATTAAAGCTCACAGACCTAGTGAATGGTGGAGTCAGGATTTGAACCTCTGGTGCCATGTAACCATTCTTTTATACTTTAAACCTGCAGTTAGCATAATGAGATAATGTCTGTAAAATGCTTAGCACATGGTAAGTGTTTAATCCTTTCTCTTGTTCTTTGAGTGCTATAGGCTTATTCTTTCCTTTTTTAAAAAAATTTTTATTTAAACTCGTTAGTTAACATACTGTATATTAGTCTCATGTGTACAATATAGTGACTCAACACTTTCATACAACATGCTTGTTCTTTTCAATGCTTTTTTACATGGCATTGGGGTAAGATGGGGGTTACCTGAGCCCTCCCCCCCCACCACCTCTCTCCTTTCTTAGTATTTAAAACCACTACTTTCTCCTGTCTCTGACCATTCTTTCCTGGACTGCTTTTACTTCCTTTTTACTGTGCTTGGTTTGTAAACAGTAGTACCCTCCTAGGATCTATCCTTGCCCCTCCTTTCCATGCTCTCTTCTTGGGAGATCACATCTCTTTCTATGGATTCTACTCTTTATTTATTTATTTATTTGACAGACAGAGATCACAAGTAGGCAGAGAGGCAGGCAGAGAGAGAAGGGAAAGCAGGCCCCCCGCCGAGCAGAGAGCCCTATGTGGGGCTTGATCCCAGGACCCTGGGATCACGAACAGAGCCTAAGGCAGAGGCTTTAACCCACTGAGCCACCCAGGCACCCTTCTATGGATTCTACTCTTATGTTGATTCTATCGACCCTTCCTATCACCACTCTTGGCCCCCCTGCACACTCCCCTGACCACCAACCTTGTGGTCCACAGATGGTCGTTAAGTCTGAAATGGAGTTTGGCATTTCTCCTCCCCTTCACCTGCCACTTTTCTTGAGTTTCTCTATCCTGGTAAATTAATCAATACCTTCTCAGTCACCCGCATTAGAATTATCAACATTATTCCAGACCATTCTACCTTCACCCTTTTCACTCCTCCTCATGCCATCCTTGGTTAGTTGTCAGGTCTTTCTTACTACACTGCCCCTCCTATTTATCGTATTTTTGTTCTGCCAGCTGCCATGTTCTTATTCAGGGCCCCATACTCCGCCAAGTACACTTCTGAAATCTTGTCCCACCTGCTCTTGTTGCCTTTGGGATCTCAGCCCCTTCGTGCCATCACCTACTTTGCTGCTAAAGAGTTATGATCCTAAGACACATATGATTGTGTCTTTCTACTCCTCCCAAATCTTCAGTGATAGCTATTTCAGGTAAATTAAGCAATTTTCTCTCTGTCGTACACCTTGGGCTTTGTCCTACCCATGTTTTGGTAATGGAGAGAAGAAGCCTATCATTTGACTAGAGAACAAGCCAGTAAACCTCATCAGGCATTACTCCTCAGTTAGGAGAAAATACACAGGTCTTCCTCTCAGTCCAGGCTGCTTAGGCCTTCCTGCCTGGCCACTCTTTAAAGAACAGATATAAATATAACATTCTTGTCTTTTTTGTCCCCCCATTTCTATCCTCTAGCATCAAATTTGTTATTTATTGGTGAATAATATGGAGAAATGTCAAGTGTATAATATTCTCGGTAGATACACAATTACACTAAGGAAAGGATAATTATTAAGTCTAAGTTAAGCTAAATTGGGCCACAGAATTTTCTCTTTGATCTTCTGCCATTAAGGACTTTTAAAAATTCAATGACATGGATGAATATAACAACACAAAATTGGCAAGCACAGCTAATATCAGAGAAAGCAGAATAAAAATTCAAAATGATTTTGTCATTTGAGAACATTCATTAGTGATAAATGTAAAGTTCTACAGCAAGGCTTTGAATGACTTCGGGGGCTGGTGGATGGGAAGGCTCAGAACTCTGGCCTGAGAAGCTCACCAACCTTGCCCTTTACTGGCCCTGCACTTCCCCAGGCTGCCTCAGGCCTCTGGGTTGGGGTGGCGGGGGTGGGGGGCAGGGAGGAGGCCAAAACTCAATGATGTTAAATGTGTAAGAAAGTGAGAGTGATGACCTGAGGAGTCAAGAGAAGGCTTCGAGGAGAAAGTTCTGGATGACTTTGATCTGCATTTTATTTATTACCTACTTAAGAGAAGGTAAGAGGTAGATGGAAGCAGTGTATAAATGGTCTCTATGGTCTAAAACTCCACAGTCCTACTACCTCCTTTGTTAAAGTAAACTAAGTTGATTTGAGTGCTAGTCTCAAGCTTCTCAGCAGAAGCATTGTAAGTCAGCAGACAATTACTGAATACCAACTATGTGTTAAACCTATCAGCTAGTGGTAGGAATGTAGGAAGGAAAGAGTTCTTCATTTTACCAGGATATGAGCAAGTGGCCAAATGATAGGTGTTTAACACTGGTTAGTTGTTATAATTGGAGGACAGATGGATGGGTGGACGGATGGAAGGATAAATGTGTGGAAGGATGGAAGGGAGGATGGATGGATGTTATGATGAAATCAAGAAGAGAATATTAACTATGACAGACATAGGATGAGACAGGGAAGGATTATGTCAGCAGTGATGTCTGAGCTGGTTATATGGTATTATAGAAGTTTATGGCCTTTGGAGCTTAAAGACTACTAAATGCACCATTTGCTACCTGTATGGCTTCAGGTAATATATAAAATCTCTCTGAATCTCAGTTCCTTCATATGTAAAATGGATATAGTAATGATATAAAACACATAAATGTGAAAAGTAATATATGTAAAAAATACTGTTTTAACTCATGGCTTACAAGGTACTTGCTGATAAAGGGGAGTTCTTGGCCATCCTCAGCCTTCCCAAAACAGAATAAACAACAGAACCTGTTAACTGGAAAACCTAAAATCAATTACATAAAATCAATTGGCCAATCAGAAACTCAACAAAATTTAAACTGTTACCCAGCATATCAATATGTAGGGGGCCTACAGTCCTGTAGGAGAAGGGTAGGCAAACAAAATCCTGGTCTGCTTACTTCTCAAAGATGACACAGAAGATTGGAGAAAGGAGACAGAAACTGTGTTCAACTTCTTCTTAGTTGAGAACCAAAGGGAGGTGGCACTGGGAGCCATCATATTCTCATGATGCAAAAGAGGATCAAAAAGGAGCGGGGACCATAATTTGGAGATGAAGACCTAACTTTTGGTGTTTGTTCTGTCACTGACTTTGTAATCCTAGATGCATGGCTCTAGCTTCTCTAATCCTCTGACCCGCATGAGGGGAAATACCCTAATGGGAATGAGACAACATGAGAAATGGGATCAAATGAGAAGACCTGGAGAAACTCTTTGCAGATGGCAAAGGATTATCCAATATATAAAGGACCTTATAATATTATACATACTATGCAAATATATAATAAATGATTAAGTCAGCAAAAATAAATCAGGCCAATATAAGAGATAAACAGTCAAAACTAGGCTTAAGAGGTACAAATGTTTATATTACTGAGATTTCCTTCAGTTTGAGCATACTGACGCCCATAGCCTAATTCTGCTTTATGCCAAAGGATGGTGACTTTAAGCCTGGGAGAGGCTGAACCAAGATCAATCTTCACTCTTCTTTCTCTTCATTTTATTGCAGCAGGCAGAATTCTGCTGAGACTTCTGCACCCTAGTGTTCATGCTTGGTATGATCCTCTTTGTGTGGGTAAAACCTATGAATATAACGGAATGCTATTCCTTGATTATGGTATATTATATAGCAAAGGTGTAGGAACTATAATGATGTGATTAAGGTCCCTGATTATTACCGTTAGGTTAATAAAAGAGAGAAATTATCCTGGGCAGGCCTGACCTACTAATCACTTGAGACCTTTAAATGAAATTATGAGATTTGAAGCAGTAGAAACACCTTGTTGGCAAACTACCATATTGTGGAGAGGTCCACGTAGCCAGGAACGATGGGCTGACTCTAGGGACGGAGGATCTCAGCCCTACAGGAACTGAATTCTGCCAGCAACTAGTGAGCTTGAAAGAAGACCCTAGGCCTCAGATGAGATTACAGTCCCAGCTGACACCTGGACACCTTGACACCTTGAGCAGAAGACCCCCCACTAACTCACACACAGACTCTAACCCACAGAAAGCACAAGATAAGTTTGTGTGTTTTTAAGTGGCTATGTGTGTGGCAATTTGTTAAATAACACAGAAAAATAAAATAAGGGGGGAAGCTCTCTAGTAACCACTATGAACAGGTCAGCCCCATGGGGGATGTTCTAGCAGATGAGCAGAATTGAAGCTTTTATGCTTTCACTGAATCTCCTTCATAAACCCCAGAACCTGGAGCTGCCTTTCTTCTGCTAAGGCAGAAGTTCCTGAGCTTCTCCACACCAGGGTCCTCTAAGTATTTTCCTCCTATGGGCCCTAAAATTGAAATGTGTTGTTTATTTAATAGATTGCATATATTTACTCTGGAGTAATTAATTTGATTTCTAATTTTAATTAAGTAATTGCTCTTGAATTAAATATAAGTGCAGAGATTCTGACTGGTATGAAATGAACAGAGTAACCAAATCAATTTGTGATTTTATCTCAAACCAGAAAAAACAGACACTTTGGTTATTCCTTTGAGGCTTAACATGGATAAATGTATATTTCACTTCTACTCAAGCTTTTTGAAAGACAGAAAATATCTCACTGCCCCTAACAGTTGACATCATTCCCTGGCTAGAGAGAACTCGACTAAGAGTAGATACTTGGCTCAAGGTAGGCCCATGAACTTCTCTCTTAAGAATTAGAAGTGACAGTCACAGACTCTGTGTGTCTTTGTTGACCACTTGAACTCAGGACATAGAAGTTCTGGAGCTACAGTGCTGCCTTGTGTGGCTGTCTGCATGTGGGAGACCTGTGAGAGTTAATGGAGAGATCTACATAGAGAAGAATGAAGTGCAAAGTCAAGAGTCCATAAGGCCTGGAGAGAATGGATAATTTTGCTTTTGATGGTTTTTTAGTTTCTTATTTTAGTTTATGCTGTGGCCAGTCTATGCCTCCTGAGTTTCATAGGATTCACTTAAATCCTTATTAAAAATTTTGTTTTCAGCCTCCCATAGAGCAATGGGTTTTCTGTTATGGGAAAGTTACAGAGTTTGGAGTTACAGGACTCCAAAGAGTCATGGCCAAAACAACCTACCCTGTTGTGAAAGGAATGGAGCTTCTGCTCCAAGGTCACAAATATTTTTGGATTCAACTGTCTCAGTTCCTGACTTCCTTATAGGAATGAGCACCATTGGGTAAGCTACAAGAATAAGAAGTGGCTATTAGAATGCCAGTCTTTAGATACGGAAGGCATTACTTTCCTCTTGTGGGAGAAGGGGAGAATGGTGCAGAAATGAGAAGAAATTATGAGTTTTCGGTGTGTCTTCTACTCCAATCAAAAACACTGAAGAAAATCTTTGGAAATATGATTGTTCAAGCATCAATAGAGTGAGCCCTTCTCAAAGGAATGAAGGCTTAGGTCATTTCGGACAGTCGAGCATATGAAGCAGACTTATTAACTGAATAAGTATGTCTAAGGGAGTGTGAGTGGAAGTAGGGGAAGAAAATCTTATTAATCTGTGAGGATGAGGACTTCTTAATTTTTAAAGAGCCAATTGAAGAAACTACATTCATACTATAATTTCAAAAGGAAAAGTAATTTTCTTGCCATCTTTAAAACTTCTCTCATTAATAATCAACAGAACTTTTTGGTAAAAGAGATATGGACTTGATCAGCAGGCATAGCCACTGTAGGAGCAAAACCTGGTGTCACAGGTGTATGCACGCCCCCAGGATCTGAATCACCATCATGGCAGCCTTTGCTTTTTCAGTGAGCACGGACTTAGCCTTGGGGAGACTGGGTTGACATTCAGCCTAGAGAATAGCTTTCTAATTTGTCCTAACTAATCATCTTGAGTCTTGGACCTCCTCTTAAGAAAAAAGAGGACTTTTTTCTTACTTCCTTTGGTCTATCCATACCATAATAACATCAAAATCCTAATGTATGATGTTTCAAGTAATGGTAACTTACTTAGGGGTTTCAACAACAGAATCCATTTAATCTCAGGAAAATAGGGTAGGATTTAAGCCCAACAAAAGAAATTTGCCCAGACATTATGGATCTTTCTATAATAGGATTGGGTTCTATGGGTCTTCAAGGTAGATTCTGATTCTCTACTTTTCTATATTTGGGGATGGAGGCATGGAATATGTTTTTCATCATTAGGACTACTTTGATGCAGGGTGTTAGGTGCAGAGGGCTTTATAAAGAACCCAGAAGTGGATGGACAGTACACACCAAAACTCCTGAAATTGCTCTGGAAGTCCTCCTTGACCACCTCTGCAGTGTGATGAGATTGCTCCTGTGCAGATCTCATACGATCCCAACACTTAGGACACTGCATGGTCATCCTCTGTTTCCCTGTGTCTCCCACCACCAAGCAGTGAGGCCCTAAGGGAAAGGTAGCCCCAGCTTAGCACAGGGACATAATAGGTATTTAAAAGATGTCACTTGATTGAATGGATAAAATTCTACAGTTGGTTTTACTCATAGCAACCCTGTCATTTGTTCAAGGAACATATCACCTGAATCTTTTTGGGATGGTTTATTAGTATATTGGTTAAAACTAAGTTTTAGATATAAATCAATGTGCTCTGAACAGTGATCTCTGGTATGGAAGATGTTAATAAGTACTTCGGAAAGACGGAGGAAGGGCAAGAGATCTGTGGTCAAATAAAGTTGTAATTACTTTGCTCTAAAAAAAAGATTTTCATGGACCTTTTGTTTTTATGGTTTTAAAAGGATGACAGAGATATAATAAGTTGCTACTTAAATATTGAAATCATACTGTAATCTGTAACATCTTAAATAAAATCACACAATTTTTTTAAATAAAAAAATTATTGTGAATTCCTGTTTGTTATTTAAATTCCGGATCTACTTTGGAAAAAAGGCACTGGAAAATGATTTTATGAGGTTAAATCAGAATAGAAACAAGACACTAACACTGAATTTTCTGCATATTATGTAAAACAAATATTGAAGATTCCAACTAGGAAAAAAAAAACAACTAAGGAAAGTAGAGCTTCCTATGTTTGCTTTCAAATAATTTTATTTTTTTATTTTTATTTTTTTTAATAATTTTTTTTTTAATTTATTTATTTGACAGACAGAGATCACAAGCAGGCAGAGAGGCAGGCAGAGAGAGAGGAGGAAGCAGGCTCCTTGCCGAGCAGAGAGCCCGATGCGGGGCTCGATCCCAGGACCCTGAGATCATGACCTGAGCCGAAGGCAGCGGCATAACCCACTGAGCCACCCAGGCGCCCCTGCTTTCAAATAATTTTAAGCCAAAATACTTAAGATACCATTTTAATTTCCCTACCAGAAAGGAACATGATTCTTCTTTCTCCATATGCAATGCTAAGTTACTTGGGAATTAGGCAAATGAGAAGAAAAGGAAAAACACTCTTAAATCAACCAGTTTGTTTTTCTTTCTAATTAAAACAGGTAAATCTCAACATGGCAAAAGATTTATAGGTTTTCATTTCCTTTAAAAATTACTGGGTAGGGATTTTCCTTGTCTCCGTTAAAATTAATGAATAAATTGCCTCTAACAGAGTGCCTCTCCCAAAGACATTACAAGATCTTGCATAAACGAACACAGACTTGAATCTTCCCTCAAACTCCTGGCGGCTGTCAGATCGCACACAGGTGCTCCGGGCTGCACCTGCTTCACTCTGGCTTCGTCTCAGTGAAGCCACTTACCCTAGTGAAAGCAATCAGGTGAGCATCTAGGTTCATCTAGCTTACCAGATGCTTCCCATCATGAAGAAATGTTTTGCATTGATGGAAATGTTCTATATCTGTACTCCCAGTATGTTAGCCACTTAGGGATATGTGGCTATCAAACCCTTGAGATATGGTGACTGCAACTGAAGAACAGAACTTAAAAATTTTATCTCATCTTAATTTATTTAAATTTAATACCTATTCATGGCTAGTGGCTGCATATTGGATAGTATGTGATGGCTATGCATTAGCATGGTGGTACCATTAGTCAAGCATAAATCTGAACCTTTAAAAAATTATAAAACACTCTAATTCATAAGGGTATAAATTGAAAAATGTGTCATCAATGTTTTACTCACTAGAAATTAATCATTGTTAATATATGAAGTGTATTTATTCTTTTAGATGTTTTCTTTCTCTCCAGGCATATAAACATACACACTCATAAGTAGATTAAAAAATATATGAAGTAGAACCACACTACACATGCTGTTCCACAACCTGTATTTCTCTTAAGATGTTTTTTTTTTAAGATTTTATTTATTTATTTGACAGAGAGAGATCACAAGTAGGCAGAGAGGCAGGCAGAGAGAGAGGAGGAAGCAGGCTCCCCGCTGAGCAGAGAGCCCAATGCAGGGCTCGATCTCAGGACCCTGAGATCATGACCTGAGCCGAAGGCAGAGGCTTTAACCCACGGAGCCACCCAGGCACCCCATCTTTTAACATGTTTTGACCACCTTTCTATATTGGTACATAGAGGACTTTATAGTTACACAAGCCAGTAGGTTCCCTTCTTTGCTCAGTCTCATTTTTGTCATTTGTAATCAAGGAGTTCTGATTAACACAGGCATGTCCAGGGACTAGATTCACCTTCTGGGTTATTGGATTGGGCGTATCAAGGGCCCTATCTATCTGAGAATAAAAGAAGTAGGTACGAACTCCAAAGAGGAGAGCGCTAGATTCCAGGCAGAGGAAGTTAACATTTTATCATAGACTCAAAAGGAAATACCAAGGGTTTTGAGCAGGGAAGTAGCACCATCAAGCCTGTCATTGAAGAGAGTGACCTTGGTAGTAATCTGTCTTAGATGGGAGCACAGGCCCTTGACAGAGAAACCAGTGGTTTCTGAGGGGAATAGAGCAACAGTCTAGAAAAGGCAGTGAGGAGCAAGGACAGCACTTACCCTATCTTCAAGTAAAATAGCACAAAGGGTGTGGGAGATAAAGCAAAGCTACCAGGAGGGCTCTAGAGAAGCAGTATAATTAAGAGGCCAAGTTCATAGTAAGGGAAGGCACTGTTCAGACAAGGTTAAGAAGGTGAGGGACTTTAGTGGTGACACATGTGGGAGTTTTACATTTCATAGGGCAGCAGCTTAGGGGTGGAGGATGGTGGGAGACTGGATCAATTAGCATTGTGTGGAGCTGTATGGAGCACGAGAGAGATGACCTAGAGTCCTTGTTCCTGAACTATGTTAATACAGACAAGGACAAAGGGTGCGACAGAATTAGCTCCAAGATTCTGGGCAGCAGGTTAGTGGGCCTGTGTGGAGGAGGGAGGAGAGACAGAGCTCTTTCACGTTGTGTTGTGAATTAACAAAATAGAAATCCTTTGGTGCTAGTGTAGGAATGTGACCTTTAAAATTTTTTCTTATGGTGAAATGTTTCCTAAGTTGTGGCAGTTCAGCACTAGGTATCCCCCGGCAGCATGGATTCCACCTTTATTACAATAAATATGTGTTGATTATCTACTGTTATTCTATGCATGAAAAAGGATGGAGAGAAAGAAAAGCAGTCATCTCTAGGAAACATTAAGTCCTCAAATGCATCTATGCCTGTTATCTAGCAGGTGATAGGAGAGAGCTGGAAGTTTTAAAACATTTTCTTGCTTTTTGTAATTCCAGAAGGTGTATCTTCTACTCTGTCTAGAGCACAAGGGCCATATATCCACTTCTCCAAGTACTCCTAGGCTGGATATCTGTGGCTCAGAAATGTCTGTACCATTTTTATGACCTCTACACTAATAAACTATCGGAGAATGAGATAAATATAGGACCAATGCCTTCATTGTTCAGTGTGCAGAAAACCTAAACCTATCCCTCACACCCAACCAGGCTTCTTTTTCCATTGTGTTTTTAAAGAAATGAGACAAAAAATAGTAGTTTGAAGTCATCAGAATTAGAAACGACCAACACATACCAAATGTGCCATGCTGCACAATGGTAACAGACAGCACTGGTAATTCTTGGGACTCTCCTGTTGAACCCAGTTGAGTCTCCAATAATTTTCCACATGGTACTCCAGATAGTTGTTACCAATTGACTAGAATTAGGCTACCCCTGATGATATAAGGAATACCAACTTTTCAGGTATACGAAGTGGGTCCTGAAATCAGATTGATACCAGCAGGTTTTCAGGATATGCTTGAATGAATCCTGTGTTCTTGCAAAGTACTCCACATTCCTAAGAAAGAGAATTTTGGTTCCAAAGTATCCTCTTCAGAGAAGAACATGAGAAGTAATCTAGGATGGGGAATTGCCAGACATTTGCTCATCAATGGCTTACTTTGATCTTGGAGGAAGGCAGTAGCTTTAGTAAAGGTGGCTACCTCTTGCTTCAGGTAAGGCTCCAATGTTATCAGCTGACCACGTTACTCTATCATGGAATTTGGCATGGAAATTGACACAATCATGGTGATTCTACTACATTCAGAGCATCAAGTGGAGCAAACATTCCTTCTCCCAATCTTAGGTTAAGTTGTCCCCAAGTGCATTCCATTAGGAAGAGGTTATTATACCCCCAACTTCTCTACTATCTTAAGACCACCTCTCATTTTGACCCTTGGCCTGGAAGAGGCTTTCTTCACCTTGTCTTTGGAAGGAATGTCCAACTGTGTGGTCAACCACATACGCGGTAGAACAAAATATTGTTCTACCTGGGAGATCATGAAAAAGCTCAGAGTTTGGAGTTATTTGAACAGTTTCATTTAGAGGAGCAGAAACTGAACAGATACAGCATTTTTGCTATGTTCTGTCTAAATTGAACGAAGATAAGAACAGGCATTAAGCTGCTTAGAGATTTGAATTAGTGGAACAATTATTCTAATACACATGATAGCAGAAAGGCTCTCAGAGCCCATAATCTCCGGATTCTTATGAAAAACTGTCACTCTCTGGATATCCATGCTTGACTGGAGGTTCTGCAAAGTAATCTAAGCATTCTTTTCTCACTTTCATCCTTTTGGATTGGTTTTTGTTTCTTTGAAAACAATTGTTCCATTTTGAAACTTTCTGAACATGGCACAAGGCATAATCTGCATCATTTAGCACTCTAAATACTCTGCCATTATACTAGGGTTCTTATGACTGAGCATGCCTTGTCAATGGAAATTTATTCAATGAAATGTGAAATTACTTTAGAAGACATATTTAGAGCATTGATTTAAGCCAGCCATGTTGAGCTGAAAAGGTTCAGGGAGTAAATTATATTCTACATAGTTAATAATCATTCATCACGGGTACCTTTTCATTCTTGACTGTGGCTTCTGCCTTTTGACTTCTGGCAAAGGTCACCAGAGGGCAGGGAATCCAGTATGGAAAATATCATTCCAAGGGTGTCTTCACATTTATATGTCATCTTTAATGTCACAACTGTCATAACTAGGGTATGTGGTCAAGGTGCTGGTCCAAGCCCCATCAACTGACACTTTATCTCACATCATTACTCTCTTACTGTCTCTACAACAGATACTGAAAACTGTTAGTATTGCTGTATGAGCTAACCTAGGCTGAGTTCAAGTCCTTCCTGGGTACAGGCTCCTTTATTTTCTATGAAGGAGGGGAAGAACTCTATTTCCTGGGAATCAGGAAAAAAATATTTTTAGCTAGATATGTTTAAGAACAGGTTATATTCACCCAACATGTTCAAAGGCTTAGAGGTATGAAAGATAGAATAGCAACAATCATGCCACTGTAATCCCTAAAAAATGTTCCTATGAGTACCCTGGTTCTGGAAAAAATATTGTTCTACCTGGGAGATCATGAAAAAGCAGCGCACTAGACTAAGATCCTGGTATGTGGTTGGTGCTATGCATGCATGTTCAGTAAATGGATGAAAGGGCAGAGCCACAAGATCCAGACACCACCAGAGGGGTGCCAATACACAGACCACTGAGCCTATGGCCCATGTTCTCTCAAGTGCCTCCTGACAACCATACAACAAGCCATACTCTCTAAATTGCCAGGCAGTAAATCTAAACTGCATTAGAAACTGAAAACACTTTTCCTCATAAATACCTCTTTAGTTTCTCTTTCCTGATGATGGCTATAAAACTCCTTTTCTCAGACATTATAGATGAAGGAGGAGTGGATGTTAAGTACCTAGTTATGTTCTGCAAGTCTGAAGGAGGAGGAGAAAAAGTGTTGGAGTTGCCTTTGTGTTGCTCTTCCCTGTGTTTTTCTCTCTCTTGTTGGAGTATATCTAAGAAAGGAAAGGTTGAGTTTAGTTGGACGTGAACTCCAGAACTCATGAAAGCAGAATTCAAAAGATTCTGAGACTGACCTGGCAATGGGTCTAATGCACGAGAACCTAAAAAAAGAAATTGGCCTGGATGGTTAAAATTCTCAAAAATGAAGTTCTAATTATTCAGAAGAGGAGGAGAAACAACTTGAAAGAAATTCTTTGGGTTGTTATGGGGAGCTTTTGTTGAGACCAAATTTTTTTTTTGTTGAGACTGGATATATAAAAGATTAAAGGGAATAGAGCTGAGATCAACATAAGATAGTGGACCTCTTCAATAGTGTGTTCACACTTCTCAAATCCAAAGTAAATTGTGGCTAACAAAAATGCTACAGTTATATTTGGTGCAACAAGATAAAATGCTAATATGATGTTAATGGAAGATATGGAGAAAGCAGAATTCTCCAGTATTTATTGGATGTCTATATTCCCTGTGTAAAAAAAAGATATTTAGATTTATAAAGTTAGAATAGCATTTATGCCAAATCTAAGGAGTGATCAAAGAAAGAACAGAGTTGCTTTAAATTGGTGTATATAGGGGTGCCTGGGTGGCTCAGTGGGTTAAAGCCTCTGCCTTCGGCTCAGGTCATGATCCCAGGGTCCTGGGATCGAGCCCCACATCGGGCTCTCTGCTCAGCAGGGAGCCTCCTTCCTCCTCTCTCTCTGCCTGCCTCTCTGCCTACTTGTGGTCTCTGTCTGTCAAATAAATAAATTAAACCTTTAAAAAAATAAAATAAATTGGTGTATATATGCTTTATAAGAGAAATCACATCCAGGAAACCAAAAACTTGCAAATGAGAGGGTTTTTTTTTTTTTTAAGATTTTATTTATTTATTTGACAGAGACCACAAGTAGGCAGAGAAGCAGGTGGAGGGGGGGGCGGGGAAGCAGGCTCCCTGCCGAACAGTGAGTCCAATGTGGGGCTCAATCCCAGGACCCTGTTATCATGACCTGAACTGAAGGCAGAGGCTTTAACCCACTGAGCCACCCAGGCACCCCACAAATGAGAGTTTTAAGAAACTATTGAGAAGAGAAAGAGGAAGGTTGGAGATGGGCAAACATATTTCCCAATTTCTAAAAGGGAAGTATACAGTATTAAAAGCATTACTGATGATGACGATTGGATTTCACATTTATTTTGGGCATGATTGCTGAATGGATGTCACAGGCAGGGCAACTTTCCTTGCTCTTAGAAGAGGAAGCATTGATCTTTGAGCCAGGATGGGTTCAGCGTGAATCACTTCATCTTATGTTTCATTTTTTAAATGGAGTACAAGATTGGCAGAGTAGGGAGATGGGTTATTTGTGGTCCATTTAGATTGCATCCAGGAATCTGGCAAAAGGTGACTTAGAGAACCATGTGGACAAGATAGAAACGTAGACTGGGTGACAGGTATACTGAATATTGGGTGAACTCAATGTGATTTTATTAATGAATCAGTAGTAATAGTAATGGGGAAATCCAGGTGTGTGCATTTCTCAGTCTCATGTCAATGAGTTAGAAGTCAGCTTTATCAAATCTCTAGCTGATGTGAACCATGGAAGGATAGCATATATACTGAAAGACAAAATCAGAATCCAGAAAGTTCTCAACAGTCTGGAATGAAAGACTGAATGCAACTTAAAGACATTTCATAGAGATAACAGAAGCCCTAACACCTGGGCCTAAAATATTCTGTTCCTTAAATATTGGCTGGTGGTGAGGAGAGGGGCATCAATGTAAAGGAACAAGACTTGGGGGAGAATCCTGTTCACTCTCAGATGTTAACTAATTTGTGTTTCTTGGAAATGCTACTTTCCATTACTTTTCCTCTTTCCGACTCTTGAACCTCTCCATCTTCACTGTTTCTGAGCACCTTAAACATTTAAAATAAAACAAAGCACAAAGCACAAATTAAAACTCTCCCTGGATTTTATTTCTGCCTTGAGCCCACTCTTTCACTTTTCCACACTGCAAAGCTACTCATGGGTTAACTTCATCTACTCTCATTAAGTCATCAGTGACCTCCTAATTGAAAAATTTGTTAAACATTTTTCAATCTTCAGTTTATGTGATGCCTCAGCAGGATTTGATACTCCTGGTCACATTTTTGTTCTTGAACTTTTCTCTTCCCTTGGCTTCCTTTCTTTTGTGGTTAATTTCCTAGTCTCAAAATTCCGTCTTTTCTCAACTCTCCTCATGCACACATCCCATTCTACCATTAATTCTGTGCTTTCTTTTCACCGTCTGTGCTGGGTAAAATCTCACATCCTCTCAGGGTTTCAACTGCCTCTTGTATGTTGAAACCTTTATTTCTTGTATGAACCCCTTTCTTGAGCTCTAGACTTCACTTTTTTTTTTTTTTAGGATTTTTATTTTATTTATTTGACAGAGATCAGAAGTAGGCAGAAAGGCAGGCAGAGAGAGAGAGCACAAGTAGGCAGAGAGGCAGGCAGAGAGAGAGGGGGAAGCAGGCTCCCCACTGAGCAGAGAGCCCAATGTGGGGCTCGATCCCAGGGTCATGATCTCAGGGTGAAGGCAGAAGAAGCCTTACCTACTGAGCCACCCAGGTGCCCCTAGACTTTACTTTCTACTGAACTTCTCCCATGGCTTCAATCACCACCTGTATTTAATTATTCACAGATATGTATTTCTAGCAGAGTTTGTTGAACTCCAGACCTTTATTTCTAAATCCACACTCAACAGCTTCCTCTAGATGCTTTTTAGCCATCTCCTACTCAAGATTTTCAATATTAATCATTACCCAGCCTCCTCTCTGGAAACCTCCTCTTATGGTATTTTCTTCTCTGAAAATTGTGCCCCCACAACCATAAAGTCACGTAAGCCAGAAAATGAAGACTTGTCCCTGATTTTTTTCTGCTTTCCTTTTAAAAGATCTTTTTATTTATTTGTTTGTTTGTTTATTTATTTATTTATTTGAGAGAGTGAGCATGCAGGGGCAGGGGGTGCAGAAGGAGAGGGAGAGAAAGAATCCCAAGCAGACTCTGTGCACAGAACCCAGCAAAAAGATGGATCCCACGCCCCTGAGATCATGACCTGAGCAGAAATCAAGAGTCCGATGCTTAACTGCCTGAGACACCCAGGCACCCGTCTTCCTGCTACTTTCTATTTCACATTAAGACAGACTCCAAGTCATACCTCCACTAAATACTTTCTTAAAAATACAAGTCTGTTGATTTCCTTTTTCAAGGGGATCAAAATCCCAACTCCTTAGCATGCCACCCAAGATCCTGATGAGCTGAGGCTCAGTCTACTGTGGCTTTCCAATCTCATCTCAAAGCTCTTCCCTAGAAGTAGCTAAAGAACTAAGCATACATTTCTACTAAAAGTAGGTTACCTACATTTGTCTTTTTTTTTTTTAATATCTTTGTGCCTATTCATACGTTTTACCTTTTGCTTCAATTGTTCTTTCTTCCATTTCTTGGCCTGATGAATTTCCTTAAGGCATAATGCCTTGTTTTCTCTCCTAGCAGCATTTGAAACTTTCCCTTCTGTATTCACATAAAGCCTAATTTTCTTATTACAGTGCCTAACACAGAGCAGTAATCACTTGTTTTGCATGACAATCTTCACCACTAAACTGTGAGCTCCACAAGGACGTGACTAAATTTCTGTAGCCCCAGCACTTAGCATAGTTCCTGGAACACAGTGAACACTAAAATCATATTTACTTAATAAATTAGGTCAATGTGCACGAATACTGCCGTGTCACGTTCATAAAAGTCTGTTCTCCCCCTGCTCTATTAACAGTTCCAGAATTTACGGACAGGGAGAGTTCTGCTTTTCTCTGGGCTGATCAGTCGACGTTTAGAATATTCTGCTCTGAAGCTCCCCTTAAATTGAGGCAGATATAAAGTAAAAAAACATTAAAGAAGAGCCATAAGGACTCTGACATCACGTTGAAGGAACGGTGATTGATAAATGGAAAATATTTGTGTGAGGTATCATGGAGTGAAAAAAAAAATTAACAGTAGTGCAGCAGGAAGGGACTAAGGATAAGCCATACACAGCAGATGACTTGCTGTTTCTCTCATTGAAAGGTGGAGTCCAATTCTCCCTGTGGAGGCGGTTTGTGTGACCAAATGGCATGGGATGAAAGGGATGCTGCAAAACTTCTAAAACTAGGTCAGAGGAAACCTTGAAGCTCCACTTTGGTCTCCGAGATCATTTAATCTTGGGGTGCTCCCGCTGTAAATTCAGTCACCGTGCTGCGAGAAGCCCAAGGCACGTAGGTGCTCTATTCCAGAGCACCAGCGGAGCTCCTGGGGGACGGCCTGCTTCAGCTGCCATCAATTAGTGAACCGTTGCAAACACCCGACACAGCCTGCAGATAAATGCAGCCTTGGCCAACATCAAACTGGACGCACCAAAAGAAATCTAAGGCAGGACCAGACAGCCAGACCCTTTTCTAACTCCTGATCCACCAACTGGAGCACAAAGTAACACTGCTCTTAACCATTAAATTTGGAGTTTCAAATGATTAACATGGCACGGTTGGTTACACAGCAACGGATACGTAAAACAGCAGCTACAAATGTGGACTGACTGGGGACAGATTCGGTAACAATAAACCACTGTGGCAAAACCAGAGATGTACTAAGCCAGATCTCTCCCTTCAAGAAAGGAACTTGCTGCCCAGCTGCAAGGAAGGCAGCTGGCTGGCAGCCTCCAGCTGTTAGCTCCTTCTGGTTTACCTCACATTCCGAGCGGTCTTCCTTTTTTCAGGGCAGCCCCAGCCAATGACAAGCAAGGCAGTGCTAGCCAAGGCCATGCCAAGTTCTTTTCGAAGTTTCTCCAGTCAACAGCTAAACAAGATGTGTTTCAAACATCTAGCCACTTTGTCCAACTGGGGACTCCTTAAATGAACAAACGTTGCACTAGAGCTCCCCAGTGGCTGGTAGAGATCTCCTTTGATCTGTACCATGGACTGTTACCTCCACCTGCCCAATACTGCCCCACGCACTTTTCACAGATGTTCCTCCCCAGTGAACCTTTTGCACTCCTATTCCAATTGTGTCTGCTTCCCAGAGAACACAGATGTAAAACCATCCTGCATTATCTTAAGAAAATTACAATATCAAAGAGCAACTCTTAAGACTTAACTGGGAACAAGACCAGTTAACAAATATGGCTGCTGGTTCTTGGCTTAAGGTCATTCTCTGCCTTACTATTTTAAGTAAAACACGGCAATGGCCTTGGTGACAGGCCACATAGACAGCAAAATTAAGATTGCAAATAAAAGTAGGGGAGGAGTGGATTACACAGAGAGCAGCAAGAGTCTTGATTTTGCATCTGCCTGAAGCGAAATGGTAGAACTCATGGAATGATAAGCATTTCATGAAGATCCAACTGGCCTCGTGAGACATTTGCTGATTAAAAAACCTCCGTCCAGGTTCTCTCTTTTCTCAACCTTGTCAGCAATCCTCCTCTGACACTGTTTGCTTAAGACTATGTGAGCTGAACAGGAAGGTCGAACAATTTTCGGGAATTCATAAAGGAGCCCTGAGGTTGAATTTTTGTGGCAACATTCAAATCATACTTTTACAGAAACTGCACTTGGTTCCTGTCCCTTTACTAAGATCATAGACGGCCATTTTTAAAGTGTATATGTTGTAACCATGAAAAGTCCGTGTGTGTGTGTGTCTGTGTGAAAGAGAGAGAGAGAGAGAAACTAATAATTAGGACATCATTTGAAAATCGGAATTTTATATCCTTCTGGCTTTTGGTCCTAAGTCCTTATCCCCTTGGTTTCACATTTACAGAATTTTGCCTCTTCTCTGAAAGTTTATAGTGCTCTTCCTGGGGAAGAGAGGAATGCCGGGAGAAGGGCATGATCTTTCTGTCCAAATATTTGAATAATTAATAGGAATTAGATTTGTTATAGCAAAAATTGTTACAGCAGCCAAAGGGTAGAAATTGGCCTAATATTTGGAAGCAGAACAGAAAAATATTTGCATGATCTTTTTGTCAGAACTGGTCAAAGGTGCAGTGGGTTGCTCTGATAGCTGATGTGTTCTCTATTTTTAGGAGAAACCAAGCAATTACTTGATGGAGATGACATCAGATAGGACGCAAGTAAATTTGGAGCATTAAGCTTTTAAAGTCTCCTTATATTAGAAATTCTATAAATACTGAAGAAACAGAAAGACAAATATAAAGGCATTCTAAGGGACTTTTCCCATTAAAGACAAATATAATGTAACAGGAATTCCATTACCATAATCAAATGTTAGTTCTGGTTCTCATTTTGTCAGGTATAAAGCTCCGCTGATACTTTTAAAATTGTTTTTCTAATAAAGCCAGCCAAGCATGAAATAACTTCTAGCTGCTTTAGTAAAGACTAATAGAGGAAATTACCCTAATGAGAGGCTAATAAAGCAGACTAGGGTGACCCTAGAAGCGTATGCCCTTTTCAGACAGGGCTGGGGAATACCACGCCTGTTTAAGAGGGGCGGTGAGGTTCTCATTTTTCTAAAGAAAGGTTCTGGGAAATTTATCAGTAGGGGGCATTGGTGTTCTATCAGCAGGAGAACTTGACTCGGGGACTAAGTGCACTTGGTAATTGGTAGCACTTGAAAACGATCAACAAATCAAAGCAGATAGGAAACTACTTTCTCAGAAAAACCCACAGAGAAATGTTGTCTCTTCTAAATGAAACTTAAGGAAATAAAAGTACAGCATGTACCTATTTGGTTTTTCCAAGATAAATGAAAAATGCTGGAGGCCTGAAATAAAAATTTTTCGAGAGAGAAAAAATCTCGCAGCAGCTGCGGAGTCAGCATTTCCATGTCCTGGCAAATGAGAGGAGAGCTCAATTTGCATCACGGTGCAAAGCCTCCCTAATGCTTCTAGCTCCCAGGTTGCTGGAATGAGAGTGAAATCAGACAGTTCTCTCTGTGTTAGAAACTCCTCGGATGCCACAAACACTGGTCTGTTTTTCTCTCTTCCCTTCCTCTGGTGCGGGCAAAGGCACACAATCGTGAAAGGAACTGGGGAAGAAAGGGAGAATATGTGGATTTGGAAGGCACTTCTGTGAGATAAAGAGCTGCACTTCCTCACTCTGGAAAACACACAAGCCCCGAAATTTGTCAGGGAGATAAAGATGATTAAATACCAATAAAAATAAACACAAAATTTCCACATCTGCCATGACAGAAATTCATAATTACTTATGAATGATTACATTATTTTTTTTTAAGTTTTTTTCTATTTGTTTGAGAGAGAGAGAGCATGATCAGGGGGAGGGGCAGAAGGGGAAGTGCCTGGCATAGGGCTCGATCCCAGAACCTCAGCATCGTGACTTGAGCCGAAGGCAACTGCTTACCAACTGAGCCACCCAGGCATGCCAGATGATTACAGTTTATAGAAAATTTTGATATCCCAGCCTTTTTACTCTCTATCCTCAAAAATACTGTTAGAGGTCTATCTTACAAGTTAGAATTCTGGGACTTACAATTTGAGACACAGGGAACAACACAAGGAAGGCTATATCAAAACACACATACACACACGTACTCATAGGTTTCTCTGATTTGATTCAAGTCTATTAGATGCATGAGAAGTCTGTCTGATTCCCACCCACCCTTAAGGCTCATCCAGATTATTACTTTCATTTACTTTACACACTGATGAAGTCCCTCTTAGGTAAGTGGCAAACACGGGTTAGGTACCCCTCTACGAAACTTGCCTTGATCTCTGGAACAATTACTCAACCTCTGCAACATGAATTTCTAGTTGGGTGAAATTTTTCTCAGCTTAATAGGATAGTCCTTCTCCCTGATGTTGGCTACAGCAATAGGAGGGAAAACAACACTATTCTCTTAACAACATTTGAATCAACAGCAAGCAGAGTTCACTTACAAAAATAGGATACACTTAGATGTTTCTGTATAACATGAGTTTAGTTACTGTGGTGACATAAATGAATCTTAAACTTCTCAGAGGGGAGAATTCCCTGAGTAATAACTCAAGAAAATTTGACTTTTGTACTGACATTTTCAAAGCAATTGAATGAATTTGGAAGAAAAAAGTCAACAAGATTGCCTTGCAATAAGAAAGAATTTTGATTAGACCAAAACAATCAAAACCAATCAAATAAGACATCTTAAAGCGATGGAAGAGGGGAGGGAGGGTGGGGTGTTGGGCAAAATGGGTGAAGAGGAGCCGGAGGCATAGGCTTCCATTTATGGAATGAACAGAATAAGTCACAGGAATCAAAGGCACCGCACAGGGAAGATAGTCAATGATACGTAAGAACGATGTATCAGGACGGATGGCAGCTACACCTGTGGTGAGTTACATAATATATAACTTGTGGAATCACTATGTTGTACACCTGAAGCTAATGTAACATGTGTCAACTATACTTAAAAAAAAAAAGAAAGTTTCTTAGGTAAGTGCATTAGTTTCTTATTGCTATTGAACTAAATTACCACAAACTGAGTAGCTTAAAACAAAAGACAAGAACACAGGCCAACAGGGGAGCCTGGGTGGCTCAGCCAGGTAAGCTTCTGTCATGGGCTCTGGTCATGATCCTGGCGTCCTCGGATTGAGCCCCAAGTCAGGTTTTCTGCTCTGTGGGGAGACTGCTTCCCCCTCTCCCTCTGCCCCTCCCCCTGCTTGTACACTCTCAATAAATACAATCTTTTTTTTTTTTAAGATTTTTATTTATTTATTTGACAGAGAGAAAGCGATCACAAGTAGGCAGAGCAGCAGGCAGAGAGAGAGGGGGAAGCAGGCTCCCTGCTGGGCAGAGAGCCTGATGTGGGGCTTGATCCCAGGACCCTGAGATCATGACCTGAGCCGAAGGCAGAGGCTTAACCCACTGAGCCACCCAGACGCCCCTCAAATAAATACAATCTTAAAAAAAAAAAAAAAAAAAAAAAAGGACACAACAATGGAATCCTGTTTGGGGGCAGGAAAAAAACAAAACTAAAAAAAAAAAAAAAAGTCTCGGTTGATAGCAGGAGACTTAGGTTATAGATGGCCCCCAAGCAATCCATGGCCTTTTCCAACTCCCTACAAATTCTTTGTGTAAGTGCCATTTTCTGTTCCCTTATTCCCTCCTCCTATTCTCCTAATGGTCTCAACAGCAAAAGGATAGAATGTCAGGGTAGTGATTGCAGAGAGAGAGGTAGTGAAAGCTTTCCTGAAGCAGCAGCTCTGGCCTGGGAGCTGGACAGTTCAATTCCCTGCTCTGCTGCAAACCAGCCTGTCAATGTGGGCAAATTGCCCAGCTTCACCCAGTCTCAGCAAAATGCGGAAAATAATTTCTAATACAACAGAAGAAAATATCAGGCAGGAAGAATAACAGCCTCCTGCTAAGGAAAATTCTGACCGTTGACAGCTAGGTCTCTTCCCCCAATCCTCCTTTTTATTAAATAGATCCATAATTAGGTAAACCCTAAAAGGCTGAGACTATAGCGGAATTTACAGGGAAAATTAAGAACAGAGAGTGGCTAGTTAAAAAAAAAAACAAAAAACAAAAAACAAAAACAACTCCTTGAAAAACACATTTTAAAAAAAAAGTGGTATTTTGCCTTGTTTTTTAATTACCTGCCTTTGTGTTTGGGGGTGGTGACTTTTTGAATGGAGCTGGTAAACAGCATCCGTTTCACCTACCAAGGGTTTTGAATCTGTTAGGAGAGTGAGAAGGTATAAGGGAAATCAAGATGGGGCCTCATTACTTCTAGAGACTGGGTTAGGGGATGGGGCCTAGACAGATCTTTTTTTTTTTTTTTAAGAGTTTATTTATTTATTTGAGAAATGGAGATCCCAAGTAGGCAGAGCAGCAGGCAGAGAGAGGGGGAAGCAGGCTCCCTGCTGAGCAGAGAGCTCGACATGGGGCTCGATCCCAGGACCCTGAGATCATGACCTGAGCAGAAGGCAAAGGCTTAACCCACTGAGCCACCCAGGTGCCCCCTAGACAGATCTCTTAACTGGAACCACAGAATTAAATGGACTTTCCTAGTCAGTCATAAACAGTGCTAGAAAACCACCATCCTTCCCCACACAGAAAGAACGGACTAGAATACTTGCTTCTTGTGATGTCTGGCTCCCACAGGGAAGAAAGGAAGAAGCAGAGGCACGCATGCCCAGTCTTCCCAAACTTGCCAGTGACACAGTCCTTCCGCCCCAGGGGAGGGCCAACTGAAAGGGTGGAGAAAGGCCAGGGTTTAGACCCTCCCTGGTATCTCTCCACAGGAAAGGAAATACCAGGAGTGCGAAATGTGCTTCTGAGCCCATAAATCACCTCAGTTCATTCTCATTCTGCAGAATGAATTGAATTTTACAATAATGAAATGTATTATAAGTAACACAACTCTGCATCCATATCCTGAATGCTGAAACAGACCATATTTCATCGCCCTGATGAATACATCCCTGTTTTGTTCTGGAATGGCTTGAAATGAGATGTGAGTTGTCTGGATTTCCCTTCCCTTTATTAAACCTTTTAATGCATTTGATTTCCAGAGATGGTTGGATCGTTTCCAGGGGAGGGAGGGGAGAAGTATGTACGCATCTGTAATGATCTCTGACAGTGTGATACGGAGCACTGATTTTTACAACAGTAGCCAGAATTACAGTAATTAGAGAAAATATCCACATCTTTATAAACAGGGTGTTAACTGATTCAAAAGGAACTTAATGAGAACTTACAAGAGGAAGTGCGCTTTTGCCACCGAGTATTAAACATTAATTAAAGTCAGAAGGCAATAGTCAAATTGCCTCTCCACTTCAGTCACTTGGCAAAGCACAGAAATTGGAGAGGTTTCAGAATCTGCTGACTTTGCTGGCTGTGACCCTCCAATGGGTTCTCTAAATTTATGGCCAGTTTTGATGAATTTTACTTCCTGTTAAAGATTTTGTTAAGGTCTAATTGCAGAGGCTGAGAGATAAAAGCTTTCAAATGCATGGCATTTTAGAGTTAGGCATCTTATTTTAAAAACGTATTTTTTTATTTATTATTTTTATTTTTTTATAAACATAGAATGTATTATTAGCCCCAAGGGTACAGGTACCCTCCCCAATGTCCATAACCCCACCACCCTCTCCCTACCCCCCTTCCCCCAGCAACCCTCAGTTCGTTTTGTGAGATTAAGAGTTAAAAGGTATTTTTAAATGCTCTTTTTTATTATAAGGACAAGTAGGAGAAGCCATATATGAAACAATATGATCCCAAACTATGATATAAAACATGCATAGAAAATACTGGAAAGACATACATCAAATTATTAGCAGTGGATTTCTTTGAATGATTGAACAATGGAAAATTTTTTCTTCTTTTCTGCATTTTATAGGCATTGCTTTTATAAATGGAAAAAAAAAAGGAGCTTTACCTCTAAAGGTCTGCTTATTCTTAGGGAAGAACTAATCAGTGCCCCCCAAATTGCTTGTTAAGGCACTTATACTATCTAGAAAATAATAAATACAGGTAACATTTAAATTTCACACTGCACTTTTTTGACTAAATAATCACAAATACACTCTATTTTCATTTCAATATAAAATTATGCTTAAGAACTTGCATATCATTGTGGCTTTGATCCAGTATCAAACTTCTGATCCAGTAACAAAGAAAAATCTCTGCAAACAGACTTAATCATTTTTCATTCGGAATTAAGAACTGGCTGATTCTGACAAGGCAGGTCATGGACATGGCCAGTTTGGTCACCTGAATCTCTCTGGGGGTTGCAGCTCAAAACATTTTATATCGATTCCTGGGTAAATAATACAGTGATTTGGAGGGGGGGAGCATTCTTCATTTGCTTCTTCCAGCTCATGTATTTCTACTTCTCTCCTCCAAGCTGTATTAACTTCCTATTGTTTCTTCCCAGTCAACTAACTCTCTTCAATAATGGTTTTGCTTACACTCCCCAGTAGGCCGGACCTCTCGGCTTAGCACGTGTGGGGACATGCTTTCACACAGCATCAAGCAAAGTGCCCTGAAAACACTAGGCGTTCTCCTTGAGTTTGCTGAATTGACCCAGGTTGAAAGAAAAAGCAGTGACAACATTGGAAATCTAGAAACCTCTGCTGTTTAAAGAACTCCGGGCTCTCCTGTTTTCATTAGGTCAAATGAAGGATGCACAGGGTTTGTGTTTTGTGGGTTTTTTTTTTTTAATCTAATAAAATTATGTGCAGCCTGAGCTGCTGGACCACATATTGTTCTGAAACTCTTGAAGAAAAATGCTACAGGAAAAGCCACAGCTCACACTACAGCATAATACATGGATTTACTGATGGTCTCCCACATGCTCGCATCTGTGCTGGGTCCTGGGGGAATGCACTGAAGAGTAAGGCACGAACGTGACATTTAATGAGCTCGCAGTCTAGCAGGGGAGACAGTCCTGTACACAAATAATTATAATGCAGAGGGTCAAGTGCAATTACTGACGCACTCACAAGATACAGCAGTAGCCCAGGGGAGGGTATGTGGTCAGGAAAGCCTTCACAGAGCAGACGAAAAACCTCCACCATACCACAAACCTTCTCAGGGACAAATCATTAGCTTTAAAGTTGGGCCTTTTTATACACTGAAAAACACATGGGTAGGATATCGGTTGTTGAGGCAAATGTAATAGCCACACTTTGATAAAAATTTGAAGACAAACATAGCAGGTAAAAATCTTGCTATGAACTCATTTTTTAAAAAAAGAAAGCCTTTTAATTTGATTTTTAAGTCAATTTCCAGCTGGGTTTGAGCCACTATTACACTGGGCCACAAGAAGTTTATTCTGCCATAATTACTGGGACTCCCCTGCAGGATCTGAACAGCACATCAGAGAGGCCCCTGGGTGTCGGTCTCTACCAGTGGTCCTGAAATCGTTGGTATCAAGCTCACGCACTTCCTCTGGTTCCAGGGGCTCCTGCTTCTGAGCCACAATCAGGGCACAGGCAGCTTTGCTGGGACTCAGAGCCCCAGGGCTCAACCCCAGGCTTCTATGGTGTCCCATGTGGTTGTCACCTTTGAATCTTGCCACCTTACAGAATTTCTGTCACCCAGCCGGACACAGGTCTCATTAATTGAAAGATCCACCTATTTTGTTTCTCTTCTCTAGTTTGGGGGGATACGCCTCCTTCTCTCTCCCTCCTGTTCCTCGGGGACACCAGCATTTTCCCCCTGTCCCCAGGGCTCCTAGGATAATCACTTTGAGGAGTATAAGCTCTCATCAAGGACAAGAAAAGTCAGTAAGTTTAAGTAACTTTTGCTGTTGTTCCTGACTTATATCCCTGGGATTAAAAAGTACACTGACCCCTGGTCACTTGCTTGGCATTGAAACGGAATAGAGGATGTGTGGGAAGGGGGAAATAAACACCCACACATAAAAACAAATTAATATCTCAATATATTGTTCTGCCACAGAGGTGACATTTTGCCAGGAAGTCCACCACTGGAGAAAGCTACTATGGCACCTGCCCAGAGCACAAGCAGTTGAGCCATCAGGTCAGAGAGCAAACTCAGGAAAAGAGGCTATCAAAGATGAAAAGCAGCCATGGGCTCTTTGTTCTTGGAGAAAGAGCACTAAACTTGGGGTCAGGAGACAAGGGGGCAGGTCCTCTTTCTCTCACTAAACTTACCGAGTGACCCTGGGCAAGGGACTTGATCTCTCTGGGCCTCAGTTTCTCCAGCTGCAAAATAAATGGTATCGATGGGTCGATTCGAAGGGTCCATTCCAGCACCAATATTTGTATCTGGTTTGGTGGAACAGGAGTGGATTCTACCATTTTTACAAAAGCATCTTAATAATCACCAAACTGGCTCTAGTATTTAACACTTTGAAGTCTTAGCATTTAGCTTCGCAGATGCAGGGGACCGCAGGAGACTCATGCTAAGTGAGGGGATCCGACCTCTCCAAAACCGGTTGTGGCACATGAGATGGGGTGTGACCGATGGTTGTGTCCGAGCATCTCACGCACGCTGGCTGCTGTGGGGCCTTCTCTGATCGCTCAGTCCCAGCTATCTGCACCGTAGGCTCCTTCTTCACGGTCAGCCGCGCAGGCACATTTTGCAATTGGGATGGGAAGTGCTAGGAACTTGGGAATGTGTGGGTGAGTCCTTGTGTGGTTGTGGTCTGGCTCCTGCTTTGGTTGAGCTGTGCGGGACCAGAATGAACGAACGGGCCCTGCCCGGCGATGTGAGGCATGGCCCTCCTTAGCTCTGTCTGTGGTGCTTTCTATTTTCCAGAAGCTGCAGTGTGAGCAGTGACCATATTATCTCTCCACAGACGGCCTGTAAGGAATTGACTTAATGATTCTTTTCCCTTAAGAAGGAATCACTGGTAAAACTCATTCCTCAAATGACCGATTCCTGAACAGGCACAAATTCAGGCCCAACATGCTAAAGAGTCTTTTATGTCCAACAACCTTCTCTACAAATGCCCACACTGGGCCATCTATAGACGCTTGGAAAGAGCACACAGTGCATTCTCTCACCCCAAGTAAAGCCACCACCACCAGGATGGCCTCTCTCAAAGACTCAGTTAACAGAGGCCTGAACACCAGTAACTTTGGGTTCAGTGAGCAGAGAAAAAAAACATTCAGTCATCCAAGCAACAGCTTTATTATATTCCCCCATTATGGACCGAAAGGAATGTTCAAAACTCAACCGTGGATTGTATCTTTCTGGGTGTGGTCTTGGAATGTTTTTCTAGCAGAACCTTTTATACCATTGTTGGTGATAACCATCAACAAGAGCAAAGACACTCACCCCCTGACTTGTAAGGAAAATTCTTTTTGCAGAATGTTTCCATTTTCTTCAGCTTCTTACACTGTCAATTGTCAGAGGCTAAAGCACAGTGGCATTCCTCACAGCTGCCCCTCTAGGGAGGTGAGAGGCTTTGTGATTCCATCTTTATAAGGTGGGGGATGTGCAGGCCCAGATATTCAGACCCAGCCAGGAACTCCAGCACATTAACAGGAAACAGGAGAGGAACTTGGACAGGGGTTTCGTCTTGAACATAGCTTATTGAGAAGTTTTAAAAAATACAATCTGAAAACTGACAATTTGTTGTCTATAGTGATGAAGTACAGGTTGGTTATATATAATTAGATACTATATGTATAGGTTTCACATCCATATTCATATGTCATTTTCTTTAAATTGATGGACTCTAGCTAACTAGGCATTTCATTTTATACTGGAATTGTCATGTCATCATTTCCCAGGGGACCTTAAGTTACCCCAAATTACAGCATAATTTTTCCTTACCAGTGTCTTCAACGCATTTCCTAATACTCTCAGGTGGCAGGTCAGGCAGAAAATAGTCTCCAGCCTCCTTTCGCTGGCCCACTTGTTGGGTTGGACATCCAAAGCCCTAAGGCCCTGGTCCTTTGCTTGGAACTTAGCGTTGTAGGTCCTTGTTGGCTGCAGGTGAATGACTCTCTGTCAGAAGCCTAGCTCTCTGCAGAACCCAATTCGAGGGCTCCTGCTCTGGGCTATCTGCAGAACAAGCCAAATCATGTATGACTGCCCAAACTCTCGGAGACATATACTGGGGAAGCGGCTACTTACGTCTGTGCCATCCTAACTGTATATTACGAATCACAGGCAAAGGACTCAGCTTAACTCACACCCTTCAAAAGTTTCCATGGCTTTCAGGTGGCAGGTATGAGGTACATTGATACTGAGTTGGGGGAGGTTATTTTGATCCATTTTGGTACAGCTCAAAACCACACTCTTGCCAGGGCTCAAAGAAATCCACACACTACCCTGTCAGGTGACGAGCAAGCACAACTTTTTGCCTAAGTTGGCTTTTTAAGACAAACGCTCTTCCTGTTTGTTCTATTCTGGACCATGGAATTTGAATTTTAGCAAAACCGATGCTCCTGGGTATTGGTGTGCCATCTTTCTCTAACAGGAATCCCCCGAGGGCAGGGCAACCAGGGGGCAGAGCTGAAGTGCTTTGTAAGGGGACTGCCACACAGACCGCACGCTCGGCCTCCTTCTCAAGAGCTGCTTGGATCCCCACATCCCTGCAGGGCTGCCCCAGCTGCTGCTGATCCCTCTGGGGACTTGGTGTCACTGCCTGAAGCCACTCACTGCACTTCAGCTGGAGAACCTGCCTCACCCCGGCTGTGCTCGCTCTGGCTTTACATGTTGGTGCTAATTTCCCAGGTGCTGTCTGTACCACTCTGATGGCTACAGACCTTCACTTTACACAAGGGGTTTGTCTTTCCCATTTTCTCTATTTCCCTCTTCCTTTTATTCCTTTGTGAGGGAAAAAAAGAGAATGGTTTTATATTCACTTTCTATAAATAGGATTGAGGATACTTCTTGATAAATAGATTCTCAATAAATATATATTTCTTGACTGAACTTAGGGGGTTCACTTTTGGAGACAACCACAGGCTTGGGAATGAAACGTGTGCCAGTTTGTACCCATGTTTTATTTCTTATAGGTGACAGGAATTTGGGCAAGCTACTTTACCTCTCTGAGCTCCTATATCCTCATCTTTAAAGTTCAATAACAATACATACCTCACAGGGTGGGTAGGGTGTAGGAAGACATGATAGAGGGTATGTGACTTCCGTGGTATACAGTAGGAGCTCAGAAACAGGAAGTCCCTTTCCTTTGGACTTGAAGAACAAACTGCTGTGCTACTTGCAGTGAGGAGAGTCTGGCACTAGAGTCCCTGTGATTGAGAGAGGTTCTGATGGAAGGACAGGGGCCAGCTGGGAGGCCTGGCCAAGAAGCAACGGTTCACCATACCTGTCTAGTGACTGTAGCTGGGCACTTGCCAAGGAGTTTCCAGCGATGCCAGGTAAAGCGAACAGATCTGTGGTAAAAGCTCTGTGACAGAACAAGGTGGTCACGGTGTAGGTGTTAAATAATGGAAACTACCAACTTGTAGGAAGTAGGTTCTCAGAATTGTGAGAAGCATGTTATTTGTCATACCCCTTCCCAGCCCATTAGCATCCATTACCCCATCTTCTGAGATCATATTCCTAATTTCCCTTGAGAAACCACTTCTCCTCCATTCATAGTCCAGAGTTGTGTCTTGATCGGCTAAAGTGAGTCATACATCCAGGCCTCTGTCTTCAATGATTGGTCCAGGGATGCGCATATGGTGCAGGAGAGCCAAATGCAATATTTTCTGGGGCTTAAGAGAGAAAGGAGTGGACTCTTTCTTTTGTAGGGCTACCAAAAAACAAAACAAAACAAAACTCTTTTCTTTTTGATGGTGTCATGTGAATGCTGGCTCATAGTGTTAATCTGGGGCTGAAGCTGGCATTAAGACAGTTAAAAGATGGAGGAGAGAAAGTCCTTGGTGAAAGTCTGTGAACTTCTGGATCAAGCCGTACCTGAAGCCAGTAATATATCTGAGATTTTCAGTTATATAAACCAGTTTGAAGTCTGCTTTACAGAGCTTCAATTGAGAGACCCACTATACTTGGGAAAAAGAAAATTCTGTGACTCTAATTACTCTCAAAGATAAATTACTTCCATTTAGAAAACAGAATCATAATAACATTTGTGTTCTAAAAGGTACTGGCACTTTAATAATGTAATGATAGCTGAACTGATGTTACTCTTTGATGTTTTTCTTTGCTACTTTACTGTTACTTTATTGCTCTGTATGCAATATAGATATTGTTTTGAACTGGAGTTTTAGTCATCCTCAAATTCGGGTTGAAATCCTAACTCCCAGTAGAATGGTGTTAGGAAGGGAGGCCTTTGGGTGGTGAACAGGTCATGAGGGTGGAGACAGACCTGAAGAACAGGATTAGAGCCTTTAGAAAAGAGGTCTCAGAGAGCTCTTGTGCTCTTTCTGCCACTAGATGACACAGGGAGAAGACAGGCATTCTATGAACAAGCTGTCCTGCACCAGACACTGAATTGGCCAGTACCTTCATTCTGAACTTTCCAGACCCCAGAATTGTGAGAAATAAGTTTGTTGCTTGAGTCACCAACTCCATGGTATTATTGTCCTAGCAGCCTGAACACATATATAGTTAAAGAATACTCTAGTTTGTCAAGAGGTAGAAAAAAGATGAATTGTAGTCAGAGAAATCTAGGTTCAAATCCAGATATTACAACTTATTACCTACGTAACATTTGGCCAACAGAACCTCAATTTTCTTACCTGAAATATGAGTTTAATAATAACTCCCTTTTAAATCTGAGATGATGAACAATACATTTAAGTCACCATGACCATTTGAATGGCATTTTTAACATAAAAGTGACTATGAGGTCCTTCAGAAGTGCCATCTAGAAGAGAGGTTCTTCCCTGGGAGTGACTTTGGCATCACCTGCCCTCCTGTGGACACTTGGCTATATCTAGAAACATTTTTGGTTGTCACAGCTGGAAAGAAACTGCTACTGGCCTTTAGTGGGTAAAGGCCATAGGGAGCTCCTAAGTGTTTTACATTTCACAGCATAACCCTCACAACAAAGAATCATCCAGCCCAAATTGTCACTGGTGCTGAGGTTAAGAAACACAGACAAGAGGACACATTACTTGAGGTCAGTGGAGTGCTCAAAATGGGCCCAGAACTACATGATTTCTGCAAAACACCCAGGGAAACAAAGGAGGCAAAAATCACAGATGAGTGAGCACGCAAGATGGCGCCCAAAGGAAAATCGTTCACCAGCTACTGACCTCCTCTAAGATTTCTAGTGTTTTGGGTTTTTTCAATTCTATTCATTTTACCCTACCCTATTTTATTTCAGCCCGTTCTACTCTATCCTGTGTGCGCTGATGGTGAGGGGGTTTGCTGGGTTTGCCACGGTGAGGCAACAGAACACTGCCCTGTTCAGTCTGTCAGATAATCCCAGGTATAACCCAGAGAACAAAGGTGGGAGGGTCCTACACATCAGGATCTGGCTCTCCAGGGCAGTGACCATCATCATGAGGCTGGAGAACATGCCCAGATTTCTGCATTCTCTGTTTCTTTCCTCACAAAGCTTCTTAGCAGCAAATGGCTAAAATGAATTCAGTGTTGGGAACCCAATCTCCCAGACGCAGGAATCCCCACCATCCAGCTATGTGGTGTCCAGGAGCCCCACTCGCCCACAGTGAGAGGTGAGGATGAGGACAAGGACAAGGATGAGGACCAGGCGAGAACAGCAAAACTTCCTGGCATAACGCTGATGATGTGGCTTCTCTTCCCATTTTTATCGCGGGGGAGAAGCTGGGTGAAGGCGAGTGTTCACTACATGACTGGTTTAATAACTACCCTTTCCTCTTCTCTGCTGCTGACTCCATCAGCTTCCCTGAAGGACCCATAGATGTGTGTGAATTGGTGTGTGTGAGTGTATCTGGTGGCAGCTTTAATTATCACTGCTCATTACCCTTCTCTGTGCTCCTTCTAATTGTCTTTGTGGCTTTGCTTAGCAACTTATTTCAGCAATTCTTGTCTCTCTTCTGTGGGTGAAATCTTCAAAATCGTCTTTTTATTATCCCTGCTTTAATAGTTTTCATTCGCTACCTGCTGAGATTGCTGCGGTCTTAACCACTACATTTTAAAAGATAGCTGTTAGAAGTTTCCTGAACTGCACAAATAACGTCATAACAACTGAACTAAAAATGAAATAGTTTTAACTTCCCATTCTTTGCTCATAATAAATAATAATAATAATAATAATAGGTAACATTTAAAAGCACTGTGCTATGCCATCTGTACTTTTTCATTTATACCTCACAATACCCTTATGAGATAAGCAGTATAATGTTATTTATATCTATTTTGTAGAAAAGGAAACTGAGTCTTACAGAGTGTTAAGCAACCTGCTCAGGATTATGTCAATAGGTCAAGGCCAAGAATCTCCCTCAGGCGTAGATTGACGTCAGAGCTGGGACTCCAAAGATTGTGCTCTAGTTGCTTCCCCTTTGGTTCCCTCCAGTATTTGCCTCTCTGCATGCATACTTTCTACATTTCTGAAAATACAGCATTGACAGACTTTATCTGATCTTTTCACTTAACAGAACACTAAAAACACTTTTCCAGTTTTTAAACCGTATCCACAAAAGGGATTACTTTTATTGATGGTATATTCTTTCACAAAACCAATAGATCATAGTTGACTTGAGCGTACTTCCAATGTAGCACATTTACAGTTTTCAGTTTCTCATCTAGCAATAAATCTAGGCAACATCTTTGTGCATGTAGTGTTTTCTAATTTTGACTTATTTCTTGGGATAAATTTCTAGGAGAGGAGACACTAAGTCAAAGGTGACATGCCATTTTATAATTCTTCAAATATATGCCTGAAAAAATTTTCTGAGTTACGCTTCCATGAGTGCTTTTTGAGGCCATATTTACTACGATTTCATCAGTATGGAAGTTCATCATTATTTTAAGTTTGCATTAATTCAACAGTTGTTTTCTGTTAATAGGCATTTCTCTGAAAATTGTTGAGGTAGAACATTTTTTTATATGGGATTATTTTTATCAATTTCTATAAACTTTCTCTATAGTACAGACAAGGGCAAACTAAGGTTCATGGGCCAAATGTGGCCCACTGCCTGTTTTTATAAAGTTTTATTCAAACACAGGCACATTCATTCATTCATTTATGTATTATCTATGGTTGCTTTTATACTATGATTGCAGAGTTGAGTAGGTTCAACAGAGACAGTATGGCCCACAAACAGAACTAGCTACACAATTTGCAGAGACCAGGAAAAAAATAAAAATGTAGAGCCCTTTGTTACACAACTATTAAGAATTTCTTTCTTTTAAAAAAGTTTTTTTAATTTAAATTCAATGAGCCAACACATAGTACATCATTAGTTTTAAATGCAGAGTTCAATAATTAGTAAGAACTTCAAAATGGCAACACCAAAGCATTAAATCAAGTGAAAGTTACATGCCCATAAGGCTGGCCCTGCCCCACAAAGCCCCAAACAACTATTATCTCCCCCTTTGTGTTATCCCTAGTATACATATTAATCCCAAGTCTGCCATAATAGGTTTAAATATTTTTCCTTGCCAGTTATTTTTCCTTTTTCTAAAAAAGTGCCATGTGTGTCAAAACGCTGAACTTGGTTTTCTATATGATAGAATATTTAGTTTCCTTTAACAATCATGTCTCCAAAGATCAGGTATGTAGTTAAACCTATTTTTCATGAGATCCTTTAAATGATAGGATTTCTTATATTTCATTCTACTCATCGTGTTCATTTAATTTTATTTTTTAAAAAGATTTTATTAATTTTTTTGACAGAGAGAGACACAGCAAGAGAGGGAACACAAGAAAGGGGAGTGGGAGAGGGAGAAGCATGCTTCCTGTAGAGCAGAGAGCCTGATGCGGGCTGGATCCCAGGACCCTGGGATCATGACCTGAGCCGAAGGCAGATGCTTAACCAACTGCGCCCCTACAAGTGAATTTTAGAGTAACTTCTGTCAAAAAAAAAAAAAAAAAAAATTCAGATTTTGACCAGAACTGAACAAGTGCTAGGAGTTAACTCCTCTTCCCAGTCAGCCTTCTGTGCCCACTCCTTCAGCAAACTTCCACCTGCAGTTTGTGAGTCAGTCTCTACCAAGCACAATTCTCAAATTTTCTAGTTCGCTTTACTTTGTCATAAACATCTCACACGTTTCTTCCTAGGTATTTTCCACGTTTCTTGCTCTAAAATGGGATCTCTTTATTATTAAATGGCTATTTCTGGATACTACTTTTTATTTCAAACAACTTTACTAAAACTGATTATTTGGTGACTGGCTGGTTTTTGTAGCTCATTAAGCCATAAAGTAATACAATTTGTAGATTTTCCCCCAATGTTTATCTTTTTAAAAATTCTTGTCACTTATTTTTTAATTCAAGTATAATCAACATATGGTGTTTTATTACTCTCAGGTGTGCAATGTAGTGACCCAACAACTTCACACATCACTCTGTGCTCATCACAATACTTGTACTCCCAACCCCCTGAAACCATTTCACCCTGTGTTTATCCTGCTTTGTTTTTACCACACGGGCTTGGACTTCCAAACTAATTTTCTAAGTAATGTTGATAGAATTAAAATGTAGAATACTTCTCAATTAAGTAAAACGTTCTTGACTTTGAATATTTATCACTTGAAGTTAAAAATAACAACCTGAAAGGATCCTCTATATGAAAAATTTAAGTTCCAGATCTTTGTTTGAAGATTTTTTTTTACAATTTTTATTACAAAGTATATGTGTATCTATGCACATGCATGTGTATATTCACATATACACATACATGCATATAATAGACCTCTAAAAAAATTAATGTGACAAGGCCAAGCGCCAAGGTGCTAGTGAGGTTAGGATGTGTTGGCAGTGCAAGTGTGCTGGAGCTCCTTGAAGTACAAGGAGCTATTTGGAAGCCATCAGGGTAAAAAGGTCCCTCTGCAGTAGGTTAAATAGTAATTTCCTCCAGCATCCCTGCAGAATAATGTGATTGATTCTTGAATGGAGTCGAACAAAAATATTTCTGACCTAGTTTTTATTCTTTCAGTGATAGCAATCCCTAAAACCCCTCTTTACCAGGATCTGTTTGTCACCTCACCTCTTTCTTTACAGATTTTTCTGGAAGCCTCACAAGGCCATCAAGAGTGACTGAGCTACACCTTCTCTTCTCAGATCAAAACTGCAGGCAAATACTTCTCTCCAAACTGACTCTCAAGTTCTGGTTCTCTCCATGAACATATGGACTCACAGAAGTTTGGAGAAAGAGATACAATACTAATGAAATATATTATTTAGTCCAAGTATCACACACTTTTTTTCTGTCAGTATTTAACCTCCTACAAATGCCAGTAAAACAGTGGCACACTTGCATTTGAGGAGCTCATGACTACACTAACTCCCTTTGCTTTTTCAGTGTGTTTCCCTTTTCAAGGATCAGGCATTAGACCTAGAATCTGACTGGAACAAGAAGCAATGGAAGGGTTGTGAAAATGAATTGCAACCCAAACAGCATAAGGTAAAAATGGATAATGAATATTCTATATACAAAATGCTAAGAAGTATTTCCCCAAGTTTTAGAAGGATATAGGTTTTCCCATGGTTGCTCCAGATAATGAACAGGATACTGTACTGTAATCATGTCTAAATCATGACTTTTAATAAGTTGGCAATGATAAGTTTCAGGAAGGTCATATCTACTTATAAATTTTTATGTTCCTGCACATTTACTATTTTAATATTAACCTTAAGCAAGGTTATTGTGGGATTGGGAGGGAGACAAACCTTAAGAGACTCTTTTTTTTTTTTTAAGATTTTATTTATTTATGTGACAGAGATCACAAGTAGGCAGAGAGGCAGGCAGAGAGAGAGGGGGAAGCAGGTTCTCTGCTGAGCAGAGAGCCCGATGCGGCTCGATCCCAGGACCTTGGGATCATGACCTGAGCTGAAGGCAGAGGCTTTAACCCACTGAGCCACCCAGGCGCCCCAGGAGACTCTTAATCTCATGAAACAGAGGGTTGCTGGGGGGCGGGAGGGGTAGGGAGAGGGTGGTTAGGTTATGGACACTGGGGAGTGTGTGTGTTATGGTGAGTGCTGTGAAATGTATAAGCCTGATGATTCACAGACCTGTGCTCCTGGGGCAAATAATACATTATATCTTAATAAAAATAATTGTAAAAAAATGAATGAGAGCCCCTATTGCTGTACATCCTTGCCAGCCTTTTGGATTTTAGCCATTCTAACGGAGTGTAGTGGTAGCTCATTGGTGTTTTGATATGCAGCTCCCTAATGACACATGATTTTGGGAAAATTTTCATATGTTTTTTGCTTAAATAAAAGCCTTTTTTTGATTAAAAAATATCAACCTTAACATTTTTAAAATGCATATACTACAGTGGAGGTGGGGGGTAGTGAAATTGATGATGTATCAAATTGTAATGTATCAAATTGTTGAGTCACTATACTGTACACCTGAAACTAATATAACACTGTATGTTAATTATACTGGAATTAAAATAACACAAAAAATGTTCTATGATGTACATATAATGTTAAACATATACCTTATTTTAAATTTCATATAGTGCTTATTAAAAGTATTTGTAAGAATTGTATCTTTCTCTGAGGGCTTACTCAAAATATTTTATGCATTTTTGGGTATTTCAATAAGCTCCTGATTTGTTAACTAACATTATCAATATACTTATAGGTTAGAAGAGGTGTAAACATGGCTAAACTATTACAGAAATTCTGACAAACTGTAGAGGAAAATGGCAAGTCAGCATTAAGAAGTAATCTAGTAGACCAGGAAAGGAAATACCCACTGTGACTAAGATGGTCAGAGAACATAGAGGATTGAGAGTAATGATTGGAGAAAAAAGAAACACCCTAGGAAATCAAATAGTGTTCCCAGGTATAAATACCAAACAAGCTGTTATCAATGAAGAAGAGAGCTACCGGGCAAACGTGCATTACAACGGACAAGACCATAATGCACTTGTACTCAGTCCTCATGTTACATACATCTCTCACTCCTCCTGCCACAGAGAAGACAGTTTCCTATATGTTTGTATTTTACAATGACCTGTGTTAACTAAGAGGAATATATTTTTGATATTATTTGTTTATACAATCTGAAACCCGTCATTATATACTGATAATAGTATACGGCTCTCCCAGGAGTTCTGATCATTGTACTCACTAACTGCTGGAACTGAGAAGAATGAGGTTGATAATTACATTAATTCTAAAATAAAATACACAAACATTTTAATAACTATTATGATCTCCTAGAATGACTTATATTACTCTGGGTATAGTTGGCACTCTGAATTACTACCATTTAGATCCTAGGAAAGGCAGTAGAATGTAAGAGTTAAGAGCAAAGAATGTAGAGTTAGACAACTTGAATTTGAACCCTAGCTGTGTAATCTTGGGTAAGTTATTTAACCTCTCTCTCTGTTTTGGGGGTAACAATATCTACCTCATAGGCTTGTCATGAGAATTAAAACAAGTTAATTATGTAAATCACTTAGGACAGTTTCTGACATGCAATAAATATTAGGCATTTAATATAATAATATCTCCTCATCTATCTATGCACCTATCCATCCATCCACCTACCCTTCCTCCCTGTTGGTTTTGTTTCTCTGGGAAACCCTAATAAACATTTTCAGTTTGGATTCTCAGGTGATATCTTTCTGTCCCAAAGACTAAAATCTTCCAGCATATGACTTCATTAAGATGACATCCCCCAGAAGAATTGAGGTCAGAGAGGGACAGAGCTGCTGCATCAGCAAGTCATGCCCAGGGTGAAGGAAGTGGGCACAACTAGCACAATTCAGATTTGTTATTCAGAACGGATAAACCAAATAAGCAAACCACTCATAGAATACTCTCTAGCTAACAACCACCAGGAACACACCTGTCGTTGAATAAGCTGAGTCTGTTGCCCATTGCAGAGAGGGAGAATGCATACCATGGGTAACTGTGGGGTGTCTCAGGAAAAGGGTATGAGCAAGGACTTATAGAACTGGGGTTTTGAGTGAGTAACTTGAGGAGTGTCCAAGGAAGCAGGCTTCTCTCTGGAGTGGGTACTTTCAGAAGGCATAGTTGTATGATTATCTCAATAAATCTTTTTTTTTAAAGATTTTATTTATTTATTTGACAGACGGAGAACACAGAGAAGCAGGCAGAGAGAGAGGAGGAAGCAGGCTCCCTGCTGAGCAGAGAGCCCAATGCAGGGCTCGATCCCAGGACCCTGGGATCATTACCTGAGCCGAAGGCAGAGGCTTTAACCCACTGAGCCACCCAGGTGCCCCATCTCAATAAATCTTATCTAAGGGTAGAGTAGAGGGAGACTAAAGCTATAACTGGTAAAGAAACAGCAGTTCCTCCTATTAGCCAAGAGGGGATATTTGGGATTTTGTGGCTTGGACAAAGTTCATGTTTTACCTGTGTTCAGATGTGATTTCAGAGTGGTCTTGTTTTGGTCTTGATCCATAATGGCCATGTCCGATGTTGATATCCTGTGAAATTGACTGTGTTCAAGAAGAGAACAGCAAGGCCCAGCTGACAGTAGTGAGCTAGCTTCTGGGCATCAGGGCTGCTTTCTCATTCTATCTTCATGAAGCACATCTCTGTTTAGCTGTGTGACCCCTTGTGAAATCTCTAGTCCTATCTTTTCGATTATTACTTTCAGCAGCAACATCGGAATTCTGAAATTAACCAGGGGCTCATAAAGTCATAATTGTAATTACAGAACGAGTATAAAATTAAATTTAATTAAGGTTAAAAATGGAAGGATGCCCAACTGCCATTGTAAAGATGAAGAAAATTGCATTCTTCTTCCAAATTCTAGGTTTTAAATGCCTATTTTTTTTTTATAAACAACACTGACCAATAGAAACACGTAAATTTCATAACAGTCTTATGATACAAGGTTAAATTTGGGGAATAAAAATTAGGGGAGACTATAAATCCTCTTATACTCAAAACTCATTATAAAGAACAAGAGGAGGAAAGAAGCAAAGTCACGTGATCCCCTGCAAAGGGCTCCAGAGAGTGGGGTAGGGATGGAGACTGGTCCTCCCTTTCTGTTCCTAACCATTGGTTATTTTCCACACCAGCCCCACAGAGCCCAGGGAACTCCTGTGCCCCTGGATGAAAGATCTAGAGGCCTCTGAGCAACTGGTGGCATCATCTCATCTTGATCTCTCCCCAGATGATCCTTTAGTGCTCTGAAGTAGCACCGGCAGGTGACATGAATTTCTGTGAGGGGCATACTATTCATACCTTCTACTCCCAAGCCAGTGGTACTTCTGCTTATCGCAGAATAAGCAGAATCGCAGAATAAGTATATTTCACTGCAGCACTAACCGTTGTTTATGGTGTTCGCAAAACATGGCTAATGATCACAAATCAGAGCAATTATCAGGACATAGCAAATGTACATAACATTTGGCTGTTTTAATTCTAAAATTAATCCTACAACTGAAGGAAGCTCCAGTGTTTCTGAAATGAACCCATATCCTCCCAGGAAGTCCTGCTCATTCTTCACACCTAAGGCTCTGCTATTCCTGGGCTCATAGCTGGGTTAACAATCACCACATGATCAGACGGTCTGCAGGAATCAGTGTTCATCTTGAAGACAGAGCCAATGATGAGATCAGCAAGGCCATGATCCAGAAGAGAATTGATGTGCTATTTTTAAAACGTCTCACTGGTTAAGATAATCACATTTGTAGAAATTCCTTAGAGGGACTATCTTGGTAGCTGAAAAATGAACAACCCTGAAATGGTCAGGTTCCTTTACATTCATTCGATGTGGAAATGAAGAAAATTGCACTGCCAACTGCTCCCAAGGTGTCACTCATTTTACCTCATGCGTCTTCGTGGTTTGGACCGAACCTAAATTCTTCATTGGGAATTGGTTGATCTTATCTTTCCGGTCAACAGATGATGGAAAGGAGATTGTGTAAAGGGAAAAGCACAGATTATCGGGCTGTGGAGGGGCTTGCCTGTGGACTGAACATGCACGTTAAATCTGAGAAAGAATCCTAAACGGGGAGGTAGACAAAGAGCAGATGTTTCTTCCTCTCCAAAATTACCTTAAAGGTTGGTTCTGTCTATCACATACCCGTTCTGCAACACCCACAAAGAACATGTATCCACTTGATAGAAAAAACTCACCAAGGAAAAGAGTCTGACTCTTTGAACCTCATGCCTTCACTTACTGGGAAGCCTTGTGAAGAAACTTGCAGTACAGTTGTTATAAACAGAACGGTGGAACGTGGGCTCTCAAATGTTTATGTGCCAAAACCACCTGAGGTCTTGCTAAATGGATTACAGGGCCCACCCCTCAATGTTCTGACTCATTTGATCTAGAGTGCAAGTTGTGAATTTGCATTTCTAACAAGTTCCACGTGATGCTAAAGCTACTGGCTGGAGACTGACCTTTGAGAACCAGACCTCTTTTTTTTTTTCTTTTTTAAAGATTTTTATTTATTTGACAGACAGAGATCACAAGTAGGCAGAGAGGCAGGCAGAGAGATAGATGGGGAAGCAGGTTCCCTGCTGAGCAGAAAGCCCGATGCGGGCCTCCATCCCAGGACCCTGAGATCATGACCTGAGCCGAAGGCAGAGGCTTAACCCACTGAGCCACCCAGGCACCTCCAGACCTGACCCCTGAATAGTTTCTAAGCTCTCTGAGGGCAGCCTCCTCCCTTGCCCAAAGCTCTGACAGGTGTGCTTTATAATGAAGAAACCAAGGCACAGAGAGACTAAATGGCAAGTCCAACCTGGATAGTCCTCCCTTATTTTTTTTTTAATTTATTAATTTTTTTTAGCTTGGCCTAAGGGGGAGCTATTATAGGAGGTGTAGTGGTCAGAGAGATCTATCATTGTAAATGTGAAAGGTACCAAATTACAGTTTACAACTAATTAGACTTGGAGGGGGTCTTTTAGAAAACCACTCCAAAGGATTCATTAGAAATTTTCTGTATCCTTTTTCTGACCGCTATGGAAAAATACTTAATGGAATTACCTTTACAAATGTATTAATTTATTCTACCCCGAGGATATTATATTCAGTGATTTGGCAAAACTAATCTGAACTAATAACAGACACGCATTTACTGAGACTAAGCAAATTTTCCAGTGGAGAGATACTTAGCCACTTGGAACAAATGAAGGTTGAGATATAAAGATTAAAGAATAGCTATAATGTCCAAAAGAGGTCCCAGCATTGACAGAGAGAGCACCACAAACAGACTAAAATGTAAGCTAATAAAAAAATTTTAAAAATAAAATAAAATAAAAATAAAATGCAAGCTAAATGCGTGCTGACAAAGAAAACCATCACAAGGGGGTGGAAAGCCCACTCCAACCACTTGCAAAAAATGCTCAACCCTTGGCTAATGCTCGGGGGGTAAGGGGCATTCTCCACAGATCACAGGTGTCTCCCAAAGGTGCCTGAGCCCCAACCATGCCTTCTCTGAGTCCCTAGTTTTCTCCTGTGGAATCAGGCATTGACTGCCCATTCGCTTCCATTCTGCGCATGAATTCTCCAGTACATAGTCACCCTTTAAAAATCCTAAATCTATCCCACAGGCCAGAGTTGGAATCTTGCAGCTTACCCAGACCAATATAAATGAATGAAATTGGGAGAACATAAGGTCATAGGCAGTAACAGGACTTGTTAACCAAAAACTCCATGCTCTGTTTTAAAGGGGAAGCTGTTTCCCAGCTCCAGGAGATTGTTGCATTATAGGATGTGATCCCAGTGTTAGCCATTGTTCCAATTTTTCAAGAGCTATCAGAACTTGAATTTTCAAGTAAGGTTTCTGGACTGTTAAAATCATGTGTGACCCAAAGAAAATATGTTTGGAGGTAGAACAGAGTCATTAGCCTTCCATTTGGGACCTCTCCTTAGACCTGAGCAAGTCCTTCCCTGGTCCCGTTTCTTAGTTCTGTCACTACTGACTTCTGGATATGTATTCTGTCCTCCCCCTTTGAAGAGCATTGCTTCTGTTTTCAAACTTACAGGCTCAGAATTCTTCTTTTAATTTCTGAAGGATAAACCAGGTTGATGACGGTTCCTTCAGGAATTCTTTGATTACTTCATATACCGAGATATGGTCCATTAGTGATGGACTTGCCATTGGTGGTTAGTGGGAATAGCCTGATACCACACAGGCTGAAGCTGGCATCAGGGGTAGAAGCTTGGTCCTACCCACCCATGTTTACTCGCACTTTCTCCTCACCACCCATCATTCCAACTCAGGCCTCTGAAACAATGTTCTGAAAATGTATGCACGTTCCAAGAAAGCAAGCATGCTGCCCTGTTGTTCAGAGTATGAGGATTATCACACCACAGCTGACAGAAACCACAGCACTGAAAAAAAACCCAAACCAACCTGGGTCAAAGAATTAGAGGGTATGAAGACATCTGTCCTCAATTCTCCCAATCCAGGTACCAATAAAGGATAGAAGGCAGCCCTTTTAATAATACCACAGGTCAGTGTGGTCCAATGCTTCTAGTACCTTCTCTTTTCCATTCTTCTTCATTTCTTATAAAAAGGAACAAGTGAGGGAGAGGTTGGCTATTTAGATTTTTCTTAAGGGTTTAATCATTCACTGAACCGATATTTATCATATTTGTTATACATGGAACTTACAGTCTATTGAGTGATACATAATAAAAAAGACAAAAATTAAGATAATTATAGATCATAAAAAGTATAATCTCACAAAGAACCAAAATAATGCACATAATCACAGAGGAAAACTCTTTCAGCACACAGTCATTTGTTACGTGTCCACACTCTCGACCTAAGTAGAAGGAGATAAGCAATGCCCCTTTCCGAGGTATGCGAGTCAGGAGGGGCTGTGTTTACTCTAAGTCCTGGGTAGGCGATGGAGGGGCTGCTCTGGTGGTCCACTTTGTGCCTTTACTGGGGATGTCAAACCCCACAGTGTAGACCTAGTGATGCCGGGACCCTCTTCTTCCCTGGTGAGTTCCTGGAGCAGCTCTGAGTTCTTAGAGGAAAGAATAACTCCAGGTATCAGCAGTAGTTACAAGGAGAATATAATTAGCCCATGTACAGTTAGGTGACAATTTAGCAGGAAAACCTAGGTGTCATAGCTGGGAGCTGAATCAATGTTCCTGTTCAATCCCTTCAAGAAGATTATCTGCTGGCAAAGAATCCAAGTTTACACCTATCCTTTTCCTGCCCCCACTTCCAACCCTTTGCTATAGAGCAAGAGAACGTTGGACAATCTGCTTGCTCACAAAAGTACTGAATAAAAAAGTTAGCTAAGCAGAAAGCACAGGCTCAAGGAGAAAGCGCAGTTTAATATGTCAAAGCAGCAGGTGCTTTCCTGAACAGCCTCAGGTTTACTGCCTCAAAAATCACTGGGTAAGGACTGTCCTCAAACTGAACTTCTAGAAAGTTAATCAGAAGGCTAAGGGTGTGGACTTGAAGTAACATGTTGTGAGTGAGTGAGTGTGTGTGTGTGTGTGTGTGTGTGCGAAGTGTAGCCCAGTCTGGTCCACTACCTTCCTTCCCAGAGTATGGATTTAGACATTTACAGGTAGTCTTTTGTTGTACTGACAAAAGACTAAGTTAAAAGGCCTCCAGATAATCATTATAAATCAGTAGTTTTTATTTGTTCCCAGGTTTGGCAGGTAGGCAGGCAGGATCAGTAGTTTTTAAACCTTTCTTCCACCTTGTCACTTTGGAGAAATGGTCCAGCTCCTACACATCTTTAGTCACTGTGACCTTAAAACTCACATTTTCCAGAACCCCTGGGGAAATGCTGGTGTAATCTGTGGGCACACTGTCTCTACCCCCATGACTATCCTACCCACTTCCAACCACCAGCTGACATTCTCTGCCAGGTAACAGAGCGTTTCCCTAGGGCTTTCTCACAATTATAGGAAAGTTTGTGATTCCTAAACTGAGTAAAGCTAAGTACACTGCACCTCTTTGTTTAAGTAAAACTTCTTTTTGTCTGAGCCTGTGTATCTCACACCAGCCCAGTAGTACAGGACCCTCCTATGACATTTATGGGAGCGTTCACATGTGACATCACTTCCATGCAGGCGGAGGGCCCAGCACATAGGAAAATGTCAATAAATATGTACTTAACAGATGACAGTTAAGTAAAATACCTGATTGAACACTTTTAAGGTCAAAGTCTAGTCCATGACATTATAGTCCTTTTACATGGCTGTATTTGTCATGTCCAAAGGGAATTGTCAATGTGAACTTAAGCATCAGAATATAGATGAAAATATAAAATAAAATGCTTAAATGAATACCTGCCCCAAATAACAATGACCTTTGGGTGTACATCTCGTATCTATTGGCTGTTTTCCTGTAGATGACAGAGAATTATCTGTGATTTACTTCTATTTAGAAACACTTAATTTCTGGCATTGACAAGACCTCTTTTTGGAAGAGATTTTTCAAATACATTTATCAGATGAGCTTCTCTAAAACAGTTTTTCTCAAAAGAAGACCCACCTGCCAACTGCATGTAGAATCACAGGGAGTAACTGTTTAGAATGTAGTCTCCTAATTAACTATCTTCTCCAAATCTAATCTTCAAGGAGCTAGGAATCTACATTTCTAACCCTTCTTGTGAGAAGTTTTAGAACCACTGCACAAAAACCTTGAGGGTAAGGAAAGATTATTTCTAAGAAGAAACAATAATAGAACTATGGATATATATGGACATCTATCTATCTTTCGAGAGAGAGAGAGACAAGACAGACAATGGGATAATAAATGTTTGGGAAACATACGTACCTTAAAGGTTACAAATTGGCACTGTAATCATTAAAATAAAATCCACAAGAATCCATAGGATGCTCAAGTTGGTTACCACACTTTTCCCCACCCACAGCACTTACACACACAGACCTTCTCTCCAAAAGGCAGAACCTAAACTTCTTTCTGAGACCCTGATAAAACTGAACATTACCTGATTTGTGATTTTTGCTACACTGGTGAACTGGGTGGGGGGTGAGGGGGGGCAGACTCCTACACCTAGATGTCGCCCCAGTTATTAAAAAGTTCCAAAGTTGGATTTGACTCAAAGATCTATTGGGATCTCAGACATTCCTATTAGCACCATAAGAAAATGTTGAGTCTTTTAGAGAAGGTAGAGAGCTTCATAAAGCTGTTCGATACTTGGAGGGTCCTGAAGACCCAGTCTGGAGTGCGGCTGGTCTCTAGGGAGATGAATAGGTCCGCACAAGGGCAAAGCACTAACAGAAGGGCCTGGCCTTGGCTTTGCTTCCTTGGTACATGGGAGCAGCAGCTGGTGAGTGCCCATAAACTTGGCTGGAACTCAAAATCGGAGCTAATAACACTCTGTACCCTCAGCTGAGCATCAGCCAAGCCTAGGCATTTCCCACCCAAGTGGGAAGATCAGAGCCAGGGAGAATTAGGGGTAGTACTAGTCTAGAATGTGAATCTTTCTTCCCTTTGTCATATCTATCAACACATGATTTTTATCTTTCAATACCTCATTTTCCTTATTTGCAGTGTGATGTAAAGTCCTGAAAGAGATAGAGGTTGGGGCTGGTGAGCCCACAAATCCCCCATGGGTTTGAGCTAGTTGCTACTACCCCTCACGCAAGCTCTTGGGAACAAATGATAAAAACCTTACATTTATTATGATATGAAGCCAACACTCAAGCTAAATCAGCAAAAAAAAAAAACAAAAACAAAAACAAAATGAGTCCTGCAAGCTTGATTTTTTTAAAATATTAAGACATAGGGAGTCTTTTTATATGAGCATAATCCTGCTGAATTTATGAAGACCAATGGGAAATTAAGAGGAACTTGCAACACATGGGGAAGCACCCTTGGGTTATTTTCACACATTTTCAATGGACGTTCATCTCTATAGACCGCTTAATCAAGTCAGCCACAAGAAAAACAAGACATAATTCTCTTTATCAAATTCCTTCCCCTGTTCTGATTCTACATGGAAAATATATTCTCCTTTGGGAGTGGAAGTAGGAAACCTGCGCTTTCAGGGGAATACAATCATTTGGAAAGGATATATTCTGCCATAAAAATCTGTGTTTGCATTTCTGGAGTAAAAATAACTACAGAATAAATAGATACCTACGAATGTTACAGAAATAAATATGTATATTTGCACTTATGTGTAAGTCTGTATTTTTTTTCCCCTTAACCCCTACTTGATCCACATAACAAATAACAAGTCTCATTGCCTTATTTCAGAGGATAATCTTGTTCGAAGCTAGAAGCAACCTTACCGTTCAATCTGTGTGTTTTACAGATGCAAAATGAAGCCTAGAAGCTTCAAAGGGATTTCAGCAAGGCCACAGGGCTTCGAAGTCACACTAGAAGGAAGAAGAAAACCCCAGCTCCCTGACTTCTGGACCAGCACTGCTTCCAAAGGACTATGGAGCCTTTATGCTCTGAGTCTCCGCTGAGATCCCATACAGCTCAGTTCAAGAAGTATAAAGAGTACGTTTATTGCTCCATCTGTAACACGGCCTGGATATGTTAGACATACCAACAGTGTGACAAAGTTAGAAGAAAAACTGCCCTGCTGCTGCTTTTGGAAATGGCACCACTCCCAAGTCATCCGGTCCTGACAAAGCTGCTGCTGCTGAAAATCTGTATCTGCAGGAGCTGAGCAAAAATCAATGATTTCGGGTTTTATGGTCATTTGACATTTCTGGGAGCTCTTGGCAAATTTCATTCAATTCTGCACAATAAGAGTTTATTAAGCATGATAGCAGAGGTGGCCAGAGCCCTGCCCACCGTCCTTCAGCCCTCACTGTTTTCTTAGAAAGTCACTCCCTGCCTGAGGGTTTTCTGAGGTGCATGAGAGCACTGGCCGCACGCAGGGCTGGCCAAAGCGCCCAGGAATTGATGCCCCTTGCAGTAAACCTTGCAGCTACCATAGCATGAATCCTGCAACTTCCTCACTCCTTATGGAAACCCTGAGGCATATTCCAGGCAACCTTCCAGAAGTTTCCAACCGCACTGAGCCCCAGGTCTCCACAATGGCACCTGCTCTTCAGTGCACCCTCTATTAGCTTCTCTCCTTTGCCATTTCCCTGCTCTCTACGGGTACTTTCAAATTCCTTGCACTCCAATTTTTGTCTTTGAGTCTGTTTCTGGAGGAAACCAACCTGAGATAAGCATATATTCTGTACAAATTATTTTTCTATAATAGATATGTAAAAAAAACCATCCTCGCCTGCCAAAGGTTGAAGCCAGAGGGCAGTAAGACTTCTGCGTACATAACCCCACAGGAAAGACAGAAAAAGACAATACTTTGGGAGGAAACTAGAAATATATACACAATAAAAGTCTGTTCACTAATAAAATATCTGCCCAATGAAAAGTGGAATTTGCCATTGAGAACTTGGCACGGAATTCTCTATAGCACGAAGGGGTCACAGCCAAAGTCGTGACATTACACACATCGAGTCAACCGAAGTCCTGAGTTCACTTGGAAACAGGTGTCAGAGAACTTGCCTTTGCTCATACAGTGCAAGCTTGAAGGATCAGTCCAAAAGGAAAACGTTGATGTAACCCAGCCTGTTTTTTTGTGGCCGGGGGGGGGGGGGGGGGGGCGGCACATAAACTCCCAGACTGGTTGAACAAGATTCATTGGCTATCTTGCATCTTGGTTTGAAGGTCAAAACGATTTGTCTTTTTACTCAGTTCTGTCCAAACAGACTAATTTCTGTAGAAAGCAAATAAATTAAACAGTGGAATTTTGTGTATGTCATTAGGTTGACAGGTCAGTCATTTGAGTTTTCACTTGAGCTAGCGGCTGTGCCAAAGTCAGCCGAATGTTCGCAGGTCAGAGACAGCGGCTATGTAGATTTCTATAAATAAAGCTCCTTCGGCTCAAGACACTTATGGAACAAAACTGACAGAACAGAGAAAGTTAAATAAAAATATATGAAAAAAAAACCCTTGAGGGCATTCTTGAGCTGATAAAATGCTGGCTTTGTCGTGTGCATGCTTCTAGCGGGGTTGTCATGTGAGCTAATGAGTGGTGATCTACCTGCCGTGTGATGGGTTCCTTAAAAATGCTATTTAATCCTCAAAACAACCTAGTGAAGCAGGTATTATTATTATTATTATTACCCCTTAGTAGATGAGAAAACTGAAACTTGGAGATGTTCAGTAATTTGCTGAAGGTGACACAGATGTTTTGTCAAACCCTCAAATCCTAACCTTTCCCCAAAATACCATGCTGTCTTCCTATGGAGCTGAAAAGAAAGACACCAAATTTCAGCCTCAAAGTGTTTGGCTTAGGAGATGCTAAAGACACATTTCAACAACTGTTAGGTGAGAGGAACTTATACTTTAGTAACATACAGTTGAAATTCTTCATGAATAACATGTAGTTCCTGGGAAAATGAATGTTTAAAATGCCCCCATCCTTTTTTTTTTTTGGCTAACCAAGCTTTTGTCTATTATCAAAAGAAAATTAATTCCTAAGTTATCTAAATTCCATGTGTATATACAAAATTAATATTCATCTCCAGAAAATCTGAAGATTTTTTTTTCCTCAAGGAAAAGCTGCAGGATTTAATATCAAGTGATTGGCATCCTTTGGGAAGGATGTTGAACACGTTAGATTTCTGAAAAGGATGAACAACCCACAGAGAAATGACAGCAGACAATGTGGAAAAAATTGCCGAAATTGACTCAATTTTAATTGGGCAGATTTAATAAAATTACCTTCATCAAATCTCTTTTAAAAATTATTTAGCTCTCTATTCTTTAAGTCTTAACCTCTAATTTGGAATAAAGTTTTTCTACTTCATATGTATTCTCTGCCCTAGTTTGCATCCCCCCACCCCCCAAACTGGATCTCAAGACAATGATGTCAGTGCAAGCAAAGTAGTTGTGAAATGTTCTCAGGAAGCAGTAGAGGAATTGGGGAAGGGAACAGGGAAGGAAGAAGGGGGAGGAAGTTGGGGGGGGGAGCCAGCCAGGTTGGGGGGGGGAATGGGAGGGAGTGGGGAGATGAAAGCCAGGAAAGGGAGGAAAGCCAATAAAGGTACATTAATGGGTAGGTTATTACTACAGGCAAGGCATTTTTACCTTGATGGGGACCTCTCAAAGACTATATCAAACTCCTTTCAAAATGGTCCCACTGAGGACAGTTTATCCACCCTCACTCCTTCTTCATGGGTCAAGGGTAAGTGGGAGTAACTTGGCAATCATGGCATCCTCAGCTTGTTAGGTATAACATACGTCTACGGGCAGAAAATGGCCTCATCTAGAGGACAGACAACAGAGAAACTGTGTGTTTGTTCAGAACTGTATGCTAGTGCCTTTGGGATGGATCAAGGGCAAATGGGCAGGGCACTGCCAGCATCTGCTAAGCTGGGTCTATTGGTGTGGAGGTACAATTGGCTTTATTTAGTTCTCAAACTTGACTGTACATAAGAATGACCTGAAAAACTGAGAAAAATGCGTATCTTTCACCTCCCTCCCCCATTCTAATTAAGATCAGTGGCTGGGTTCAGGAATCTGAATTTTAACTAGCACTCCAATCATTTCAAAGCAGGTGGTCCTCAGGCTACACTGTGAAGATACTGTGCTAGTGAAGCCATCCCATGTGGGCTAACCATTGTCTCGGAGAGAAAAATCTCTTACTTGACTTTAGATGGACTTTACTTTCCTATGTTCCATTTTTTCAAATATAAGCTATTGTTCATAAAAAGAATATAACGAGTGTGTGGATGGGTTAGCGCTTTGTAGGTCTAATTCTGGAAAAATCACTTTAAATGTGGTTACTCTAAGTGACCATGGATCAGAGCAAAATGATCAGACACCCTTACACTAGAGTGATCATACTTTTCCAACACACGGTGTGATGAGCAGGTGTGAACGTGTGAGGAAAACTGTTCTTGTATAAACATTATTTAAAAATGTTTATAGCTTCTGCTTTTGAGATTATTCAGCTGGGAATAACTAATTCAATTTGCTATTGATGATGACAGGGTCAGAAGTTACAGGTTTGCTTGCTAACTCAGTCAATAGCCAGCTGTGTGATCTCAGACAAGTCACTTAACCACTCTGAATCTCAGTTATCTTTTCTGAAACAAGAGACATTTTCATAAGTGATCTAAATCCCTGTTTAGCACTAAGAGTTTATATGTTTATCATTAACTGTGCGGAGAGTTGTTTTAGGTGGTGGTGCACGGCGTGGGTGGGGAGGGGGGAAGTGGGGCATATATTTACTTCACTGATAAAACATGCACCAAAAGAGCTTGAGGACCATGGGAAGACACTCTGGCCAGAGCTGCCAGTTGAGTAGAAAAAGCCAGTTCCATCAAGATGTATAGAAAAGAGTTTTAAAACTGAAAATAAGATCATTATTTTACATAATGAACAATTTCATATATCAACCTATAGCCAGAGAGAAGAAATTCAGAGTACTCAAATATATTCTCTTAAACGAGACCAATAATTAAAGCATGATTATAATTATTTATATAATGCTCCCTAAAGCTTGGTGTTCGTGAAATCCACATAGTATATGTTGTAAAAAATAATCAATTGTTAGGAAGAGCCACTCTCACTATTGTTTCAATTAATTCCACCCTGAGAAATGATGTGAGACTCAGACTTTTTGTGAATATAAGGGGTTTTCAAATTACAGAAGTAGTAATCAGTTTCTATCTTTGTATAAAGAATTCTGTACTTTATACTACATGCATCAATAACTTAGCACAATCTTAAAAAGCAGTTATTTAATTTTTCCTGATGGAAAAAGTACGTAGGTTCCATGCAAAAAATATACCTTTAACGCCAACGCCCAGAAATGAACACTGCATACCCCTTTGTTTTCTGGCCATATAACTGTATAGACACCCACACATATTTCCAAAAGGGCATGGTATTTTGCATCTGGACTACAGATTTGAACAGAGAGATTATGTGGCTGGAAGTTCACTGCCTAGGGTCATGACCCTACCATACCTGGCATGTCTGAGTAGTTGCTGAGGTTGATGGTCCCCCCAAAATAATTTCCCTGAATTAATCTGCATGCAGAAAACAGAAGACCAATTAGGATCAAAGAGACAGGTATGTCCACGTAGGTATTGGCCCTTCCACAAGTACACGGATTCATGTCTGAGTCCTGCAAACAGAAGGGCTGTAGCCCAAAACGTAAGACCTAGCAGCACCCCACTAATGCTCTGGTGATGAAGTGAGACGGTGAGTTTGAGAGCAGGGCTCCTTCCCAGCCTCAGTGTAGAGAACAGCAGCTCTGATGGCCGGCATTCCCCAGTGTGAACAGTGTTAACAACGGCAGGGTGAGGCACCTTTATGAGGCTCCTTTGCTTAAGAAAATGAATATGCATTGGCTGGACTGGATGTAAATTCTCTAGTTCTCTGGGTAACAAGAGCAGGAAGCCTGCTTTGTGAGCACAGCTGGTAATTTCGGGCTTACCCAGGAAGACTGGGGCTGCTGGAATCTGCTGTGACCAGCTGTGAGCACCAGACAGTGAGATTTTTGGTTCTTACTGATAATGTCCCTCTCATCGACACTCACAGTCTGGAGAAGCCCAGTAGACTCTGATTATATACTGTTTTGAACCCATCCCCCTTTCACCCATTTCCTTATCTACTCTGAATGTTTCTTCATGGCATTAAATACTTTTCTATAATATCATTTTTATGGATGCAGTGTTATACTTTTTGAATGGACAAGAACTTTTAAATCCCCCTGTAAGTTTAACAGTAGGGGCTTTCCTTTTTCACCATTCACAATTTTAATAGTAAATCATCTTGCAGCAAAATTTGTCACATCCATGATTACTTCGGTAGCATAGATGAAGAGTGTGCTTTTGGGGGTCCCAAGGGGAATACAAAATCTTAAAGATTTGGTGCACAGTGCCAAGCCACTCTCCCTACAGACTGCTATTTTATACTTCCTGCTCCTGTAAGTGAGCATTCCTATAAATTATATTTTTATGTGCTGTGAGATAGGATCATCTCGCACTCTGCCTAAGCCAAACCACTGTAAATCAGGGACCCTCTGTAGTATTCTTCAAGCTCTGAAAGAAGAGCAGATTGTAGAAAGGGAAATTCACATTTCAACATTACTGTATGTTTGGAATTCTGGCCTCTGAACTTATCAGACGGCACTAACGAGGTTAGTTCTCCACTGTAGAAAGTTCACTTCTTCTGTGTGACTAGGAGACCAATCATTATGCCTACATCGATGCAGTGGAAGGGACAGAAGGTAAATTTATGTTAAATTAAAATCCCAACTTTAACACCCATTGGCAGTGTGGCCTTGAGCAAGTCTGTTAACTTCTCTGGACCTCGTGGTCTTCATTTGAAATTTAAAAATGTGAAGACCTACTCCTATTGCATAGGGTCGATATTATTCTATTGATACTGATAGCCTATTGATAGTACTCCAGTTCCATAATAGAACACCATGCAAATGTCAAATATGGTGTATTTAATGGTGTCATACCAGTATTTTCAGATTAAAAAAAATGAAATCTGGGTCACTTAGATTCTGAGATATATGCAGAGAGTTATGTATTTCATTAGAATGCGGATACGAGCAAAGTGGCTCTCATTCTGACCGTGTCCCTGCCCTGTTCAAAATCCTTCCATGGCATTTTATAGTTAGTAGCATTACCATTTTTAGATCACCAGTGAGAATGCACATCTTTTCTTACACATATTAGAGATTTGTATTTTCCTCCAGGGTCAGGTTGGGTATTTTATTATCTTTGCAAGGGCAGGTGAGTGATGGAGTAGAAACAGTAAGGAAAATAGGAGGAGGGTGTGGTGGGAATGATTTCAGAAAGAGAGGACTTGAAGAGTCCCAGGCCCAGCTCCTAGTCCTTCCCTTGGAGTCCAACCATCTGATTCCCCCCTACCAAACCTTCGGTTCTCCTCTCTTGATCTTTTGTCCTTCAGGACCAGATCTAGTTTCTTAGTCCTAACTTCTCTTCCCCAGATGGTGGTTTATTTTAATGGGGCCCTTGATCCCCAAACATCCAACTTGAAGAAACTCAATGCTGAAGAACCGAGGAAGCTCACTCAGTGGGAAGAGCGTCTGAGGACAAAGATGAGGGGTGATGGCAGTCGTGTCTTCTTTTTAAAATCAACACTGGCACTTTGATACTGTGAAAAATAATAGATACCTAAATGTTGGCATTGTCCTTTTGCTCCATGTGGCAAACGCTAGTCAAAGTGGGGGTTACATAAGAAAAGGCACAGGAAAGTACTTTATAACTTATATTTGTCATTGCAATTTAAAAGACTAACGGATTTTTCTTTGCTTTGTTTGAAACCTTATCTAATAACATCTCAATATATATTCTAAAAACGTCATCCCCTTAAGGCCAGCAATGTTGCATATCTGGGGATTAAACTGCCATATTAAACTCTCTAAGGCTGAGGGTTTTGGTGTCTCTGTGTGTGTGTATGGTTAGTTTTATTTTTCATCTTTGTTGGTTTTGTATGTCTTTTATATTGGATAGGAGCTATTACTTTTGATTATTTTTATGCTACTATTTATTAATCACTTCCTACTCGGCAAGTACTTTCAGGTGCATTACCTCATTTATTTCTCAAATAAATGCCCAAGAGGAAGTTTTTTTTTTTTTTTTTTCATTTCACAGATGAAGCAGCTGAGGTCCAAAGAAGCTATCTGAGTCTACAGTATCAGTAAATGGAAGAGCTGAGATTCGAACCCACTGCCTTTGATAACAACTTATTTTCTGTTTGTACCCTACCTATGCCTAAGGATATGGTTTTTGGTACTTTCTCCTTGTCAATTCCCAGGTGTGACTTAAATACAAAAATCTTTGTTGCAATCTGAGTCTCAGGAACAAGGGGGTCAGATCTCCTAAATCTTAGCTCCTGCAAGCAAATAGCAGAGAGCAAGGCTAAGAGTCACTATTAAGTCCCAGGCACACAAAATAAGAGAGGCTTGGAAACAGCGCTCATTGTCCCAAAATGATAATGAGCAATGCCTTCACTTTTGGCTCCAGAGAAGAAAGACACTCAGAACCAGCAAGTTCTTGAAAAACTTCATGAGATTATTTATCTGCAGGCTGGCATTTATAACAATCACCTGGTAGGTTCCAGCTGAGAAAAATGAGTTGTCAAAAACAGCAATAAAAGTCTCAAGTACAAGCAACCATCAAAATGATAAAACTGTCACATCTGTACATATCAAGCAACAATTGCATTCATTATGTCCAAACTCCTAGTACTTAATATTGTCTGTCAAGGAAGCTAAGCTCCATTTAGAATTTTGCTGTTAGCATGAATATATTTGAAAGAGATTTGACTGTTTGAGTTATTCATGATTTTACAGAGAATGCAATGTAACTGTCTTGAGAAGAATCCACTGGTATCTGGAAAGATTTGTCAAGAGGGATATCTCAGTCCCAAAATACCTCCATATTTTGAAAAAAAAAAAATACACTGGTACTGATTGAGGGGAGCTTGAGGGATCTTAGCACATGTCCTTATTTTTAGGGAAAAAATTATACTTCAGTCACCAATTTGAGTGTGTTTTCCCCTGAGGGAAATCCTCTTTTGTTGATCCTCAAGGAGGAGAAATGTCACTGAAATGACAGAAAGAAAAGGGGAGGAAAAGGAAGCAGGAAGACAGGAGAGGGGATCCAAAATATATTGAGAGAACAAGGGAGAGGAGGAGGCAAGGATGGAGGAAGGCAGGGTTAACTATAATATAAAGACAATCTCAGATAACTATTACAAATGCTTACAATTCACTAGATCCATGCTGAAAGTTCCAGGAGGAAATTAAACCCAAAGGGAAGGAGAGGAATAAAGGGAGGAATGGTGAGCAAAAAAAATGAGTATGTGGGTAAATTCAAAGGAACCATGACTGAAACATTAGCGAAAAAATATAAGGAAGATATAAAAATCAAGAATGACACCCAAGATCTCAAATTGGCTTAATATCATCACTGTTTAAGAAAAGCCAAGAGTGGGGCACCTGGGTGGCTCAGTGGGTTAAACCTCTGCCTTCGGCTCAGGTCATGATCTCAGGGTCCTGGGATCAATCCCCGCATCCGGCTCTCTGCTCAGCAAGGAACCTGCTTCCCCCTCTTTCTCTCTGCCTGCTGCTTTGCCTGCTTGTGATCTCTCTCTCCCTCTGTCAAAAAAAAAAAAAAAATCTTAAAAAAAGAAAAAAGAAAAGCCAAGAGCTATTGGTTAATCTTATTGTTTGTTATGTTTATATATTTAAAAGAAGAGGAAGTTTTAAAAGAATAGAAGTGAGTGGGAGAAAGATGAATACCATATGATTTTACTTACATGTGCAATTTAAGAAACAAAACAGACGAACATAGGGAAAAAAACCAACAATAACAGGCAAACCGAAAGAGAGACTCTTAACTATAGAGAACAAACTGAGGGTTGCTGGAGGAAAGGTGGGCTAGGGATGGGTAAACGGATGACAGGAATTCAGAAGGGCATTTGCGTTGAGCACTGGGCTTTGTAAGTCAGGAATCACGGCATTCTCCTCCTGAAATTAATATTACACTGTATGTTAACTAATAAGAATTAAAATAAAAACTTGAAACAAACAAAAAAGAAATAGAATCTGTAATTTACAACATAAAGGGGGGATTAAAACAAATGAAGTAATCTACTCTAGAAGGCGGGGAACAGGAAAAAAAAAAGAAAAAGGAATGAAAGTCCATATTTATAGCTTAATGCTGGAACACCTGATGTAGTCTCTTTTAAGTCAGTAATGAGGCGTGGATGTCTTTTACCTCTGCCTCCATCCAGCATTACATTGGAGGTCTTACCCAAAGCAAAAAGATAAGAAAAAGTCATAATCAGAAAAGAAGAAACAAATCTGCTACTAATTGCAGGTGATATAACTATCTGAACAAAAATGAATATACACATCCTAAAACAAAGAGTTTAACAAAGTTTCCTCAAGGAAACAGATATAAAAATAATAATATTGTTCTTAAACTGAAGCGAACAACTGGAAAATGTAATCATACCCTAGCAATTCCATTGTTAAGTGTCAGTCCAAGGGAAGCTCTTGCAAGGATCTGGAGACTGAAAAAAAGGACCTTTTCCACAAAAGAAAGGTGCAAGAGTAAAATAGGTATTAAGAAAACAAAAAAGAACCAAGCAAACTGTCCCTCACTAGGTGTATTCACACAATGAGATAAAATGCGAATTTAAAAGGAATGGATTGCTGATCTGGGCAAATTTCAGAAACCTAATGCTGAATGAAAAGGCAAGTTGTGAAAGGAAAGTTCAATACGGTGTCATTTACATAAATGTCATTTATGTCATTTATGTAAAATCTCCCTAAGATATTAATTATGAATATGTGGACATATAGGAAAAATATGAAAATATGGATGAGAATCGTGCAGGACAATAAAGTCTCCAACTTCACAGATACCTTTCCTTCTAGGTCCAGGGCAGGAGGACTTCTGTCATATTTGTAATATTTTATTTTCCCTGAAAAAAATGCTTGAAGCATCTATGGCAAAATTTTAAGATTTGGTTTTGATGGTGGGTGCAGTAGTGTCTGTTATATTTTCTCTGTTTGAATTATTTTATAATTAAGAAGCAATAGTGAAAAGACATTCATTGATCAAATTGATATTTTAACCAAGTTATTCTTGACCACGTTTTTCAATATTCCTGTAACAATACTTGACATAATATCGGTAAACAGTAGGGGTTTTTTTTGTTTCTTCCCCACACCCCCAACTGGATCTTACTCAAAGTTTTGTTGCCCAATCTCAGAAGAAATATTTAAAAAATGTTTTCTTAATTAAAAAAAAAAGTGGGGGGGCACCTGGGTGGCTCAGTGTGTTAAACCTCTGCCTTGGGCTCAGGTCATAATTCCAGGGTCCTGGGATCAAGCCCCACGTCAGGCTCTCTGCTCAGTGGGGAGCCTGATTCCCGCCCCCCCTGCCTGTCTCTATGCCTACTTGTGATCTCTGTCTGTCAAATAAATAATAAAAATAAAAATTAAAAAAAGTTGGAGGTGCCTGGGTGGTTCAGTCAGTTAAACGTCCAACTCTTGATTTCAGCTTAGCTCACCATCTCAGGTTTCTAAGTTCAAGCTTGGCCTCAGGCTCCCCACTGGGTGTGGAATCTATTTAGGATTCTTTCTTTCCTTTTCCCTCTGACCCTTCCCACCCATTTTTTTTTCTTTTTTCACCTTTTGACCCCCTTCACCTATTTTTCCCACCCCACCAACTACTAATCTGTTCTATCTATGAACTTGGTTGATTTTTTTTCCTTTAATTCCACACATGAGAGAGATCATACAGTATTTGTCTTCTCAGACTTATTTCCCTCAGCATAATGCCCTTAAGTTCCACCCATATTGTCATATATTGCAAGATTTCATTCCAATGGCTGAATAATATTGCATTGTGTGTCCACTTCACAATTTCCCTATCCCTTCATCCATGGGTGGACACTTGGGTTTTTACCATACTGTGACTATTGTAAATAATGTTGCAACGAATATTGAGGTCCATACAACAGTGTTTAGCAGAAGAAACACAGCAAAATCATGAAAGCCACCTTGAAATGTACCTCCTCCCCTCTTTTTTTTTTTTTTTAAAGATTTTATTCATTTACTTGACAGACAGAGATCACAAGTAGGCGAAGAGGCAGGCAGAGAGAGAGAGAGAGAGGAAGAAGCAGGCTCCCCGCTGAGCAGAGAGCCCAATGTGGGGCTCAATCCCAGAACCCTGGGATCATGACCTGAGCTGAAGGCAGAGGCTTTAACCCACTGAGCCACCCAGGCGCCCCAGTACCTCCTCCCCTCTTAAGATCTACTTTGTTTTACTTCCTCTTTTTCCTTCTCCTGCCTGTTTCTGAGAAAAGTCACTCTTTTTTTAATGTTTTTATTTCAATTCCAGTTAGTTAACAGTGCAATATTAAGGAGTGCACCTGTGATGAGTACCAGGTGTTGTTAAGTGTTGAATCATAAATTATACACCTGATGTACCTTAAGCTTCCATGCAGAATAAGAACGACAATGCAACAAGAAAAAGAATAAACTATCTTTCCTTTCCCAGATTTTTTGATTTATATTTATGTTTGTGCCAGGTTAAGGCAGAGAAAGACAGATTTATGTCTTTTTCTGCTTGCTCTACCAGTCAGCTCATCGTTCATCCGTTAGGGGACTGAAAATTTTCAGAGATACACCTTCCAGCAATAACTTAAACCTCTCACTTTGAGGTTTGGTTCTTGTTTGGTTTTTAGGAAAATTTAAAATAAAATTTCTACCAGGAGGATAAAGATAATGAGAGATGACCTATTCTCTAATTTCCCCCAGTTTACTTTATAAATTTCTTTTTCTTACAACAAAAGAAAAAAGATTTTAACATTGCAAGACAGATATGGTGCCACAGCGTTCTTCCCTTTTCCCCATAAGCTGCATGAGACACCCTTCCCCTCATTAAACTTCCAATATGAACAATATGAGCCCACAAAATACATAAGGTATAGTTATTGCCTGAATGGAGTTATTCTTGGCCTTAGAAGCAAGAATAAAGGAGTTAGAGTTTTAGGTGTAACAAGTTAAAGGGTCAAGTTAGAGTATGAAGAATATGCGTTTCTGTTGAGAAAGGAGTTCTTTGTTTACCCTTTCAGATTTAACATAGTTTGAGTCTTTAAGTATCCTGACTTACATTAACATCTCTGTCCCAAGTTAATGTCCTATTTCCACCTAATTTTCCAATACGAAGAGGTCCACAAATATCACCAGAAAATAAATCAAGTACTATTTGTTCATCTAAACTACCAAGGGATTTCTGTAAAGTGAAACTCAAAGATCATCAAAACATATATTTGGCCTAAAATCAGAATGCTCAGTTACCCAATAGACTGTATAAATAGCTAAGTTTACTTCAAGAGGTAGAAAATAAAAATATTGTTGCACTGATTCATAGGAAGTGTTTAAACACATAGGTACTAAAGGTACCATTTTGCTAATATAATTAGCGGTTTACCTCAAGTGTTGATTGTTTTCACATAGGTAATTAAGTGCATCAACATGCACGTTCCTCCCACACTCAGCCAAAAAGATCCCATAAGAATATGCTACAGCTGGTCTTGGATATCTTATTTTGAGACAACCTGGAGTAGCTAGCTTTTTCTGCTTTTGCATCAGATCATTCCAGACTTCCTAAAATTTCCATGTTTTGTCTCCTCTATAGCAAACATTATAGAGAGGGAAGTATAGTGGGAAAGGAGTGTAATGAGTTTAACCAAGAAGATGCTAGAGAACTGTTTGTTGGTACAAACTTGGAGCAACTCAACAAAATCATTCATGACCAAAAGAAACTGCACATTACGTAAGCTCTCAATACTCTACTAAAGAAAAATGCCCAGTGGAAATAGTCAATTCTAAAATTTCCTTTTCTTTATTTGGGCTGTAAGGCAAAAGTCCAACTAACATCATCTGTAAACCAACTGGCTTGTTGATTCCTGAAATATGATATTTATTTTAAAAACTGATCTAATTAAAATGCTGCATTCATAATTAATACATTCAAGTCACCACTGAAAATAAAAAGGATATAATAAAACAAAATTATTTTGCACCCCACAGATAAACCTTCTTGTTCTATGGCTTCCGATTCAAGGAACACTTTGCATAATTTATTCTTTACCAATATTTGTGCTATCAAAATTTGTCAAATAACTTTACAACATAACCCAAGTTCTCAGCCTCAAAACTACTATTATTCCAATTTGTCCATAAAGGCAAGAAATACACATACCTCGACAAATATAAAACACGGGATGATGGAATAACTTCGTTGAGTGTTGTTTCCTACAGCCATTTCTTACACCATGTAGCAAGATGGCACCCTCTGCAACTGTCTCCAGGCTGCAAAAGAAATAGGTAACATGGTGTAAGAACCACGTGTTTAACAATCCCTTGGGTCTTTATGTAAAAATATTAGCTGCCCTCCAGATAAACAAGCTGTGGATAAACAATGCAAATAGCAATCTATAATACAGTCTAGACAGAGTAGTCATCATCCTAGGGAAAAGAAATATAAATACTAGCCATGAACAGTCTTAGAGTCTAAAGGACAGGTAGGAAGCTGCCCATGCACAAAGCTATGTCTACTCTATGGACAGAATTCTAATTGTTTGGAACTGCGTGGTGCTCTACCCCAGTAGACTGCCCTCATGTCACAAACGGCAGTTTCTGCTACAACACATCTGTTGTCCATCCTACATGGATCTCCTTGGTTTGTGCCTGATTCTTTAATTTGCCTGTTTCGTTTGTTTCTGCCCTTGCCTCTGCCTTTGGAGCTGACATTTAGTATTGAGGCACTAATCCTGGCTTCTTTCTCTGCCTACTCTACTCTGTGCCCTTGCTCCTTTGACTATACAGCTATTAACTATTTTGGATTAATACATCACTGATCCCTCTTGCTGAGTTCCCTCAGCCGTGTGTGTGTGTGTCTGTGTGTGTGTCCCAAACACAAAACACTGACACCATAATAAAATCTCTCATTTTACAAGAATGGAGTAGCTAGGCAACAGAGGATTATTTTAAGTATTTGTTAGAATATCTGTCTGACTTTGAACCAAAAATATTCCTGCATTAGATTTTTTTAAAAAGAAGAATAAAAATTAACCGAACAACCAAGTAGAGGTTTTAGAATTTTATAAAACTTCCAAGGCCAGATGAAAAGAATTTTCTAATACACATTTTATTCTCTATCTAAGGTAGCACTTACTGGGTCTCCAGTATCTGATCTTGATAGTTACCATTTTTTGTCTGTTCTGTTCCCATGTCATCCTTCCTCGTAGTTGTTACCAGCTGTGGTGTGAAGAGTGACACAGGGACTGCCAGTCCATGTAAATGGCCAACTGCTCTTTCCTTAAAAGTCATGAACTGATGTTTTTTATTTATTTATTTATTTATTTGATAGAGACAGAGATCACAAGTAGGCAGAGAGGCAGGCAGAGAGGGAGGAAGGGAAGCAGACTCCCTGATGAGCAGAGAGCCCGATGTGGGGCTCGATCCCAGGACCCTAAGATCATGACCTGAGCCGAAGGCAGAGGCTTAACCCACTGAGCCACCCAGGTGCCCCATGAACTGATGTTTTTAACTTATTTTTAGCTTTAAGTCCTCTTTACCTTTTCTAGAATGAAACTTCACATTTCCTTCTCTTTTTCAGATACAAGTTTCTCACTTGATTAAAGCTTTTTCTGATGAAACCTAACATTTATGTGTGGTATTAAGTCCACACCAATCACAGTATTTGTATTATTTAAGTTTTAGGCAACTTAATTTTTTCAATTAAAATTTGATATTATCAGTTACAAAATAATACCCATAATAAATCTATATCTCCATTTTATTTTGGGATTTAGGAAGAATTAATTTTTTTTATAATTAGAAAAGAATCCATATGTGAGGTACACATTGAGTTGATCTGGCAACCACTTCTTTATGTTTTACCCTCACTTAACCCAAATATCTGAGAATTTACTTATCAGCATTTATGACTTAGAGTCCTTCTGTTTGCATCAACTAAATATGGTGCCATATATCGGAAAAGAAAATTAACGTTTAATCTCCTCAAAATAAGCATGGGCACCAGAACAAGAAAAAGCATCAGACACTTAGTATTTTAGATGGTTTCTCCAGATGATTAATAAAAAGTAGCAATGAAATGGAGAATACAAAACAAGCTTTGAGGTATCATACAAAATTCTCCTCTATCTTCACTCTTCTGGCCCAAAACACAACCTAGCTTTTTACATGCATACGGAGATTTTATACATACACATATGATCATTAACTATATTGAGGCATACTTTACATATAATTCACCCATCTCAAGTATACAATTCAATGTTATTTTAGTTAATTTACCAAGCTGTGCAACTGTCAAAATAAAACAATTTTAGCACTTTTTCTCACCCCAAAAAGAATCCTCTTCCTCACCATCAGCTCCCTGACCACCCTACCACTCCTCCAGCAAGTCAACCACTAATATACTTTCTGTCTCTATAGGTTTGCCTTTTCTGGATTCAAATAAATAGAATTATTCAATAAGTAGTTTCTTGACCTGAATTCCTTGACTTAGCACAATGCTTTTGAGGTTGATTCATGGCATAGTACACGTATCAGTAATTTCCCCCTCTTTATTGCTTAATAGTATTCCATTATATATCTCTAGCATCTTCACCCACTTGGTGGAAATGTAGACTGTTTCCAATTTTTGTTGAATCCAATATTAGGTAGCGTCCAATGTTGTGGGTCATGATGCTAAAAACGTCTGTGTGTAAGTCTTATGTAGCTATATGTTTTCATTTCTCATGGTTAGATATCAAGAGTATAATTGCTGGGTCATACACTAAATTATGTTAAAGTGAGCTGCAAAAGTGTTTTCCAAAGTGGTTGTGTCATTTTACATTGATACCAGCACCGTAGGAGAACTCTCATTTCTCCACATCCTAACATTTTTTTTGCCCATCTCTTTTATTACAGTCACTCTAGTGGTTATGAGATGATATCTCATTGTGGTTTTCATTTCATAATAACAAATGATATTGAGCATCTTTTCATATGCTTATTAGTTATTCTTATATCTTCTTTTGTGAAGCATCTAATTCAAATCTTTCAGTTTTTTTGATTGGCTTTTTTATCTTATTACTTTCAAGGTACAAGGGTTCTTTTATATTCTGAATACAAATCTCTTATCAGATATGTATTTTGTCTTTTGACTATTAATGTGTCTTGGCATAGAGTCATAGAGTCTTTGGTTTATTCTGCTTGGAGATTTCTCACTACTTGAATCTTTGGGTTTATGTTTTTTCCCAAGTTTTGGAAAATTTTCAGCTCTTATTCCTGGAATACTTTTCAACATGCTCTCTTATTCCCTGGGATTCCAATGACATGATATTATATCTTTTGTTTTAGTCCATCATGTCTCTGAGACTAATTTTTCCCCCCTTAGTCTCTTTTCTCTGTTTTTCATATTAGGTATTTTCTACTATACTATCTTCAAGTTCACGAATTCTTTCCTCTGTTAGTCTTCATTATGGCATTGAGCTATGTCCACCTACTGAGTTTTTTATTTCAGTTGTATTTTTTAACTCTAAAATTTCCATTTGCTTTTTCTTTACATTATCTATTTTTTTGCTGAGATTATTTTTTCATTTGCTTTGGCATATTTATAATTGTTTATTGAAGAATTTTTATGATGACTGCTTAAAAATTCTTGTAAGTTAATTCTAGCATCTATGTCATCTGGGTATTGGTGTTTGTTGGTCTTATTTAATTTGAGATCTTCCCTGTTCTTGGTATGAAGAGTGATTTTGGATTGAAATCTTGGATTGTTACATTAGAAGCCTTAAGATCTTGTTTAGACCTTGTGTTTTTATCATACTTCCTCTGCTATTCCTCCAGGAAGTATGGGGAATATCCAATTGTTACTGTCATGTGAAGGAGGAAGTCCAGGTCCTTTTCTTGGTCTTCTGTGATGCCTGGTTGAGGAGGGGCCCCTTTGCAAGACAGAAATGGAATTCAGGGCCTCAAGGAGGGCTCCACTGATATCCTGGCTGGGAAGGGGAGAGGTACCTCTTTCTTTAGAGCTCCCCATGTGGCCTCTGTGGACATCGTGGGAAGGTGGCCTTGTGATTGCTGACCTTTCACTAGCCCTCTCTGATACCATCCCCGTGAGGGGGAAGTAGGGCTGTCTCAGTACTGCCTGGTAGGGATGAAAGTCCAGGCTCCCCACATGTTCTTCCCTGATACTGGGAAGTAGGGAGACTACTCATTACTGTCCAGCATGAAATAAATTTCTGGCTCCTCCTTGGCCTTCTCTGACATGACCCTAATAGCAGGCTATAAGGAGGCTTCCCCAGACTCCTAAGGTAGAAGTCCAAGATCTGCCCTTGGCCTTCACCAGCCCAACAGTAGGGATGAGACTGTAATTTTTTTCTATGGTATTCAGCTGGAGTCAAGGTTTTTTTTCTGAAAGTTTTTGGCTTCCTAGGCTGCTGTTTTCTTGACCTCTTGGCTAGAGTTTTGCTTGGGACTATTTTGTCTGCGAGTACTGGTGTTCTCACAGTTGCCAGAGTCTCCAACATCCAGTCAGAGAGGAGGCAAAAAGAAAATCCTGGGAACTCACTATTGTGTTGTTTCTTGCATGCTGAGATCCCTAGACAGTCTACCCTTTCCTTCTACCTCTCTATTTCCTTATGTCTGTTTTATTTTTTTAATTTCTACTTATTTATTTATTTAAAAAGATTTTACTTATTTACTTGAGAGAGAGAGAGCATGAGAGGGGAGATGGTCAGAGGAAGAAGCAGACTCTCTGCTGAGCAGGGAGCCCGATGTGGGACTCCATCCCAATCTGGGGACTCCAGGATGATGACCTGAGCCAAAGGCAGTCACTTAACCAACTGAACCACCCAGGTGCCCCCTTATGTCTGTTTTATATATAACATCTAAGATTTCCAGTTGTTTTTAGTGAGGAACAATGAAAAGTACATCTTATTCCATGCTCCCTGAAGCAGAAGTCATCAGAATCTTTTGAAGGAGTGTCACATGCTTCTCCCCTACTCATACACGCAAGCTCTTACTCTCCCTCCCAAAACAAAACAAAAAAAGGAAATATGAGAGATAATGGCAGCACAAATGAATAATCAATTCTAACTCATGGGATCAGGGGTCTTTTTTTTTTTTTTTAAAGATTTTATTTATTTATTTGACAGAGAGAGATCACAAGTAGGCAGAGAGGCAGGCAGAGAGAGAGGGGGAAGCAGGCTCCCCGCTGAGCAGAGAGCCCGATGCAGGGCTCGCTCCCAGGACCCTGAGATCATGACCTGAGCCGAAGGCAGAGGCTTAACCCACTGAGCCACCCAGGCGCCCCGATCAGGGGTCTCTTATACATTAGTTATAATATACATTAATTTTTATACATTAGGCACAGTAGTCATGGCACCTAGGATCCACAATACTTTTAGGGGCTTATGCAAAGATTTTAATTTCTTCTAAAACCAGCAAATGGACTTGTAGTCAGAAAAAAATTAATATATATTATTAAATTCAGTTTTATACCATCTAATTATAAAATATAAATTAAAAAATTTTTTTAAATAGAGAAAGGGGTCTCCAGAGGAAACTTGCTTAGAGTCCAAAGAAGCAATAATCCAGCCCTAGTTGAGACAAAGTTAAGGAAAGATTTCCTAGAAGAGACGGCTGTTCAAGTTGATTAAAATAAACGTAGGAGGATAAGAGAAGCATTTAAGCTAAAGGGAGCAGCAGGAGCAAAGTTTCCAAAGATATGAATTAGCCTAACAGTTTTGAGAAACTAAAAACAAAGACCGGGTCAAATGTATGAAAACCAGGATAAGCTACCAAAATGTATGTACATGTAACTCTGTATTATGACAAACTGTTGCCAGCAGAGTACCTCAAGAACAAGAAATACAAGATGGCCCATTTCCATATCAGATAGGAACATAGGGAAAAAGGGGAATATTGACAGACAACACTGTCCTGGTAATACATTCAGACAGGGCTCCTATTTCTAGGCAGCTAAGTATATCATAAATCAGACTTGTCCAATGAAGGGATCAATGCTTTCTCATATGTTTCTACTGGTTTTTCCATGTAATTTCCTCTTGTTTATGAGAAGTGTTACAATTCCTAATCAACCCAAGACAAATACAAAAATAATTACTGATTACAGAGTATCTGTTTTAGTGATTCTGAAAGTGGATGGTGATGGAACATGGTCACAGTCAGATGGGGATAAACTTGACTTTTAAGGTTTGCAAAATTGGCTCCAGCTGACCAGGCAAGGAAGGAAGCTACAGATGACAAAAAATGTCCTTGAGAACTAGGCACCATGACTCAGTGGGCCTTTCTGCCCAGCTATGATGAGAATCTAAAATTGCCAGTCGCCAGGGACCAAAGACATAGCCTGTGGTCATTCTCAGTAGCCTAGAGTCTATTATTTTAGGGAATCGAGAGCTTTCTCTTTTGACAGAGACCATTTTGGGCTAATTTTGCTAAAAAATGTCATGGCTTCCATCAAAGTGATGATAATGTGAATTAATGGAGTTCACATAGGCAACAACAATAAGGACACCAAAAATGGTACCTTTCTGAGGAAGCCAATAATTCTTCACTCTGAGGACACAATTATTTAGGACAGTGTTTGTGAATCCTGTCAATATTGATATTGTAGGTCAGATAATTCTTTGTTGTGCAGGGCTATCCTGAGCATTGTTTAGTCAACATGTTTAGTTACACCCCTGGCTTCGAGCCGTGAGATGCCAACAGTAGCAACCCCCTTCCCAAATGATTGACAACAAAAAGGTTTACGGACATTGCCAGATATCCCCTTCCAGAGGGGAGTAAGGTATGGGGAGTGATGGCCTCTGGGAGAGAAACACTAATTTAGGAGACTTGACTGCAGAGCTCCTAGAACATGAGAATTTTTTGCTGATGAGGAACTTGCTTCACCTGGGATAAAGGACATAGTTTTGCCCAAGGGGACAAACCTATTCCTGCTTAGTACCCAACAGAGGAATTTTGTAATTTTTTTTTTTTTTGGCTTATTACCATATGGTGTGGGATCTCAAAAAAGGAGTGTTGAAAACAAGCTTAAACAACCTTAAAATAGCTCTGGAGGGATTTTGTTTCCAGCTAAGAGAAAGCAACTGAGACTGGATTTCACACCTGACAACTAAAACATACAGACAAAAATAAATAGACAATCATATTCAAGACATTGGACATAGGGCAATACAGGGCAGTGATCCCTAAAAGATGAGAACAGACGTGAGCCCTATGATTGCCCTCGCTTATTGCCTGGAGAATCTTCAGGCCACGGTGGAGAAGAGGAACCTAGGAAAGCGGCCAGTGGTCTCCCTGAATAGGCACAGATCAGAATGAGGAGGGACCCCAGGCAACTGGAGTTCACAAGGCAGAGGACAGAGAAGAGAACAGTGCAGAGAGAGAGCCAGTTGCTCTGCAGTGGGTCCCTTTTGAGTCTTCAGCAGACTTCCGGTGAGCATGAATGGAAAGTACCCAAGGCCCAAGAGAAACCATCCAGAGGGATTAGAACAAATAATCACCAGGGCACATACATGGCCAAGAATACGTTCTGTTCCCACCAAGACAGACTACCAATTCGTTAGACAGCAAGTAGAGGGACTTCAGTGTTGTTTAATTAATAACCAGTATGAAAACATTTCTCATCCAGGAATCATAAGTGGCACCGAGAAGTACTCCTTGTAGAGTATTATTGTTTTTTTTTTCCTTTCTTTCATTTGTCTCTTACAGAATACTAAATATTTTATTTTTATTTTTTTAATTAATTAATTTTTTTTATAAACATATAATGTATTTTTATCCCCAGGGGTACAGGTCTGTGAATCACCAGGTTTAAACACTTCACAGCACTCACCATAGCACATACCCTCCCCAATGTCCATAACCCCACCCCCCTCTCCCGACCCCCCTCCCCGCAGCAACCCTCAGTTTGTTTTGTGAGATTAAGAGTCACTTATGGTTTGTCTCCCTCCCGATCCCATCTTGTTTCATTTATTCTTCTCCTACCCCCCAAACCCCCCATGTTGCATCTCCACTTCCTCATATCAGGGAGATCATGTGATAGTTGTCTTTCTCCTATTGACTTATTTCACTAAGCATGATACCCTCTAGTTCCATCCACGTCATCTCAAATGGCAAGATTTCATTTCTTTTGATGGCTGCATAGTATTCCATTGTGTATATACACCACATCTTCTTTATCCATTCATCTGTTGATGGACATCTAGGTTCTTTCCATAGTTTAGCTATTGTAGACATTGCTGCTATAAACATTCGGGTGCACGTGCCCCTTCGGATCACTACGTTTGTATCTTTAGGGTAAATACCCAGTAGTGCAATTGCTGGGTCATAGGGTAGTTCTATTTTCAACTTTTTGAGGAACCTCCATGCTGTTTTCCAGAGTGGCTGCATCAGCTTGCATTCCCACCAACAGTGTAGGAGGGTTCCCCTTTCTCCGCATCCTCGCCAGCATCTGTCATTTCCTGACTTGTTAATTTTAGCCACAGAATACTAAATATTTATTGAGAGCCTAGGCCACTGAGTGGTAGGCTTTCCCCAGATATCAGGGGTCACAGAGCCAAGAATATGTGCCAGCACAATCTGTAACTCAGGTCATGTCAAAGGCATCCCGGACATGAGTTTTACCACATTGAACATAATGGAACTTTCTAGAAATTCCTCAAAATTAGGTTTGTGTAAGATTAAAATAAGATTAGGTTTGTTTACAAAGGGAGAAAAATAGGAAAATACATATAAATAATTGTATGTAACCCAACTCTTAATGAGAGGTAAGGGCAGATACAGAAGAGGAGAAATTAAGGGGTCAGAAACAGTGAGTTGTGAGAATTTCATTTGATTCTGCAGTACTCAGGGTGAGCCATAATCCCCCAATCCAGCTCATCTTTAACACATGTTAAAATAGTGATTAACTTCCTTGGTGGCACTGAACTACCCCTCACTGTTCTGGATCATGTCTATTTAGTACATTATCTCCAACCAGGATCACAGTTTGAATTTAATTTCCCAAAGCTGGAAAACCTATTTCATTTCTTTCAGCTCTTTCTCTTTCCCCCTCCCCCTCTACCATTTCCTCCTTCTCTTTCTTTTTAGAGCAACAAAGACATGAAGGGATAGGAACAAACTGAATGGGGTATAGGTGAGTATAAAACAGATTTCATCATAAGATGGTATGTGATTTAGGAATGCACTTCTTAGCCTTTCAAGAGAAATTCTTTGTTCAATTTTAGAGATGCTTTTCAAAGCTTGTGAGGAGTGACAATGTAAAGTCCCTACATAATAGGAGAGTGGCTTTGGCACTCCCTTTTTCCTCCAGTCTCTTCCCCGCACAATGTCTCCCAGCTAGAGCCACAGTCCAGCCCTTGAACTAGCCCATAAAAAGGCAGGGAAATACAAAGTGCATAAAACCCACAAATCAGGGAAATCTAGATGAGAGTCAAATATTTACAAAATACCTGGGCCCCCACACTGTTCTTGATAACTTTTCAGACCCAGGAATAATTCCAGGTTCCCTCTGGGCTCCTATGCTACATGGCCTGGTCTATATGACCAGTCGTCAACTTTGTCCCTACTGCTTAAATCTGATGACTCACCCTCCTGGTACCTCAGTCTCTCTCCAGGCCTGCATTCCTGCCTGGACCTCACTCAGTGACTCAGTTGCCCCATTTATCTTGGTGGGTCCTCTGAACCTGCCAGGATGCCTGGTTCACACTTCAGCCATACGCCTGAATGGATAGTCTGCAAGACAGCTGCTGCCCCTTGTCGCCAGAGTATCATTGGACGTGTAGGGTTCTCTGCTGCTGGACCTCTCACAACTGAAGCGGAGGCTGACTGGCTGATGTCTCAGTTTGCTCTAGCCTTTTGATTCTGTCAAACCTCTCCAGTCCCATTTTGCAACAATCTCCACCCTGTGCCCACCCCTAGCCTTTCTACACTCCAGTCACTCCGTTTCTGCCACATGCCGAGCCCTTTCTCACCTCTGGGTCTCCTCACACACTGCCTCACAGAGCACTCTTCCTTCTTCCATATTTGCCTAGTAAATGTCTGCCCCTCCTTCAGATCTAATTAATTAAATGCCATTTTCAATGGGAACGTTTCCTTAACTGCCCTGATGGGTTCAGTTCTATTACGTACTTTCTTCATGCTCCTTCGTAGTATTTATTGGGCAATTCTTTTATGTCTGTCCCTTCTCTAGACTGTTGATCAGCTTTGCTTCATGCGGCCAAGGCCATGTTTGCTGGTCTTGCTCAACTGTAACCTTAGTACCTTGTACGGGACATGGCACATGGCTGCACAGTAAATGTTAACACTATGTGCCCAAACTGCCCAGCTCCTGTGACTGATTTCACATCTGCCCGGGGTCCGTTCTTTAGCTCCTCATCCAAACTAGGTCTTGGGTCTATCCTTTTTAGGTTTTGCATGAACTCAGCAATATGTTACTACTGTAGGTTTTGGGTCAATCTCTTTCTCCCACTAACTAGTTAAGACTCACTATAACTACTCCTAAAGAACAATGAAAAATAGTGATTTTGAAGTTCTAGAAATCAAAATGTAAACAAGAAAACATCTCAACATGTAAAATGGAAAGTGGGAAATTATTCCACTGAATTCTACTTCTGAGTCTTTGGTTGTTTAAAAAAAAAAACCACTTGAAAATAAAATCACTTTAGACTGCTGCTTTAAAAGTGTATGCCTTAATTAAATATCACAAAAGTTAAAAGTTGAATTGAAAAGAGAGGGAGCCAAAGTCCACCTAGAAGCAAACCATCTCAGTTAGAGACTAGGCTTTTACAAATAACAAGGAGCACAAGGGTGATGTCAAGCACAGAGCTCAGCGGGTGAACTGAAGCAGTTGGGAGGAAAGCAGAGAACACGCTAATGTCTAAATGGTTGATTGGAAGAGGTACCCTGGATCACTGGGCAGAGCTAGAAGATTGGGGTTGGTTTGCTGAATGTCAAGCTGAAGATTTTAGAGTCTTCACATACCCTTTGGCTTATAGGATGTGAGACGGACAGTGGTGGGTGAACGCTGGAGTTAGGAAGACCTGTTAGAGACCACTGTCTTCTAGTTGAGATGGGATTAGAACCATGCAAGAGCTGGCTTCAATCCAGGTTTTAGACTTTTCAGATGATCAGGAAGGAGAGGGAAATAGGAGCCCCTGTTGGTATGTTGGTATGTGGGCCTCTCTACAGTAGCCTAGAAGGGAATTTGTTAAATATTAGGGGCGGCAGGACCAGAGTGCCCTTTCAGACTTCCTAGTCACTGGTTCCTCAACATTCTCTTTGAATTCTGTTCTGGTTTGCATCTCCTGGGCTACAGTGGCTTCTAATGATCCAACCAATGGCATCACTAATTAAGTGGAGAGAAAAGAAGAAGATCAAGACCAAAGTGCAAACTTCTTGAAGAAGAGAGGAAATGCTCCTATAGACTAGAATTCTAAAGAAGCACAGGAAAGTCTTTTTGGGGTGTGGTGTTTCCAGGATATTAGACAACACTTTATGGTCTTGCCTGCAAGGATGTATGTCACAAACCGTTCTGAGCAGTGGGGAGTCTGTGATTCTGTTGTTCTGCCAAGCAAGACTGCATTTTCCAATTTAAAGCTAAGCTGCCCAGGAGCCAAGCTGTTTGTTTCTCAGAAGAGAAGACAGGAAGAGAGAGACAGACAGAGACAGAGAGAGGGAGAGAATATGAATGTGTGTGTGAGAGACAGAGACAAAGAAACAGAAAGACAGAGGGATCCATGAGTTAAGATACCAGATCTATCCTCATGCCAACTCTCTGGAACAGAGTGGTTTTTATTTTTGTCATTAGATTCTCAATGCTTGGGCACCCTCAGAAATCACTGCCAGAAGTCCCTATGCCCTCATGACAGGGTAATTAATTAGCTCTGTTGGATCCTGTTGGTTCTCACAGGAGACAGGAAATAGAAGCAAGAGGAATTCCCTGTCACCAAGGGAGGTTTCAGAGGAGGATTAGAAAACGCTGCTGTGAGCCTTGATTTGCCCACAGTCAGGGGAGGATCTGAGCAGTGTAGGGAGGATTGCATTTAATCAGGGACTGAACCAGCCTTAGAATTTTGAATGAGTATAATAATAATGATAATACCGCCCATTAGTCTCCTTGATAAACATCTATTGGGAACATACCATTCCATGCCAGGTTTTATATAGTTAATAACATTATAGTTTTATGTTTTACAATTAACACTATACTACTTCTTGAGTAATTTGCCCATGATATGGAGATAGGCTGACCATTCTTTTATATTGCAGCCCACTTGCCTCATCGAGCTTTCCTCCCCTCCAGGTACTAACTGGGCCCAACCCTGCTTAGCTTCCAAGATCAGAAGAGATCAGGTGCATTCAGGGTGGGCATGGCTGTAGACCCATCTAGCATATTCCTGATCGTCCTTACCCTGTATCTACTTTCTCTTTTATCTATATCACTTACTACCTCACATAGGATAGAATTTATTTATTGTGCTTATTTATTATTTTCTCCAACTGCCAGAATATAACTTTCACAACTCCTTGCCTAATTTTATACCCCACGTTGTCTCTTGCAAAGACGATATTAAATAATTACAAGTGAGATTAAAAAACATGGGACCTGTAATGGGGGCGAGGAAAATCTCCCCAGAAGAGGGGAATCTCTGAATGCAGAGCAGTGAAGAGGGTAGGCAGGAATCACACTCCCGTTGGAGGGGATAGCCTACAGGAAGGTCCCAGAATGAGAGAAGGCACAGCCATATGGCTGAAACAGAAAGAGCACAGGCAAGGGGACATGTAGTGAGGCTAGGGAAGGGAAGGGCCACATAGGCCATGTTAGAAAGTTTACAATTAGTTCTAAGAATAATAGCAAACATTTAAAAGGTCTTAAAGAAGAAAGCTTCCAGGTCCTGATTTGTGTGCACTGAAGATTGTTCAGGGAACACGGAGTGGTTTGGGAGAACAGGACAAGAATGCATATGGTGAAGTGGTCAGTGGTCACCTGCTGTCATCTATCTGGACAGGAGGAGAAGGTGGTGTGGGGTAGCCTGCGGTGCTAAAGACACACAGGTGAGTGAAGTCAAGGGATAATCAAAAGAGCAACTAAGATTTAGTAGTCAGTTAAAATGAGAGAGCTAGGAATGTTGAAATGCTTTTTTACCATGTTTAAATCCCTCAAGCTAAAATACTCATCTTTCTCCTGCCATCTCCAGTAGTGACGAACAGCTTTCTGTTTACCCTCCTGTCCAGTCACCTGCAGCCTCTTCTTCAGCCTTCCCTCATGAATCCCCATTGTGTTCTGAGCCTTCATATGGCCCAGAATCAGACAGGCTGTTCTTGAGAATTGCCTCACAATACCTCCTTTTAAAATGCCACACTTAAAGAACAACAAAACCAATACCTTATTATAAATGTATTCCCCAAATAAGTTGGGATTCCTAAATTTTAACAAATGCCCTTCCTTTTTTTTTTTCTTTTTCTTTCTTTCTTTTTATTTATTTATTTATTTATTTGCTTTTCTAGCTCCTACATATCTGTCAAGACACAATTCAGTGTTAGCCTCTTCCAGGAAGACTTCCTAGTTTACTCAGTCAGCCATTCACAACAGTCATGCTTTGATCCACCAATCAGCCATGCCTATTTACTATCTGAGCATTGATTTGGTATTTAATCACAAGGAACATTAAATCATCAATGACAGGATGGGACAAGGCAATCTTAGACCCTTTCTAGTCCATGAGCCTTTTGTGTTCACATGTTGTTTCTCAGACTCTAATGTTTTCAATTAACTTTCTATGGGCACATGGGTTGTCTTTATTCCAGATTATCATTTGCAAGAGCAATGGGACTTTAAGTCTTTGTGACGCCCACAGCAGCTGGCACAGTGCCAAATGACAATGAATGGAAATAGTTATGGTTGTTCCAAAGAGAATGTGGAAAGGTGGCTGAGTTTGCCTCAGTTACACCTCCCCCTCCTCTCCCTTCCTGCTCTCTATAGCAAAGCCCCAGTGCTGACTGTAGACAGTGAGCAAAAACTGGCTATAGTAGAGTTGTCATGTCTTTAAAAGACCCTGTAATTAAAGCATAGCCAATTCACAGTGTTACCAGAAGGAAAATGAATGAAAAATCAAAGTACTCACCCAATTGCAGATCAAGAGTTTTACCTGTCCTTTTGCTAAAATTACTAACAAAACAAAACTCACTAAAAAACAAACAAAAAAACCAACCCAAACACAAAGTACTTGAGTTTTTCTTTTCTTTTTCTCTTCCTATTTTTAGTGGGAACATTTATAAAGGTGTCAAAGGGCCAGGATCGAAGGGATGAAGACAAAAGCTAAGTTTATACAGCATTGATTTACTCATTAAGTACAGACAACAACCCTGTGAAATAGATTTGATTATGAACTGTATTTTGATACAAAAGCAGACAGTTACAAAATGTGTAAGCAGAGTGCCCAGGATCACACAGCTGGTAAGTGTCAAAGAAAGGATTTAAAATCTAGGCGTCTGAGTGCAAAGTCTGTGTACTTAGTATGTCAATTTCTTCTCCAGAAAAACAAAAAAGGAAGCAAAGGGCTTAATCCACTTCCCTGGTCATCAGCCTTCTGGTTAATGGTTAGCTCACTCTCTGATGCACTGGTGCTTTTTAGAGTCCAATAAAGATCCAGGGATTGTGATTCCCTGATATAACCTCAGTTTTCCCTAATTTTAAGGGAACTTCCACAAGTCGTGAATCAAGATACATTCAGTGACTATGCTTGGGAGACCATCCACTCTTTTCTATCCCACTAAAACTCCATACTTCATAGGACTGTAAAATCATTCCAGGGATCTGATGTTATTTTGGCCCAATCTGGAATTGGTTAGTGTAAGTTAACCCTGAAAGAGGCACATGTTCACTAAAGGACCATGCTGATATCTATGAACAAACTTTGGGATGAAGTTAACACTTGTTCCAGGGTTCTAACACAACATCCTTTCTCTCTGCGGTTTGCTAGCTTGTGACCTACAGAGTCTGGATAGGTTCGCTGCCCACCTAATGCATCAGCCTGATGTTACTAAAATGCCAGCAGGATGGCAGGATTTCCTCCCTGGGTCAGCATCAACTTGTATCACCTGCATCAATTTAATTTTACATCTAGATGAAGAAGCCCCATTTCCATGGACTGGAGTGCTAGATTTAGAGTCTGGCAGGTATGGCTCTACGGTATGGAAACAAGTAAGTAGGTTAAGTCCCCATGACTTGCTATGTTTGCCTATCTTTTCGCACTGGTGTGGGTGTATTGGGGTAATTGCTGTGAGGGGTGAAGTACACAATGTATGTAGCGTTTAGAATGTGCCAGGTTGTTCTGTAAACATCTGTTGAATGAAAGCCTATTACACCCACACTTATAGTGCCATCTTCTGTCTTTGCCCTTCAGTGTTCAGACACTACTGATTAGGGGGAAACTAGGCTATTCTGCTTAACAAGGAGGGACCATTTGTAGAGAACATGAGCAATACTTAAACATTTTCCTTACTCATATAGATAAAGAGATTATTAATTACTCAGCTATGGCTAGTTCCCAGGACACATAATTTATTCCTATCTATTTTCAGAAACGCTTTTAGGTTCAAAAAGGAGTTGACTTCACATTCCCCCCCCCTCACAGAGAAACCACAAAGCAGTCAAGGAGGTAGCAGTGTGCAGGCTACGTGTTGGCTTTTGGGGCTTTAGAAGGAGGAAATTCATTCTTGAGATTGGAGGAGAAATGTGGATAATGAGATAAGGGGAGTGATGAACCAAATAACAAGAAAAATTAAAAGGCACTTGTGGGTTCTGCCTGAAGCCCTTAATTAACTACATTCTCCACAACATAGAGCCAAGCTATTTGGGCAACCAGGAAAATACAAGAGCATGTAGAGTTCAGTGATGAGTCAATGCTGGCCAAGTATGGTCAAACCCCAAATATTCTAGAAGCCCCCCAAAGCAAAAATCAAAAGTCATGGTGAGCCTGAAGCCAGAATGCCCTAAACTCCTAAACTTAATAAACAAGTGAATCTAATTTCCTCAAGTTTAGCATGGCAGACTAAGAAGACTTTGCCACAATAGCTCTAGAAGAGGGGAAGAGATGTGCACCCATGCTGTTAGCACAAAACTCTCAACTTCTTCCTTAAATAAAGCCAACCACAAAATCATTTGCATTTTCCCCCTCCCGCCCCCTACTGGAAGCCAGGCATTTTTGTCACTGCTCTGTAGATGAGTCCAAATAGTTTCTAACCAAAGTATTTTATTTAAGGCCTTTATATTAGCACATCTGGGTGCAATCCAAAATCTTACATCAACTTTGTGTTAGCACAAAGGCAAGGCAGGAGGTATTCCTGCAGCTTGAAGGTAGAATACAGTTGGCCTGTGTTTAATCATGCAAACACACCTGGCTGAAAAACGAAAATTGCAACCAACAGAAAGATTGTTTACTGGGTACCCAGTACGATATGCTAGAACACTGACTAACTTTTTACATCCTCATTCCAGTTCTTTAAGGAAGATATTCTTTTAACCTCATTTTATAGTTGAGGGTACTGAGGCTCAGCAAGGTTAGGTAACTTGCCTCAGGATGGCTACAAGGTTAACAGGTACTAAAGCTAGAACATAAACGAGGTCCACTGGACTCCATGCCACCATGTTGGTTCCTCATCCTACACAGTGCTTACCCAGGAGAGCCAGGTTATTGCTATTTTGGGAGAATAGATATTGAACTATTTACCCAAAAGGATTAGTATGCATTAAATGTTCATAATAATGGGGTCTCAGGGTAGGAAACTATGCCATGAGTCATCTAGTCCAAGGACCCATTCTATCCTTAAAGTTTCAGAAAACGACTCTATACAGTCTGAAATACGGTAATAATTTCCCAAAGAGACAGTCTTGGCATCTGGGAAAATCCCCTCATCAGACACTCTTCTCTTTTCTATTTAATATGTAATTTATATTTTTGAATGTGAAGGGGAGAATTTGCCACTCCAAATATGACTTTTTGGCATAAGGATTGTCTCGTGCTTGCTTTTTTTAAGAAATAGCAAACATAGGGGAAGCTCTGGAGACCAATCAGAAATCACACTTTTGTAAGGGATGTTTACATTTATAAGGGAACTCTCTGTTTGTAAGGTTGTCTTCCTCTCTATACGGGAAGAGAAGGAGGACTAAATTTATAGAAACTCTTATCAACGGAGAAGTCAAGGACTTCAATGTGTTTAACAACCTTAACCTTGTTTACTACAGGGTCCTGGGTACCTCCCATAACTGCACCCCTCTTGCCCCCTACATCTTTCTTTGGTCTTTAGCTGGAAATGGTATTTAAGGTAGTGGCTTGGGTCATTTCAGGGAGTTTATCTGAGTCTTTCCCATGTATACAGGAGGAAAACAGGTTATTAAACTTTTTCTTTTCTTTTTTTAGGGACACCTGGGTGACTCAGTTGGCTAAGCATCTGCCTTCGGCTCAGGTCACGATCCCAGGATCCTGGGATGGAGTCCCACATTGGGCTCCTTGTTCAGCGGGGAACCCCCTTCTCCCTCTGCCTACTACTCCCCCTGTTTACATGAGCTCTCTCTCTCTCTCTTTCTCTGACAAATAAAATCTTTAAAAAAAGAACTCCTTTTTAAAAAACAAGATATATTTATTTTAAAGAGAGAGAGTGAAAAAATACAGTCAGAGGAGCAGATAGAGAGGGAGAGAAAATCTCAAGCAGGCTGTGCTGAGCATGGAGCCCAATGGAGGGTTCTATCTCACAACCATGGGAATAGACCTAAGCCCAAACCAACAGTCAGATGCTTAACTGACTGTACCACCCACCACCCTGGGGTTATTAAACTTGTGTTTGTTTTTCTCCCTTTAATCTGTCTTTTATTATGGTGGGGAGTGAGGAGAAACTAGAAAGACAGAGGAAACATCATTTTTCTTTCTTTATAAATGCTTCTCAAGTGCTAGGCTTTGCTGAGTTCTTCAGCATTGCCTAAGAATGCCCATAATCTTATAAGGCAGGTACTATTATTATCCCCATTTTATAGATAAGGACATTGAGGTTTAGGATGGTTGCAAACTTGTCAGAAGTCACACAGCTGAACCTTAGTACAAGGACACAAACACAGTAGTCTTTAAGGTGCATGGAGACAAAGAGTGAAATACAATAAGTAAACATAATACGTAATACTGGTTTGACATCAGTGGACGGTTGTGTTTATTTGCAAGTGGAAAGTAATCCAATAATTCAATACTTTCCTTAATCCAAGGCAGGACTCTGGTTTCCCAGAATCAGAACATCTTAGGGCAACTGAGGTAACATGCTGACTGCCATGTATTGAGTCTGTTTTTGAACATCGGTAATGAAAGAAAACACTCTTACAGCTTATTCCATTTGTGGACAATGCTGATGATCAGAAAATCCTACTTATGTGCAGCTGACGATGCAATCCAGTTAGAAACCTCCCACTTATATCTCTTGTAGGTCAAGGGCAAAAAATCATGCTGATGAAGTGACATTACCAAAAACAAAGTGGTTTAATGCTATTCATCGTAGCATAAGTGATCTTGAAGGAAATTGAGAAACATTCTTTTTCAAGGACAGTCTTAATAGCTGAAGGGGAATGTTTTATATCCAGTCAACCATTCAGCTACAGACAACCTGTCACACTGAAGTGGTTAAATATTTTTTAAAAAATATTTCAATGACACTTTGAAAGCATGTAAGAGGTTAGGGTGAACAAGGAAGTTAAGGATTTTTTTTTTTTTTTTTTTAGAAATCACATTTGCACTTAACTTGAAATTTTTTTCCAGTCCTATGATTTTTGCATAAATATTTATGAAATCCTGTTGGCTAATTAGATTATAAGCCTTTTATCCAGGAACTTGTCCAATTTTATGCTCTTCATGAAACCTGAGCTCTTTGCTGATCTTGGTTTGGTCCATGTTAAATAAGCAATTGTTTTAACAGCCTTAAAGGCTACATTTTAAATTCTCACATTTGTTATGCATACTGCATCATGGGATTTATAATCCTTATTTTTGGACAAAAGTTCAAAGACTCAAATCCTGTGATAAAATAGATTTCTCATGTGAAAGCTTTTATTCTTATCAAAGAGTAAGGCAGTACCAAATGCTCCCAAAACAAAGAGCAAAAAAACCAAAATTAACACTTGGTATCATCAGCCAGGCAGCCTTTTACACAGCTGTCTTCACATGATCCCTATAACCACTCTCAGACGTGGAGATCACCATACTATTTTACTATGAAAGGAACTAAGGAGTACTGAGGTTAAGTAACCTGTTCTTTATCCCACAGCTACAGCAAAAGTAGTTCCCAAGCCAGGTCCTCAGATGCAACAGCACTTCTTTAGTTACAGAGAAGAGCTAGCTCACAACCATCCAGAGGGGAATAAACCACTCTGTTCTTGCTCTGTCCATTTCTAGAAGGCTCCATCTCTCCCCAGGTGTACACTTTAGGAACCTCATCTGTAGGTACTCTGGAGGCCTTTCCACTTACCTTTAGCAACTTCACTCCAACTTCTTATCCCTCAAGGTAATGCTATCACTACCACCAGGTTTTTCTTGGTACAGAAAAACCAGCATTTTGTCTAGTAACTTCAAGTTCCTGTCCCAATAGGCAAAATAATTTCTCCTTGTAGAAGTTATTTAGTCTTGAGGGTCTAGCTCTCAGTACCCAGAAAGGAAGACAGAAAGGCTCAACTATCAACACAGAGCTTGGAACATGATGGCTGTTTATGCTAATCAGTTCAATCCCTAACAATGCCCCCTTCCCATCGTGAAGGAGTTCCACATGATATTCCCTTGAGCTTGATCATGGAAGTGGCCACTTTATCATCTTCACATGCCGCCCCCCCCCCCAAGCTCTTTGCACTTTTGCACTACAGACTCACCACCTCTTCCCCTCTGTCTCTCTTTTAGACTTTCTCTTCTGTTCCACAAACCATTATTTCTTCATAGAAAGTTCAAAAATATATAAAATAACCTATGTGCTGAGGTTAAAGACAACGATGAATTTATGATCCCACCAGTAGGCTCCCATTTCACCTCTCCACATCTCCATGTCCCACACTTCAGAGGCAATCACTTCTAGTGATATTTAGTCACCAGGTTCACACATTAAAGGAAAAAGAAACTGATCAGTGTCATTACAGATGGGGAGAAAAGTTGTCTTCAGTTTTGTCAAAATCCCAGAGAGGTCCATCCAGAAAAAACTTACATTAGCACAGCCTGAACTGCCACTCAAATCTTTCACACCAAGACAACACAAAATAGGTTGCTGATATTTAAGTTTTTATAACGAGAGCCCAAATATTGTATGACCTATATTAAGGATATGAATTCTGTGTGTGTTGGGGGGGAAGTGGTTAACACCTTTAATTTCATTCCTTAATTACCTAGATTACCTAGATTATTTCATTAATGATTTTGAATTTCTATGTACTTAGTTATATACACTTGATTTTTCCCAGTAAAATTTCACTTCTAGGTGTTCTTACAAAATTACTTATGAGAAGACAAATAAGACCTTCTACTTCTATCAAAAATGCAGTCAGGCATCATCAAGGTTATCAATCATAAATGTAAGATGGGGAAAATAATGTTTTTACCTTATAGATTCCTGTAGACACATTTTTAACTCTTAAATTGAGGATATATGACAAAGGTAAACCAAGTTTAGCATTCACACACCCATTGCATGAAAGGCAATGGAGGAAGAGTCCATTCAATTCCATGCTTCCATTCACTCAACAAGAGAGTCAATTTTCCAAGCTAGAGTAGCTGTTCCTGCTCAGCACACATCACTTGAGCCTTCAACCAATCTAGCCAAACTCCCAACTCTGCAGTGCCTACAACATCCCTTTACCTGGGGACATTTTACCTGAAGCAAAGAATAATGGCTCAGGCATCTGTAATGCAGCCTGGAAGTACCAGGAAATTAAAACTCTTGGCCCCTGGCCTTTTACCTTTACTCTGCCTCAAGGACTTCCTCTGGTGGACTAGATTTTTGCTAGTGTTATTTAGAGCTAGAGATCCTTTATATTAGGTTCAGACTTTGTAGTTTGGGAGTAGAGCTCCCAGATATTTTTGATCATCAGCTAGGTTTGAGAACCACTGCTTTTTCCAAATTAAAGTTATTTTAATATAAATATATTGACTACATTCCTAGGTTAGAGCAAGATGAATGGTGTGGTGACTGTCAACATCAATGCCTTGAAACCAAAGTGAAAACCTTTCAACACTCTGCAGTGTGCTGTTTACTCAGTTATTCAACATTTACTCATCGCCTACTAGATTTCTGACCTGTGTGCTAAGAATATAAAGATGAATAATAATCATCCCAGTCCTAGAGGAGCTTTGGCTAAAAGGGAGGCAGATAAGCAAACAGATAAATCACAATACAGTGTGAAGTATGCTATTAAACATTTTTACTGGGGTGCCTGGGTGGCTCAGTTGGTTAAACATTCAACTTTTGATTTCAGCTCAGGTCTTGATCTCTGAGTTATGAGTTTAAGCCCCACATTGGGCTCCATGCTGAGTGTGAAGCCTACTTCAAAAAAAAATTTTTTTTTGATCACATGTCATAATAGCACACACTGTCATGTAGGGGGAAATTGGACATTAACCTTTAGTTCATTAATTTATTTCCATAATACTTAGTAGAGCCAGGCCCTTTACTTTTATTCTCAAAATATGTTTTTATCATAACAAAGTAATACATGATAATTTCAAAAGAAAACCAAAAACCAAAACAAGGGGATCTAGGCAAGATGGCAGAAGAGTGGAGGACTCTGTTTCAACCAGTCTCCTGAATTTAGCTAGATATCTACCAAGCCACTCTGAACACCCACGAAATTAGCCTGAGATTTTATGTCTGGATCTCTATGGGGTCAGGGGATCATCAGTCGAGACATAAAAAGGATGGAGTTGTGATCGCGTGGACAGATATTGGAGGATAAACAGAAGGGACAGGGAGCTACCAGAAGCAAGACACTGGAAAGCAATACCCCCATGCAAAAGTGCCCTGCACCTGGGGATCAGCAATAGCTTGGAGACCGGTGGTGGCAGGACAAGAAGGGACTGATAACAGTGCTCAAACAGAACACAGGGGCATAAGGGGCAAATGTCAGGGCTCCGGGGCAGTAGGCACGGACCTGAGACAACGGATTCGGGTGGCTGGCTGCCACTGTCGCTGGCACCCACACCCAATAGGACCCAGCGAACCTGTGCCCATGGACCTGGGGGCCAGGCTCCACTGCCTGTACCTGAGAGGACCCAGCATGGACCTGTGCCCACGGACTTTGGGGCCGGCCACCACTTTTGCTGCTGCTCCTGCTGCTGCTGATGCTGCTGCTGCTGCTGCCTGAGCCAGAGAGAAACTGGCTTGGACCTCTGATCACAGACCTTGGGGCTGGCCACCACTGCCGCTGGGGCCTGGGGCACCCAGACTGCGATCACCAGTGGTTTTGGTGGCAGAGGGAGTAGAGATAAGCAGGGGCCAGGGTCTACTGCTGAGAGGATCACGGGGGGTGTGCACTGCTTGTGGGAAGTTGTGGTTTTCAGCAGCACTTACAGAGTGGGAGACTATATGTTCTGGAATATTCAGAGAGGAGCACACTGGATCCTCTCCTCTGGGGTGGAGGTCTGGATGCGGACATTTTCCCTTGCTCCGACCCTCTGAAAAGGCATGAAAAGCCACCAGAGAACAAAAGTCCAAAAAACCTGTTTCCATGGAACCCAGCCCCTTGATAGGGGCCCGCCCTCAGAAGACAAGCTAGGAGAACAAGAGGACAACAACCCTCAGGGTCCCCATAAAACTGTAAAACCCCAATGCCAAGGGAAAATAGCATACTGAACTATTGGTGTTGCCTCACAGCCTGTGTATTTCTTAGATACAACTTTTCTCTCTCTTTTTTTAATTCTTTCTCATGTTTCTTTTGCCTTTTTTTTTTTTACCTACTATTCATTTTAACTAGACATTTAATACAACATACTCCATAGTAACTTTTTAACTTGAACTTTTTCACACATATACTTTTTATCTTTCTCTCTCTCTCTCTCTCTGTCTCTCTCTCTCTCTCTCTCTCTCTATATATATATATATATATACACATAGATAGATAGATAGATAGATAGATACAAGCTTCAATGTAGTCCTTTTTTCCCTATTCAATACTACCTTTATATATATACACCAGTTTTAATTGCACTCTATCTCTGGGAAGTAGTGTTCTCTAACAAAGAGAACAAAATATACCCACCTTGCCCACATCAAGGGATTATAGCCACCTTCCCCTCACCCCACCCCTCCCTTTTTTTGTGGGTTTTTTTGTTTTGTTTTGTTTTCGTACTTTATAAATCTTATTCTTGGGTTTCATTTTTGCTGGGGTTTTTTTGGTGGTGGCTTCTGGTTGTTCCAAACTTTCCCAGGGTGCACCTTGCTTGGATTGTGTATGGCAGATGTGCTAACCACTACACCACAGAATCATGGATTGTGGTTGATATTTTCAACTATACGAGCATGCCCTCAACCATAACTCAACAGAATGACTGGGAGGAGGAACTCCCAACAGAGAAAAGACCCAGAGACAATGGCCTCTCCAGCAGACCTAATGGATATGGATATAAGCAAGATGTTAGAAATAGACTTCAGGGTAACAGTTATGAAGACAATAGCTGGGCTGGAGAAAACCATTAACAGCAACATAGATTCTCTAAGGGCAGAAATGAAAGCAATCAGACCAAACCTAAAAAATGTTATAAATGAGATACAGTGTAGACTATACTCTAACAGCTAGGGTAAATGAAGCAGAAGAACAAATTAGTGATCTAGGTGACAAACTGATAAAAAGGGAGGAACAGGAGAAGGCCTGGAACAAACACCTTAAAATCTATGAAAACAGAATTAGAGAAATAAAAGATGCCATGAAACATTCCAATGTCAGAATTATTGGGATCCCTGAGGGGGTAGAGAGAGACAGAGGACTACACAATTCATTTGAGCAAACTGTAGCCAAGAATGTCCCCAATCTGGGGAAGGAAACAAGTATTTGTGTCCTAGAGGCAGAGAGGGCCCCTCCCAAGAGCAAGAAGAACAGACCAATGCCCTGGCATGTAATAATAAAACTCGCAAATCTCAGAACCAAGGAAACCATCTTAAGGGCAGTTAGGGAGAAGAAATTCCTTATGTACAGAGGAAGGAACATCAGAATAATGTCAAGCCTCTCCACAGAGACCTAGCAAGACAAAAAGGGCTGGCAAGACACATTCAGGGTACTAAATGAGAAGAATATGCAGCCCAGAATACTTTATCGAGCAAGGCTATCATTCAGAATGGGTGGTGAGATAAAGAGCTTCCAGGACCAGCAGAAACTGAGAGAATATGTGACCACTAAGCTGGCCTTGCAAGAAATATTAAGGGGGGGTTCTATAAAAGGAGAAAGACCCCAAGAGTGATACAGAACAGAAATTTACAGATACAATCTATAGAAACAAGGGCTTCACAGGCAATATGATGACAATGAAATCATATCTTTCAATAATCTCTCAGTGTGAATGGCCTATATGCTCCTATGAAATGGCACAGGGTTACAGATTGGATAAAAAGACAGGACCTATCCATATGGTGTCTGTAAGAGACTCATTTTGAAAGTAAAGATATATCTAGACTGAAAGTGAAGGGATGGAGAACCATTTTCCATGTCAACAAACCTCACAAGAAAGCTGGGGTAGCAATTCTCATATTGGACAAATTAGATTTTAAGCTAATGACTGTAGTTAGAGATACAGAAGGACACTATATCATTCTTAAAGGGTCTATCCAAAAAAGATTCCAAAAATTATAAATCCATGTCCCCAACATGGAAGTAGCCAACTACATAAGACAACAGTTAACCAAAATAGACATATTGATAATAATACATTAATAGTAGGAGACCTCAACACTCCAATATGAGCAATAAACAGATCATCTAAGCAGAAAAACAGAAAACAAAACAAGAGCTTTGAATGACACACTGGACCAGATGGACCACATAAATACATACAGAACATTCCACCCTAAAACATCAGAATACTCATTCTTCTCGAGTGCACATGGAACTTTCTCCAGAATAGACCACATACTGGGTCACAAATCAGGTCTTGACCAATACCAAAAGACTGAGATTATTCCCTGCATATTCTCAGACCACAATGCTTTGAAACTGGAACTCAATTACAAAAAAAAAAAAAAAAAAAAAGGAAAAAAGAAAGAAAAGAAAAAGAAAAGAGAAAAGAAAGAAAAAAGAAAAAGGAAGAAATTCAAACACTTGGAATCTAAAGACCATTCTGCTTAAGAATGTTTGGGTCAACCAGGAAATCAAAGAACTTAAACAATTCATGGAAACCAAGGAGAATGAAAACACATTGGTCTAAAACCTATGGGATACTGAAAAGGTGGTCCTAAGGGGTAAACATATAGCCATTTAAGCATTACTCAAAAAATTGAAAAATCCCAAATTCACCAACTTTACATCTTAAAGAACTGGAGAAAAAACAACAACAAATGATGCCTAAGCCATGCATGAGAAGAGAAATAATTAAGATTAGAGCAAAGATTGATAAATTAGAAACCAGACATATAGTAGAGCAGATCAACAAAACTAGAAGCTAGTTCTTTGAAAGAATTAATAAGATCAATAAACCACTGGCCAGACTTATCCAAAGAAAAGAGAAAGGGCCCAAAATAATAAAAATATGAATGAAAGGGGAGAGATCATGACTAACATCAAGGAAATAGAAACAATCATCAGAAATTATTATCAACAGCTATATAACAATACGATAAGAAACCTAGACGAAATGGATGCATTCCTGGAAATGTATAAATTACCAAGACTGAAACAGGAAGAAACAGACATGAATAGACCAATAACCAGTAACAAGATTGAAGCAGTGAGCAAAACCTCCCACAAAACAAGACCTGATGCACTCTGGGAATTCTACCAAACATCCAAAGAAGAAATAACATTTATTCTCCTGAAGCTATTTTAAAAAATAGAAGCAGAAGGAACACTTCCAGACTCTTTCTATAAGGTCAGCATTACCTTGATCCTCAAACCAGGCAAAGACCCCAACAAAATGGAGAATTTCAGACCAATATTCCTGATGAATATGGATGCCAAAACTCTCACAAGATCCTAGCTAATAAGATCCAACAGTAATTAAAAGGATTATCCATCATGAGCAGGTGGGATTTATCCCTGGGATGCAAGGGTGGTTCAACATTTGCAAATCAATGTGACAGAATAAGAGGAGAGAGAACATATGGTCCTCTTGATGCAGAAAAAGCATTTGACAAAATACAACATCCTTACCTGATTAAAACTCTTCAGAGTGTAGGGATAAAGGGAACATTCTTCAATTTCATAAAAACCATCTATGAAAAGCAAACAGCAAATATCATTCACAATGGGGAAAAGCTGAGAGTCTTTCCCTTAAGATCACCACAAGGATGCTCACTCTCACCACTATTGTTCAACATAGTACTAGAAGTTGTAGCAACAGCCATCAGACAACAGAAAGAAATAAAAAGTATTCAGAGTGGGAAAGAAGAAGTCAAACTCCCTCTCTTCACAGATGGCATGATACATTATGTGGAAAACCCCAAAGGCTCCACCCCTAGATTACTAGAACTCATACAGCAATTCAGTAATGTGGCAGGATACAAAAATCAATGCACAGAAATTAGTTGCTTTCCTATACACTAACAATGTAATTGTAGAAAGAGAAATTAGGGAATTGGTTGCATTTACAATACCACCAAAGACTACAAGATACCTTGAAATAAACCTAATAAAAGAGATGAAGGCTCTATACTGTAGAAACTACAGAACACTTATGAAAGAAATTGAAGAAGACACAAAAAGATGGAAAAACATACCATGCTCATGGATCAGAAGAATAAACATTATTAAAATGTCTATGCTACCCAGAGCAATCTATACTTTCTATGCCATCCCAATCAAAATACCAGTAGCATTTTTCAATGTGCTGGAACAAACAATCCTAAAATTTGGATGGAACCAGAAAGACCCAAATTGCCAAGAAAATGTGGACAAAGAAAAACAAAGCTGGAGGCATCATGTTGCCTGATTTCAAGCTATATTACAAAGCTGTGATTACCAAGACAGCATGGTACTGGCACAAAAATAGACACATAGACCAACAGAACAGAATAGAGAGCCCAAATATGGACCCTCAACTCTGTGGTCAACTAATCTTTGGCAAAGCAGGAAAAAATATCCAATGGAAAAAAGACAGTCTCTTCAATAAGTGGTGCTGGGAAAATTGGACATCTATGTACAGAAGAATGAAACTGGACCATTCTTTTATACCATATGTAAAGATAAACTCAAAATGGATGAAAGATCTCAATGGGAGACAGGAATCCATCAAAATCCTAGAGGTGAACATAGGCAGTAACCTCTTCAACATTGGCCACAGCAACTGCTTTCAAGACATGTCTCCAAAGGCAAGGTAAACAAAAGCGAAAATGAACTTTTGGGACTTCATCAAGATCAAAGGTTCTGCACAGCAAAGGAAACAGTCAACAAAACAAAGAGGCAACTGATGGAATGGGAGGGACATTCACAAATGATACTACAGACAAAGGGCTGATACCCAAGATCTATAAAGAACTCCTCAACTCAACATTCAAAAAACAGATAACCACGCCAAAAAATGGTTAGAAGATGGGAACAGACACTTCTCCTAAGAAGACATACAAGTGGCTAACAGACCATGAAAAAATGTTCATCATCATTAGCCATCAGGGAGATTCAAATCAAAACCACATTGAGATATCACCTTACACCAGTTAGAATGACCAAAATTAACAAGACAGTAAGCAAACAAGTGTTGGAGAGGATGTGGAGAAAGGGGAACCCTCTTACACTGTTGGTGGGAATGCAAGTTGGTGCACCCACTTTGGAAAACAGTGTGGAGCTTCCTTAAGAAATTAAAAATAGAGCTATCCTATGACCCTGCAATTGCACTACTGGGTATTTACCCCAAAGATGCAGATGTAGTGAAAAGAAGGGCCAACTGTACCCCAATGTTCATAACAGCAATGGTCACAGTTGCCAAACTGTGGAAAGAGTTGAGATGCCCTTCAACAGATGATTGGTCCATATATACAATGGAATATTATGCCTCCATCAGAAAGGATGAATACCCAACTTTTGCATCAACATGGATAGGACTGGAGGAGATTATGTTGAGTGAAATAAGTCAAACAGAGAATGTCAATTATCATATGGTTTCACTTATGTGTGGAACATAAGGAATACCATGGAGGACATTAGGAGAAGGAAGGGAAAAATGAAGGGGGGGAATCAGAGGGGGAGATGAACCATGAGAGACTGTGGACCCTGGGAAACAAACTGAGGGTTTTTGGAGGGAGGAGGGTTTAGGGGATGTGTTAGCCCACTCATGGGTATTAAGGAGGGCATGTATTGCATGGAGCACTGGGTGTTATACACAAACAATGAATCATGGAACACTACATCAAAAACTAATGATGTACTGTACGGTGACTAACATGATAAAAAAAATAAAGTTAGCCTAACATGCAAAAAAACAAAAACAAAACCAAAAACGAGTCTCAGAAGCAGCCCTCAACTAATGTCTGATGGTAGCTAGGATAAAAATAGCCTAGCTCCCTTCGATGAGAAAACTTAGGCATACATTTACAGTTTCCCAGGCTTTCCCCACAGGGTTAAGCTCTAGTCACCCAGGGGTAGTTGACCTGGGGTTTATCCTTTATTGGCTATCTTCCTCCCCTGTCCCACTTCCCTACTCCCCTACTAATATTTTCTGTGCTTCCCAAAGAAACCACTTGTACTTGCCTTCTTATCTCACAGTATGTTTCTAGAGACATCCAAACTAAGATGAAGGCCAGTTCCTTCACTTGAGTTCTGGGCCTATCATCTCCCACCTCTCCTCCACTGGTTTCCTCTTCTTTGTAGGAGCCAACCTTCTCTAGATCTATGAAGAAACCCTCTTGCAACCCTTTCTAGTTATCTTCCTAACTCTCCCTTCCCTTTTACTTCTCACCCAATCTAAAGAATGCTCTATAGGTTTTAATTTTCTCATCTTAATCAATTATAACCTGGCTTTTTATCCATCTCTGTCTCTATTGATGTTCTTTTCACCAAATGTCAGCAGTGACCTTCTAAATGCCAAACCTAACAAGTTTCTGTCCCGACTTTTATTTCTCTGAATTGCAGAAACCACCTTCTTTAAATTTCATTTACCTTGACTTCTGGGACATCACCCTCTTGATTTTCCTCCTATATTTCTGATTATCCCTTTTCGGTCTGCTTTCCTGAATTCTACTCTTCTGCTAAACTTATACTTAAATGTTGATGCTTCCTAGAATTCTCTTCTCAGATTTCTCTTTTCACCACATACGCTTTTTTGGGGGGTAATTTCATTTATCCTCATGGTCTTCGCCATCGAAATATGCTAATAATGCTCAAACCCACATTTTAAGGATTGACCACTCTTCTGAACTTAGTCACATATTCTCCACTTCACTGGACATCTGCTGAATGTTCACAGGCATCTAAGTTTCATGCACCCAATACTGAACTCATGAATTTAACCCAGATCTCCTATAATCTGCATCTTAGTGAAAGCTCCATATGCTCAATCACCCCATTCTTTTTCTTGGGGACTATGACCTAGCAATTAACAAGTCCTGGGAGTTCTGTCTCTTAAATATTTCTCAAATACATTCTCTCCTTTCCTTCTCCATTATCACAGGAAAAAAAATCAACTAAGGTGAGGACCAAAAGTGTGAATTGGATTAGGTAGTTAGATTTTGGCATTTTATTTTATCGTTGGGCTCCTTATCTCCAGGCTTTATTTTACCCATCAATCCATCCTTAAGACTGCCACCAAATGATCTTTCTGTAATAAGTGGGACCATGTCAATAACATCAGGCTCATCAGTGCAAACAACAGTTTAAGCTTCTTCAGTTGTCTCTAAGGGACCCTTATTATCTTAAAGGCTATTGCTTGCCATTCAGAGTCACTGTCAGTTGTCTGCAAATACTAGGCAGTGGTTCTCTTTTGTTTTTTGAACTCCAGCTGTTGATTTGTCTGGAAAGCCTTACTGTCTCCTTATCTGCCCATTGACAAGCCTATTCATTCAATAAAACTTCCATTCGGTGTTTCCTGTGTGTGCTTCCCAAACTCTGCAAGACAGAATTAATCATTAAGTCTTTGGCACTACTTACGTTTCTTGTATATAACTCCTCTTTTGCATGTGTGTGTCATACCAAGTTCTTGTTTACTCTATTTTACTTCTGTGGCTATCTCTGTTACGGATGGCAAACCTGTCTACCCACAACAAACTCAGAGCTCTCATCAAAATGCTAATAGTAGGGCCTATTTACAATTTTGAAATACTTTATGCGCTTTTCATTAGTTGACCGTTATGTTTTGAAATCCTGCCTTCCCTTCTAGACTATCTGTCCCAGGAGGGCAAGGTCAGTGTCCTTTTGTTCACTGCTAGAACCCCGGTACCAAACGTTGTGTCTGTCAGAAGTATTTAATATTTGTGGACTAACTTGCTTACTCTTTGAAGACAGGGCCCACGTTTTACTCATCTTCTTACCATAGTTCATAACAGTGCCCAGAAGAGATACCAATAAATGTTGATCTGAATGCCAGTTGCCTTGCCAAACAGCATAGAAAATAAGCAAATAGAGTGCTTTCTGACAGTTAGGAAATCTCATCTTAACATAATTTTGCATTTCTGCTTGTTTATCATTATTTTGGACATATCATTAAATCAAGAAATCTAGTGGTGAGTTAAACCAGGGTTGGCAAGCAGATTGCTTTAGTTGTACCATCTTCAGTACATTTACAGTAGATGCTTTAAGTTTTATTTTGGGAAAGATTCTGAGGCCATGTGTGATTTCACCATAAAATATACAAAGATGAATTAGCACTCAGTTATGGACTCAGCAAGGAAGGAATAGCAGCATATGTGCTACATAGTTGCCATTCCTTTGTAAACCAAGCAGAGGGAGCTGACAAATAGTACAGTCACACAAAAGGCCTCCCTCTTACATGGTCAAACACTCATCCACAGTGTCTGGAAACCTGACAATTAGCTGATTACTTATTAGAATATTGCTCTGATAGATGGTCTCTGACTGTAGAATATTTTAAAGCAACAAGTCCTTAACTCTTATTTCTCCAACAGTTAATATATTCCTCTGATTAAAGAACATGAACATACTTTTCCTTTTAAAAGGAGTATAAACATTTGAAACCAAATAAATAAAAAGGCTTTTGGGTATTCCAGCCAGTAAGTTTTTTTAGGATGACTCAGATTCAAATAAATTCTGTTCTGTAGTGAATATTACCACCTGATATTTAAATATGGTCTTATATTCTTTTTTTTTTTTAAGATTTCATTTATTTATTTGACACAGAGGGAGACACAGTGAGAGAGGAAACACAGCTCGGGGAGTGGAAGAGGGAGAAGCAGACTTCCCGCTGAGTAGGGAGACCAATGGGGTCTCGATCCCAGGACCCTGGGATCATGACCTCAGCCAAAGGCAAAGGCTTACTGACTGAGCCACCCAGGCACTCTGCAGTCTTATATTCTTAATATTATTTCACACCCATTGTTCCACGTTGTTCCAGAATTACACAACCAACTCATAATAGTAACAAATACCTATTATCTCGGTGTTATCCAATTCATAGAATATTTTCTATTAGCCACACATGGCTTCCTTTTCATCTAATTTGGCCTTTCAAAATATGCCATCTGAACCTTTGCTTAAAATGTAAAGGTGTTTCCATTTTACTCTATTCTCTCAAATACTACACACACACAAAAAAACCTATTAAAGAAAAAAAATTCCATTTAGTTGGAAATGGCAATGCTGAGCCAACTATGAAGCAACAGGTCACCAGTACAGTGAAATCCTCAGAACTCAGATGGGAGGCAGATTTTACCAAAAGCAGGAGCCACTGCCCTGAAGGTCTATTGAAAAGTTACTGTGTTTGAGGCGATGAGATATGGGGGCACAGGCAGGTCATAAAGAAAGCAGGGTATGTCCCTACAGATCTGCAGGCTTGGGGATCTGAAAAGGAACTAAAGTTTAGTGGTTCTTGCTATGGTCCACAGCACAACCATCAAGTTGATAGAGACGGTCAAAAGAATAGGGTGATGGGGGTGCCTGGGTGGCTCAGTGGGTTGAGCCTCTGCTTTCGGCTCAGGTCATGATCTCAGGGTCCTGGGATCAAGCCCCACATCAGGCTTTCTGCTCAGTGAGGAGCCTGCTTCCCCCTCTCTCTGCCTGCCTCTCTGCCTATTTGTGATCTCTGTCAAATAAGTAAATAAATAATCTTAAAAAAAAAAAAAAGAACAGGGTGATGGATGGATAAGAAGCAGCGATCCTCAGATCATGACTCCGACAACCTCTGACTTATATTTTGCTGAGAAGCATACCAGCTTTCTGGATAACAAAAAGTGAAGTCAGGTGCTTGATTTGCAAGATAAACACAAAGCAACAGATTGTGTGGAAATGTGTTTAAGACAACAAAGCTCAACCAAAACTGTGTAATGTTCCCAATTCACAGCCTTTCAGTCCACTCAAATAATCTTCTGAAACAAGCAGCCCAAGTCAAGGATAACTGATAACCAAAAAGTCACCCACTGGCCTATGCATAAGAGCTATAAAACCAAAAACCAAAACCCCACAAAAGAAAAAAAAATTAGATCAAGAACATGTAATAGGAAGAGAATAATCCAATAAAAAGGGAGGATTTGGACAAATCTCAGTAGATGTGCAAATATCACAGAGAGCTATAGAAAGAGCTCAAAGAGGAGATAACGGGATTTCAAATAGGCAATTATTATTGAGACCACAGGAGGTAAAAAGAGTTGGCAGCACTCAAAGAAATGCAAAAGAAAAATAAAATCTTGACAAACTAAAGCCTTATTAAAAGCAAAAATATAAAATAAATACAGCTGAAAACAGAGACAAAGATATAGTGGAGAAGCTTGAAATGACATAAGACAAGTTAAGAAAGAACAAAGATATTAACATGATTATAAGGAAGATGAGAGATGAAGGCAAAGGACATCTGACATACCTACAACTGATGTTCCTGAAAGAGGGAACGGGAAAGAAAAAACAAAACAAAACAAAAAAACAATCCAGAATAAAAATAGTCAAAGATATAACAGAAGAAAACAATCCTGGATTAAAGATTTGAAACTGCAGATAAAAAAGACATACCCTTTCCTAAGAACACCTAATAAAGTACTGGTGAACTGGAACTCCAAAGATTAAAAAAAAAGTCCTCTGTGGTAACTGGCACTTGAGCCAGGCTTTGAGTTACAGATAGACTCGGACATTTGGGGATGAAGAGAGAATGCCTGCCAAGCAGGGGGAGTTGTGGGGAGGAAGGCACTGAAGTGGGTAAAGTTCTGGATGTGTCCTGGAATAGAGAATGTTGGGTAGGGCATCTAGAAAGTAGGGTAGGAGGAGCTCTTGGTTATCTGAACTTCAGCCTTTCCCTAGGCTCATTTTCCTCATTAATGAGAATCTCCTGATCTACAGCAGAGTCCTCAGGCAATGAAATACAGGAGAGGAGAAAAGAGCAGAGGCATTTACTGACTGAAGGCCCAAGGGAAGTCCCTGATGAGAATAGAAGACACACTACCCCCTTCATAGTTATACCAAAGGTGGGACCCTGGGCACCTCGGACTCTGTCCAGTCCACTCCAAGCAGAGGTCACTTAGAGATTTCAAGGTGGGTTGTCACACAGGTGTAGAACCCTCTCTTAACACCCACTGTCAGCTTCATAGGCCTCCCAACCTGTCGGCAGAATGTTCTGAGGCAAGAAAAAGCTGGTGCCTCAGATTTGGCCATCTTAAGAATGGGCTTTGGGGTCAAAACACATCTGGGCTTAAGTTCCATTTCTGTCATTTATCGAGTGACACTAAGCAAGGGATGTAACTTCCTTGAGCTAGGCTTGGATATTCATGTCTCACAGGGTTCTGGTGGGGATTTCACAAGGTAGTGAGTAAAGTGGATAACAAAGCGCCTGTGACACAAAAGCTCACAAATGGGGTACCTGGAGTCCCTCACCCCACACTCCCACTGTACCTGCTGTCCCAGCTGCCGGTTTCTTGCAAAATCACCTCGTTTCCGAAGCTACATCTTCTGTCTGTTCCCTCTACATCCTCCTTTCTCAACCCTTCCTTCCCTGGAGCTCTTTGTTCTGCTTCCTGGGAACTCAGGCTCTTCTTCTAAATTTTGCTTTTCGTTCCTTGTTGTCATCAAGTGTCATTCTCTTTATGCTTCTTCCTATTCTGCTCCTCCCTCTTCAGTAGTTAGAAGGAAAAAGACTCAGGAGGAGGCAAAAATGCACTTAGTACAAAACTCCTTCTTGATATGTAGAGCAGCCCTGAATATTTCACCCTTGTATTATGAAGAAATGGGTGCCAAAAGTGACTATTTCTCTAAAGCCCGCCCAGAGACAGAAAACCATGGTAATTCCCACAGAAAGCCCTCACTGTGGAGGAATACGAGTCATTCCTCACAAACTATAAATATACAGACATTAGAAATATACTAGACCACTAGGCACTGGGTAAGATTCTGCTTGGACACACAGAGAACAACTTTTGAGAGAAGTTCACATGAGGTCATTAAATCAACTGGTAGGTAATTCCAAGCCCGGCGCCTCTTGTGGGGTGAGGCTCAAAGCCACTCCCATTTAGTTCTAAAGGTATCGGGTGGCTGGGCTGTGACCACAGTGTCAGAACTGCTGAGCGGGGGTTTTGTCCAACATGATCTTACAACATCCAGTCATTTTTCAAGAATGTAAATCAGAAACAGAAGTCTTTTGAAAAAATCTTAATGCCATGTGGAGATGAAACAAGGCTTGGGGAAAAAAAAAATCACAAAATATCAATGTCAACAAACAAAGCACATGCTAATATCATGCGTTTTGGCAGCATTTTAAGTGTCTTGGAAGGAGGGATATTTCCTGGTGACCCTAGGTCTGTCATCACTGGGGGGCTCAGGGCTCACAATATGCTGGTTTTGGGGGAGGGAAAGATTAGGGAGAGATCATTTTGTTAATGGATCCCCAGGCCCCTTCTAGGGTTTAAAAGAACTCTGAGCCTCACACTTGGAAAATTTCACCAGGTTATTTAGCTACGCTTTTACTGACAATGCTTTCCCGGTTTCTGAAATTCTCAGGTGATCCAAGAGAAGTCAGGATATAGAACACCTGGAGTTTCAAGCCTTCTGCCTTTCTGCATAATGAACAGATCTCTAAAATCGGTCTGGGTTGGTGGACAATGTAGGTGGGTGGCTCTTCTGAGGGACTTCCGCTTTCCGCCCCAGGGACTCCTGTCCAAAAAGGCACATTATCAGGTATTCTTCCTACTCCTTTATTACTGACTGCCCTGAGGGGCCTTCTCTGACTATCATTAGCATCCAGGTACCTAACTAGTCATGGGTCAATAAACATTTATTGAGCATCTGTTATGTACCGCGGCCTGTGGATATTCATGTATCACAGGTCACTGGTCACTGGGGGTGGGGGGTATAGAGATGAATAAATCATATTTCCTCAAAGCAAGGGACAAAGAATTATGTTATGCTGTGAGAAATCAAAAGGTATAAAGCGCTTTGGGAGCCCAGAGGAAGCGGTAATTAATTTTTCCCAAATGGTGGGATGAGGGAAGGATTGCCAGAGGTGGTTGTTCAGGCAGGGGCTCAAAGGGAAAGGATGTCACCGTGGGAGAGAAAGGAAGGGTATTCATGACAAGGGAAAGGGCCTGAGTAGAGGTAACTGATGAGAAGATACTTGGCATGTTGAAAATGCTGCAGGTGGTTGGATTGGCTAGCACACTGTTTCTGTAAGTGCTTTATGAGAGGGTGGACAAGTGAAATTGGAAATAGGCTGGCTTAGTTTATGAAGGAGTTAGCACAATGTTCATCAGGCCAGGGTTTTCAAAGTGTGGTCTCCAGACCGTGGACATCAACAGGAAACTTATTAGAAATGCAGATTCTCGGGCTCCACCCCTGACCGACTACATCAGAAACTAGGAGTAGTGAGTTGAGGAGAATGAGGAAAGGAACAGCAGTTTGGTAAGCTCTCCAGGTGATTAAAAAAAAAAAAAAAGATTTCATTTATTTGACAGAGAGACAGCAAGAAAGAGAACACGAGCAGGGGGAGTGGGAGAGGGAGAAGCAGGCTTCCTGCAGAGCAAGGAGCCCGATTCAGGGCTCGATCTCAGGACCCTGGGATCATGACCTCAGCCGAAGGCAGACGTTTAACCACTGAGCCACGCAGACATCCCTTTCCAGGTGATTTTGATATACTAAGGTTTGAGAACCACCGCTGCAGGCAAGGAAGGCATTAGAGGTATCTAGGCAGAGCAATAATATAACACACCTGTGTCTTACAGAGAACTCCATCGATATGGAGTGGTAAAGAGGTGGGTACTGAAGGTAAGGGGACCACTTAGCAAGCTTTTGCAGTGACCTGTATAAGAGTTAATGAAGAAATGCAGAAAGTCATCCACCTACTTTTTCCTTGCCTTATCTAATCCAGCAAAAGTTACACACACACAAATCACCCAACTAGTTTGAATGATCTCTGTTTTCTTAATAAACTCATGAGTACCCACTTCGCAGAAGCTTTCTATACTGTCAGGTCACCCCACTATACCCCCCCAAACTCAGGTTTGCTTTTCCCATTTATGCTTGATTCTCTTCAAGTAGGATAATCTGGATCTCAGTTAGAGCCTGTCTCCTTCCTTCCAATGCGAGTTGGAGGACAGGGTTCTGGTTTTGTTTCTCACTGAATTCTTAATGCCAAAAAATGTCCTATATGAAGGAATTAAGGAAGTGACAATAGAAAATGAGAAAATAGATTCAAGAGACAAAGTTTTGGAAGAGTATGGGAAGGATTTTAGACTATTCTTGGACTCTGATCTGGGAGACTGTTCTTTTTTTTTTTTTTTTTTTTTAATTTATTTGTCAGAGAGAGAGGGAGAGAGAGCAAGCACAGGCAGACAGAATGGCAGGCAGAGGCAGAGGGAGAAGCAGGCTCCCCGCCAAGCAAGGAGCCAATGTGGGACTCGATCCCAGGACGCTGGGATCATGACCTGAGCCGAAGGCAGCTGCTTAACCAACTGAGCCACCCAGGCGTCCCTGGGAGACTGTTCTTAAGAACAAAAGCGTTTATAGAAAAGCTCGCTGGGGCTAGGGAAGTGTTGGTGGATCAACTATTCTGGTGGAGGCAAAGGGGAAACTAAGTCATGGAGCAAGTTCCTGTGGACTCTGGGAAAGGAACCAATCAAGTAAAGCCAAGTCCTAAAGCATGTGGATTAGGGCCACATACAAGGACAAGCCTAGTGTCAAATGGCAAAACCAAAACAACTCAGTAAGGTGATGTCCCGGAGGCAAAGGAGAGCACGCTGTGGATCAGGCGATTACAGTGCCTCAGAAGCAGTGCAACACTCTACCCAAGAGGTTTTGTGCAAGAGCAGGTTTTATAAAATGTTAGAAGGGGCAACGCAGAAACAGAGCATGATTGGCTAGGAGGTAGAGTTCCTTAGAGGGCTAGTGGGTCCTATTTTCTAGGGTAAGGTGAACTAGCTAAAGGGGAGTTGGAAGATTGGGATTGGTGTATGTTATGGAGAACTCCTGTCAAAGAAACCTAAGTGCGGGCTGATTTAGGTTTACTTCCGTGACCTGCGCTGGGCCACTGGCGGAGCCTCCATTTGGAAGTCCTAATATAGGAGTTAACTTTCTCACTAGCTTCAGAAGTATAAGCAGAGTTGAGCTGGGTGAGGGGCATCCCAAGTTTCAAGTTCCAGTCTTTCTTTAACCCATCCACTCATTGGTTAACTCATTCAAAATATATGACCAGAGAGGCAATACGGCATAGTGGTTAATAGGGCAAAGTCTATAGCCTGATTGACAAGGTTTCAATCCCAGCTCTACCATTATTAGCAGGGAGACTTTGGGCAAGTTACTTAAACTTTTCTGTGCCTTAGTTTACTTATATATATGAGAAACTCTAATGAGGTATTTTATTGGTAAAAGAGGAAGCCTGGATCCTCTAATGAGAGAGATGTTCGGATAGAGTCAGATTGAGAGAATGGTAAGGGTTTAGAACAGCCACTGTGGGATAGGGAATAGAAATGTTGACCAATAGGGAGAACCAAATTAGAGCTGGGAATAATCAATGTGTAGCAACGTGGCCAATTAGCAGATTGTGCTCCTTCCCCCACACTACTAGGCATCAAAGGAACAGCGACAGAGAAAGTCAACAATGGGACTGATTTTGTGTGGGGCATCACTAAGTGGGCAAAGGGACTAAAATTCCAGAGAGCATAGCAACAGAGCGTGCTGGTGACAGAAGCTCAAGAATCATGTAAGCATATGTGTCCTGATGTAATTTCCCAATTTCGGGTATTTACATACTTATTTGTGGCTGTCCCACTTCCGTCCCATTGCTACAAAGTTCTTTATTCTTGTCTAATCCTCATTCAATAGATATAAGTTTTAAAATGCTCATCCATGGGGTTGCCTGGGTGGCTCAGTCAGTTAAATATCTGCTTCTGGCTCAGGTCTTGATCTCAGCATCCTGGGATCAAGTGCCCTCATCAGGCTCCCTGCTCAGCTGGGAGTCTGCCTCTCCCTCTCCCCCCCGCCACCACCGCCCCAACCACTGCTCATGGACACTCTCTATCGCTCTCCAAAATAAAATCTTTAAAGAAATGTTCATCCATATGCAACCTGCAATCCTCTTGCTCACTCTGTGCTATGAAAAACCCATCATGGTTAAGAACTTTGACTTTGACCTGAGTTCAGTTCTGTCTAACAAGAAGTAGTGAGATTTGTCACTGAGTGTCATTTTTGGCAGGTACTTAATCTCTCTGATCCTCAATTTTCTAATCTGAAAACTGGCGTTAATATCTACTTCATAAATCATGAGAATTAAATAATGTAACTCACACAAAAGGTTTACCCCAGTGATTGGCATAGAGTAGATCATCAATACATGATGGCTGTATTGGTTATATCAACCCCCACAGTGCCTAAGAACTGATGATGCTAATAATTTCAATAACATGAGACAGAAGAGCCAACACTTTCAGACTAGAATCTGTTGCTTGAGTGAATTCCCATAGGTTTTCCTAGGAGACCCATCTTTCTTCACAATATCTAAGAGAATGCCATGTCTTTTGTAGTTGGTAATGCTTATTTTCTATTCAAAGAATTCTTCATTCCTCATGACCTTCCTATGCAGGGATACAGGAATGTCATTTTCTTTCAGACTGAAACTTGCATATCTGGATCCTTTTCTCATGAGATTCCTGCCAGGTGTCCCTGTGATACTGCTAAGCAGACAGTGTTACCTACGACCTTGAGGTCATTCATCTGTGGAGCACACTCTCCACCTCTTTCTCACTTCTGCCTTGTGTCTTCTTGCTGTTACTTATTTGTCTTTCGTCCTAAACTGTGTTGTTATTCTTGTTAGCTAGGCAGAGTACATATCACAAATGGTGGGAGTTCTAGAAGTCTTACTACACATTCCACCAAAACAATCCTCCCCCCCAACACAACAGGCAAATTCTACGACAGGCAATTGGCTACTAACTTCTTACCCCCTTCTCCCTCACTGTTTCTAAGGGGTCTTGTTGGCTTCTTCTATTACATCATGTTATTATGTGTCTTAAACAGCTGCCATATTGTACCCTCTAGAAGGGGCCATTCATCCTTGTACCACAGATGAGAGGATGGGGAGCTATTTAAATGCAGAAAGTCCCTTGAGAAAGAGGCTATTTGGTAAATATGTAGGGCGTTCTTTCCTGGGCAATACCAATCACAGATTATAAGATTATATATATAATATATGTAATATATAATATATATACGGAGAGAGAGAGAGAGAGAAAGGGAGAGTAGACCTCAACAAACACTTGAATAAATGAAACTTAAACTTTGCTTCAGTCCATGAAGGAAATGTATTTTTTCTTACTTATTTAATTTGTTTTCTGTGTCTCCAGGAAAAGCCAAACCCATTCATCAACAGTCATTTTTAGGAGAACATTGGCACAGCCATAGCCCTTCAAGTAATAAAAGGAGGGGGGTGGGAGACGGGGATGGCTGAGCCTTCCTAGCTGCTTTAGAACTTCCATCATCTCCTCTTTTGAAGATACTACAGATTTACAAGTTTCGTCTCACTAATCCTATCAAGTGGCACATGTGTGGTAGAGGTTTACATTTTCGGGGAGCAGTTGAGGCACAGAGTAGGGAAAAGCTCTGAAGCAGTGTGGATCGATTCTGGGCCCTCAGCCCTTGATGCTGGCCCCACACCCGTTTGCATCTTTTCCTTCAAAATGGCCAATCTATTGACCAATTAGAATTGTATGTAACTGTTGTCTTACATTTCCTGTCAAAATGACCCTACTCCTGCCAGGAGTGCAACACATGGACTGTGCATTCTCTTTGCAGTCACCTCCTGCCCCTTATCGCTCAGCCTCCTCCTGCCCCTTATGGCTCAGCCTGCCACACTGTCAGCCCTGAAGGAAACAGGCACAGGGAGCTTCCCTGGGGCCAGGGGCTCCCTAGGTCGGCTACATCAGAGTCCTGGCAGAGTGGCTTCGAAGCAGCCATGATCATCCTCATAAGAGAGAGGGCGGCTACAGCACAGGAGAAGACCTCATTTAGAATGGCAAAACTAGGAGGTGGCAGAACTAGGATCCAAACCCAAGTATTTATTTTGATTTCAAAGTTCCTATTTCCCAGGCTATCTCCGTAGATGGAGTTTGGTAAGATCCAGTTGCTCTCGAGGAACAGCAGTCCCTTCTGTGGGCCCATTCTGTCACCCTGTACTGGGTCGTCTTGCATATTAAGGTGGGGGAGGGGAGGTATGCTCCAGCAACTGTTTTTATCAGACTTCACCGTAACTATTTACTGAATGTTTTCTAAGTGTCATTTTTTCCTCTGTTTTCAAAAGATGAAGAAATATAGTTTATTTCACAACAAATAGATGCGGGAGGGGGGGACCCCTCCCAATTGCAGTATTAATTGCTTTGCCGTGAGGCCTCTGGAGATGAATACATTATAAAGACAGGACTGTGTTTATCACCATATGGGACGTTAGTCACTTTTGGCTTTTCCTCTACATCCCTGGACAGAAGCCAGTGTCATTGCCGCCTGGGTTGTGAGACCCGTGAGAACACGCATTGTTGGAGCTAATGAGGGGTATGTGTTTAAAGGAGAAGAAGTCATCACTTGGTACGCCAAGAAATTGTCATTGTAGGAAGCCTGATGGGGAGAGAAAAATCTGGCTACTCCGTGTTCAGAAATCGGGCTTCTAGTTATTTATCAGCAAAGACATCTGTATTTGTTTAATCTTATGGCATTTTAAAAGTGATCATGAATTTTGGATTTATGGGCAGAGAGATCCTCATTAATCAAACATCTCTGTGCTACATGCAGTGCTGGGCCCTGTACTTCATTTTATTTAACCCTTGCGACCATTCTAGATCCTAAGAGAATAAGCTTTAGGACCCACCTTGCATTTGAACGCCATCCCTGCCTCCTACTAGCTGTGTGACCTCTGCTGAGTTACTTCCCTCTCTGGCTCTTGATTTCCTCAACCTTAAAATGGAGGCTCTTGCACCCAGCCTGCAGCTCTGTGGTGAGGAATAAATGCAATAACGTGTGTAAAGTTCTTAGCCTGACACTCAGCGTGCAGTAAACATTCGAATCCATTCCTTCTTTTGACAAATATGTATGAGCCGCTGCTTGTGCCAAGTATTGTTCTTGTTTTTGGAGCTGTGATATAGAAAACAGAAGCCCTGTCCTGTGGAGTTTAATATTCAGAAATAGGATGATTATTACCAATGAGTTATGAGGACGATATCACTGGCCGCCGTTTACCTGGGAGGAAGAGGCGCAGAAATTCCTTTCTCCAAATGGCCTTGGTGGCAGAAACCCACCCGTTATGCTGGTACAGACAAGATGACACAGTTGTCTTAATTATCACATTTGCATAACTTAATTATGCATATGCATGAGGAGTGGTAATGGCAATTCACAAACACAGCCTCATTTATTCTATCTGTGTACTGTCACTGTGGGTAGACTGATAGAGCAGAAAAGCTTAGGGCTTCCAGCCGGAGGATCTAGATTTAAATCACGCCTGCCACTCAGTTGATCTCCTGTGTCCTCTGTGAACAACTTGATCTCTTGAACTTGTCTGTTCATCTACACAGTGGGCATAACAGTGCACTCACAGGGCTTCTTGGGGAATCAAATGGGCCCGGACACTTAGGAACTCTGTAAAGCCTACTACATTATGGAAAGGAATGCTATCATATGAACATTTCGGAGGCAGGTTTTTTTCCCAGAGGTAAGACATACTAAAAGTTGGGGCACTGCTCTTCAGAGCATATTCTTGGTCGGTACACACACAGCCAACATGCACCGCACGCAGGCTGGGCCTCATGGAAGGGCACCAGCCAGGGAAGCAGACAGGAGCCTACTTCCTGTGCACCAAGCTGTGCACCCAAACACAGGACCACCTCCCCACATCACACACCCCCCCAGAGAAACTGGCATGTTTTCTAATTTGTCCAAAGGCAGAGTACGGGCTAGCAATGTCCCTAATTATACTTTGTGCGACCATCTATTTCTGTCTAGTTAAGTCTTCTTTTTTTAAAGATTTTATTTATTCATTTGAGAGAGAGAGACAGAGCACAAGCAGAGGGAGAGGCACAGGGAGAAACAGACTGTCCCCTGAGCTGGGAGCCCAACATGGGGCTCGATCTCAGGACCTGGAAATCCTGACCTGAGCCGAAGGCAGACGCTTAACCGACTGAACCACCCAGGCGCCCCTCATTCTTGTTTCTTATCTCTTACACTTCCATTCCTTCTGGCTTGTTCTCCTCTTGCCTCTCCTTGATTTTTCTCACCTGACAGTTCTTCCAACAGCCTGTTCAAACCAACATGGTGCCTCTCCCTGCCCGCTGCCTCTTTTCTTGCTTGTGTGTACTTCCCAAGCTCGATGTGCAGAACATCCTTCCATCCAGATCTGCAACCCAGTCTGCCAAGGAAGGTCACCTCTCAGGTTGCCCTTATGTCCCAAAGCTCCTGCTGCGAGGAGAGCATCTGGACCGTAGGTCGGAGGAGCCAGGTGCTGTCACTGACAAACCAGGGAACGGCAAGCAAGTGCCCACCACGCAGGAATGGTTTCGAGTCACCGTGCAACGTATTTTGACACAAAAATCACATAAGGCCCTTAAAAGCAAGCAGCATAACAGAATAAGTGCGATTTGTAAAGACACATACGCCTTGATGATGGGACATTGAAGGAGGAGGACAAGATTCATGAAGGATTCGGTTATAACAAGTAAAGGTCATGAAATGGAAACAGCTTAAGTTGGAGGAAAAGGGAACATTGTCCTGCAAACCACGTGCTGAACGACATCAAACAAAGGAGAATGCAGAAGTCTATTTTGTTACCGGAGTTCAACCCATCCAACACACCGTCTCTGGTCGGATGACGACCCTGTGCTAATTCTCTCAACCTGAACGCTGCTGGCCCTGGCAGCAAGGTTTCTTCGGGGTCTGCTGGGCACCTCGCCATACACAAGCAGTGTCTCAGGTTTGAAAGGGAAGTGGGCTGGTGATAAATGGTGAAGAGGGAAAGGTAGGATCATTGGATCATTACTGCCCCCCTAATTCTGATTCAGCTGCCACTGAGGGCTGTGAGGGGAAACGGAGGGAAGGGGAAGAGGAGGAGGAGGCGAGGGTGGCGAAAGAACGCTGGAGTCACTGACACCCACTCACGGGTGAAGGAGAGGAGTCAAAGCTGATGGGATAAAACAGAGAACCGTCAAGAAATCCCTGTCACCTCAGTCACAGCGCCTGCTGTGTGCTTTCACACTTTTCGCAGCGGTTTCTGGCCTGCCTGCTCTTCCCAGCACAGCTGTCTGAAATGACCCACGGCTGTGCTAATGCACAGGCTTTTCCAGACTCCCCTGCTGCTCCTTTCCTTTTGGCACACAGCGGCAGGAGGGGAAAACGGAAAAACGTGAAGGTGAGAACAACTGCCCCAGAATGTTAAGGGCACACGGGGATCTCCAGACATGCGAGGGTCCGACTTTTATCAAGAAAGGGCTCGGGCCACAGGGTCTGTGACCTGTAAGCCAGAGGGGACTCAGGGTAGGAAGGACAGATAGACCTTTGTCATCTAAGGACTTCCGTTGATTCCGGAGCACAATCTGACAGAATCAGACAAAAACTCCAGATTGACAGATCTTTGGGAGGGACAGGGAGAGCAATCCTGGAAGCTGCATTTAAGCGGACGATACCCTTTCATTGATCTTGAGGGAGTTGGTAAAAGTGAGAGATAAGAAGAAACACACACTGTAGGGGGGGAAAAGCCGGAGTCCGTGGGCCTGGCAGGGAGAGATGGAAGATCCTTCAGGGAAGAGTTTCATATCACAGTAAATAAGTGGGGGTGGTGTACCGCAGTGGGAAGGCTGGGTTCTAAGCCAGTGCTCCAGTAATCAAGCTACCTACTAGGGGCTGGGTACTCCCAAGTGGGGGCTGATGAGGCCCTTCTCTGAGTAGCCTATGAATCAATATTTGTTTATTTCAATATGGATAAAAAAGAGCATTGAGTGATCTATAAGATTTAAATCATGACCATGTGGGAGGCAAAGGAATTTTTCTAATCCGTGTTCTCTGTGATTTGACCCCACAAAATTCACTGGCCAAGGAGTCAGGGCTGATAGGGTCTTGCAGTGTAAGTGCGACTTGGAAATAATTCTTTATGCTTATCCCCTCATCTATAAAATGAAATGTGAGTTAAGCCTTGTGAGTCAAGCCATAAACTTGATTCCTCAGAGGTCTTCTGTTACCTTTTGTGCCATTCAGAGTCTCAATTCCCACTATCAGCTCAAAATACCCTCTAATGAATCCTGGGGTTTATCATTCCTCTGCTTCTTTCCTCCACAAACACTATGTCTAGTCCTACTACCTCCCCTTTGCTTTTTTTGGTCTCTTGAACCAGAGCTTGAATCCACTCTTGCTCCCTCCAAAAACTTAGTTGTATCCTATACTGTCTATAAGTTACTACCAGCTCATGATACCCATCATTTTTTTGCCATTTCTTTTCTTACAGACCACAACATATCCCTTAGAACTTGACCATATGAACTAATCCTGTTGTCAAATTATTTTTTTTAAATTTTATTTCTTTATTTGACAGAGATTACAAGTAGGCAGAGAGGCAGGCAGAGAGAGGGAGAGAGAGAGGGGGGAAGCAGGTTCCCTGCTGAGCAGAGAGCCCGATGTGGGGCTCCATCCCAGGACCCTGAGATCATGACCTGAGCCGAAGGTAGAGGCTTAACCCGCTGAGCCACCCAGGCGCCCCAGTCAAATTATTTTCTATGACTAAGGCTGGTCTCTTTAACTTAAAAGCAAACCCTTAAGTCTTAAACATGTATATTCTGTATGGTGCATCAACAGTCACTAAAGGCTTAATACATAGAAATGTAGTCTATTTGGTTTGAGGACAAGTAGAAACTATTAAGGATGTTGACTTCATTTATATAGAGAACAAAATGATGCATTTCCTAGAACTCAAAACCTAAACTTGAGTTAAATTGTTGTTTATAATCTGCAATTTCCTTGACTGTTTTTGCCTATTAGCAATTCAAATACTTGAATGCTTTTAATGTGCCATTTTATGTTCCAGGTGCCTTAGAAGTATGAGCTCTCTTAATTCTCACCGCTACCCAGTGGATGGTATCATTGACCCAATGTTGCAGATGTAGAAAATGAGGCCCAGTCAGGTTCACAGCTTATCCAAACTCGCAGAGTAAAGGGGAGAGCTGGGACTTGAACTCAGGTTGTCCAAATTCAGAGCCTCGGTTATAACTATCATACGATCCTACTATCAGGGTTAAGTATGGTTATATGGCCTAACTTTGCTGTGGTTTCTTTCACTTCCCTACAGGGATTAGGTTAAGAAAGCGGTCATACAACACAGGCATCCTTCTTCTAGTATAAAAATTCCATAATTTTTAAGCAGAAACATTAAACAAGAGTGATATTTATTTAGTGGTCACCCTATGTCCGGCACTAATGTAAGCATCTGCATATGTTAGAGCATTTCATCCTCATGACTGCCTAAAATTAGTCATGTAAATATCATATACATACCAGTTATTTCTTTTTTTTTTTATTTGACAGACAGAGATCACAAGTAGGCAGAGAGACAGGAAGAGAGAGAGAGAGGAGGAAGCAGGCTCCCTGCGGAACAGAGAGCCTGATACGGGGCTCGATCCCAGGACCCTGGGATCATGATCTCAGCCGAAGGCAGAGGCTTTAACCCACTGAGCCACCCAGGTGCCCCTCATACCAGTTATTTCTTAAAAAACAAAAACAAAAACAGATAAAGCGATTGGAGCTTAAGTTAAATAATTTATCCAAAGTGAAAAGTTTTTAAGTGGTGAAGCTAGAATTTAAATTCGGTTTCATCTTATACTGGAAGCCACACTCAACATACACGCTATCCTGCCTTCTCATACTATTATAGTGCTTATATGATTTAATTATTAGCAAATGCTCTTTTATAATGGAAAAACTCAGGGGGAAAGAACTAAGTCTGTTCTATCCAGCAGTTGAATACTATACTTATTAAAAGGACAATGGTATTAAAGCGTAGGAGAGATTTCAAAAGCATGTATAAGGGGACAGTTTCCATGTGCAGCAAAGGGAGTTCAGAAGTGGATCAAAGCATGAACCGAAGAAAAACTGATAAGAAAGAAAAACTCTTGTCACTGCTAAGACTGTAACTCAAGCTTATCTTTCTAGAGGTTTTCTAATTGAGGCCTGACCCCAAGGGATTTACAACCCAGCTGAACTCGAGTTCAGCTGTATAATTTGTAGTATGTTTGCATCTACCTGGTGGCCAAACTTAGAGACAGGAGGTAACATGTACCATAATCCTTGCTTAATCATTCAAGACCTAAGAGAGTTACAGACTTTGGGGGGGGGACCTCAAACCACCTCTAAGTACTAGAATTCTCTGGTGCATCCTTTAGAAACTTGTGTCCTGGTCACATTTAGGGCAGTGTTGATTAACCTTTATCTGTTTTAAAAGCCATTACAAGAGCATAAGACACTACTAGCCAAATAGTCTAGAAGGAATATGGTTATGGAGAGCCAGAATAATCTCATTATGCTAAATATTTTCTTATGAAACCTCCCAGGTAAAGGTTCAAAACCAATAATCGACATAGGCATAGTACTTCTTATCAGCAAGGTTCTGTTCTGAGCTCTTTGCTTTAACTCAGCATTCTGTCAACAACCCTATGAGGTAGGTACTGTATGTATGTATGTATGTATGTATTTATTTACATACATACATACATACTTGATGGAGATCACAAGTAGGCAGAGAGGCAGGCAGAGAGAGAGATGGGGAGGTGGGGAAGCAGGCTTCCTGCTGAGCAGAGAGCCCGATGTGGGGCTCGATCCCAGGACCCTGAGATCATGACCTGAGCCGAAGGCAGAAGCTTAACCCACTGAGCCACCCAGGCGCCCCAGTAGGTACTGTTCTTATCAGCATTTTACAGATGGGGAAACTAACACAAAGTGAGGTTAAGTGTCCCAGATCACACAGCTAGTAAGTGGCAGCCCGGGTAATCTGAGTATTGAGTCCATAGCTTTAGTCTCTTTGCTAAAAGTTTCTTTCAAAGCCAAGTTCTTCACTACCTGTTTCTCTAGGGCTCAGTTCCCCATCTACAAAATCAGCTTGGAATGTGTGCCTTTCTCAGACTTGCAAGACTCCATGGAAAGTGAACAAAGCAAAAGAAGGCAAGCAGCAGCAAAACTTTCATAGCCATGAGCTGATGGCAGTGTCAGAGAGAGAGAAACAGAAAGAACATTCAACAGAACTGGTGAAGTGGCTTCTTGTCTAGAGAAGAGGCCCCAGCCTTGCTCCTTCTAACAGGCCCTCTGCCCTTCCCTCTCTACCAGAGCTTCTGAGTCCGGTACCCTTCAGGTGGTCCCTTTAAAGCTTGTGGCCCTGAATAGATACACCGGGGCCAGGGGACAGTGCTTGCCTTAGGAATTAGAAGCTGGGTTTCCACACCTGCCTTCATTGCTCTGAAGCAAGGTTATTGCTTTAACTGTCTTCCTGCACTTAGTTTTCAATGTGACAAAATATTCTCCTTGAAATACCAGTGGAAGGACTGGAGAGATCAGATGGTCTCACATACAGCAACACACAGTTATTCCAGAATGAGTTTACAAGAGCATTTCAATCGTTTTTGTTTGTTTGTTTGTTTGGTTTTTAATACCATGAGGTTCTGGTTAAATAATGTGTTTATCATTAGCACACACACAGTTGGCCTTACCCAAGATAAGAAGGGGAATGGGAACCATTACCTGTGTAGTAATCCTTGAAATTGTTTCCAAAATTAATATGAATATGTGTCACAATAAATTTATGATGTGTGAAGTGTTATTTACATTTTAAAAAATTTATTTATTTGACAGAGATCACAAGTATGCACAGAGGCAGGCAGAGAGAGAGAGAGGAGGAAGCAGGCTCCCCGCTGAGCAGAGAGCCCGATGTAGGGCTGGATCCTAGGACCCTGAGATCATGACCTGAGCTGAAGGCAGAGGCTTTAACCCACTGAGCCACTCAGGCACCTACATTTTGCAGATATGTAAACAGAGGACCTTAGAAGTTTAACCCATCCAGGGCTTCACGTATAAACAGTAGGTGGCTGAACTCCCATTTAAAGTCAGACTGTCTAAACTGAAACTCACACTTGCAAGTACTTTTCAGTGCTGGTCAGTATCAATTCCCACTTTGCCCCCAATACACGTGCTCTGTATTATCCTATTCTCCACTTAGAACATCTGAACACACACATATGCTGTTAATTCAGTTGAGCACAAATGATGGAGAATTAAATGGATAGGTGCCCAGAAGTGATTTTGTATTATTTATATTTTCAAGCATAGTCTGCTCTCTCTTTGCTAATTGCTTTATTCTCAGTAATTGGTTGAGAATTAGCAAGAATTAAACCAAGCCCAGAAAATTCTAAATAAATGTGTGCCCATCTCATTAAAACAAAGCAAAACAAAAGGTCCTTAACAATATAGAACCTATAACGGCTACAATTATGCCAATCTTTTATCTAATTTAATTTTTATAACAGTCCCGTGAGGTTGGTATATTATTAGTTCCATTTTATAGAAGAGGAAACTAAGGTATAGGGACACAGAGGAATGTGCCCAAGGGTTATCTAGCTGCTAAGTAGCAAATCTTGGATCACATCAGCTCTGCCTGATGTAAGTGCTCCCTGTCTGCTCAGGGTCCTGCATGCTGATCTCAGAGAGGAAGCTTCTTGCCATGGAAACATGGAGGCAGTGGGATACTGAAGGGAAAATGGTGTATGTAGTGTAAGGACCTGTTTAGCCAGAGTGACTCCATCTTGGGTAAATAGCCACTTTGTTGTTTGTGCAGTAAACTTAAATTGACTCTCCCGTCCCCCCAAGAGACTTAGAAACAAGTCCGGGAAACCAGTAATATGTAGTTGGCTAGTTCCCGGTAACAGAGCCCAGAATACAAGGACGAGTCGGGCCACATGGAGACATCTAATCAGTATGAAGTACTGTTGGTAACAGTGAGAAGGTCTTGCCCAAACCTAAATGACTCCATCCTGGGAAGAACGACGATCTTATTATTCACACTGAGTATGTTAACTGACTAAGCCTTCCCAGAAAGTACTGTTTGTAACTGTCCTAGTATGGAGTAATCTTGCATAATACGTTACCAGACCGGATGAAACTAGCCAATCAACAAACCCGGTGGGTCGAGATACCAAGATACGGGTTGCAGTTTCACCCAATAAAAGGTAGCCTGTAAGCTGGGAGTGGTCGCTCTCTTCGGAGATGGCCCTGGCCGGTCAGTCTGACTTCTAATGCTTAGCATAGCATAGAGCTTTGCATAATTTTCACCTTGTCTCAGTCTCGTTCCCCTGGCCGATCAGTCTATCTTCTAATACTTATCATAGAATAAAGCTTTAAATAACTTTCACTTTGTCTCAGTCTCGTTTCGTTTAGTAACAGACCTAACAGTAGAATAATTTGTTTTTTTTTTTTTTTTGGTTATTTTTTTAGCTTTGTGATGTATAATCGACAATAAATGGAACATATTTAAAATGCAAATTTGATGACTTTAGACATGTATATACCCATGAAACCATCACCATAATCAAAATAATGAGCATCTCCATCACTCCAAACAGTTTCCTCAGGGCTTTTAAAACCTACCTCTCTTGCCTTCTCATCCCTAGGCAGCTACATGATATGTTGTCACTATACATGAGTTTTTATTTCCTAGAATTTTATATAAATGGAATTATACAGTAGGTACTCCTTTTCTGGTCAGGCTTTGCATTCAGTATAATTATTTTGAAATTTATTCATTGCCTTTATCCATATTTTGTTCTTTTTAATGGCAAGTGGTATTCCATTATATGGCTATACCATGATTTACTTATCAATTTGCCTGAAAATATTTGGGTTGTTTCAAAGTTCTGGGCTATTACAAATACAGCTGCTATGAATATTTGTGTATAAGTCTTTGTGTGAATATATGCTTTCATTTCTCTTGGATAAAGAACTAGGAATGGAATGGTTGGATCAAATGCTAGATGTACGTTTAACTTAAAAAAAATTTTTTTTAAACTTCCAAACTGTTTTCTTCAGTGGCTTGTACCATTTTACATTCTCGCCAGCAGCAAATGAGAGTTCCAGCTGCTCCACGTCTTGGCCAACATTTAGTATAGTCAGTCTTTTTAATTTCCAACAAAGATTTCTTGGGCCCCTACAGCATGTTGTACACTGTGCAAAAGGGCATGGGACATTGAAGAGTTGGAGGATGAGGGTTTCTAGCCTGCAGAGATCTAAGTTTCCCTGTGGAAACCAGTGAAGTAGTTATGGCTTAGTACAGTAGTTACCCCAGTACAGCTGCAGATCTGTACCTATGAAATAGGAAAATATAAGAAGGATTCATGTGGTAAGATAGGCTAAGATACCTAAGTAGGATAAAAATAGTTAAGGGGGGACTATAAGAATATAGCATTATTAAGTATAGTCAGACTTAGCTTCTGGGAACAGATAAATTTTGTAGCAACCTTGAGAGAACAAGAAGATCTGTGTTGTTAGAAGAAAAGAGATGGTGTTTCAGAGCCTTCTCTTGATTGGGTTGACTTGGGTCAGTTGTGTAGCCTCTCTGTTCCTCATAAGGGGATGATAATGTCAATGGCCACATCCAACCATAAGGTAGAGTTCCATGAAATCTCCTCCCCAGGTTTTCATCAGAGAAGTATATCAACACTGCAAATGGCATGGATTGAGTTAAAGAAATGAATAATTACCTACATATTTTGAAGACTAGCCCCTTACTAATTTGGGCACATCAACAGAGCAAATGCCAGCCTTGGACTCCGCTGAGTGCCAAATGCAATATCCAATGGCTGCTTTTAAGGACGTGTAGGTTTACCGTGCCTTCAGAGCTGCAATTTCTGGAAACAGAGTTTGGCACTTGGTAAACTGTCTGCCACAGATTGACTCAGATGATACAAAGATTTGGAAAGAGTAGATAAGATTGTAATTACATCTCAAAGGAAAAATGATTTCTATTCACTTAAAGCATTCAAAAAAAAAAAAAAAGAGCTTCTCTGACTTTATAAACAAAAAGCTGTAAGGATAGGCTGGAAAGAATTGTGATTCCAGCGAGGTTTTTCTTCTTTGGACTTTCTCTACAACTGGATATTCTGATTGTTGCTCCATGTAAGCCACAGACCTTTCTGTTCTTCAATACTAGAAGTCCCAGGTTTTCTGTAAATGTATCTCCTGACACAGCCCCCAGGTTCTCAAAGAAACGTCTCACTATCCTGAAGTGCTTATCTTTTCTAGATCCCTATAAAAATCCCTGAACTACTCTTTCTAGACATTCTGCCAACCTTAATCACCATCTGCACCCCAGCACAGGATCCCCTGCAGCATGTCTGATGTGGTTCCATTCTTCTTTCTCTCCTACTTTTTGCTGACCCTCTTGAAATGATCCTTCAACTATCGACTTGTGATCACTTCACTCATACCCACCCCTCCCCGAGGACTCCCTGCTATTACCTGAGCACCCGGCCGTCACTGGACATGCAACATTGATGGCAAACCACAACTGCCCTCATTAGCAATACTAGACCGAGGCTGTCTGATCTCAAAGCTTGGAAGCCTCACTGTAAAGATGTTCTACTTCTTAGGGTCTTAGAACCAACCGACTTAAGCATTCCTCATTGGAAGGACTTTCAGATTTATAAAGTTTGGCCTCAATTTTAGAGCATGGAAACCTGTTTGGAGTTTTGGAAATATACAGATACATTGATTTTGCTTATAGGGCTTACAGAGGGAACCAGCTGTGACATAGTCTTTGAGGGGCTTCAAGAACACCAATTCCTTGACATAAGCCCAGGTGAATCTACCATACTGAAGCTAAATTCAGGTTTAAGGGAAAGAATGCTATTACGACGCCCTAAAACACTGCACTTAAGACAAAGCCAATTATATTAAATGTCACTATCTGCAATTCTAGAAACAGATATAGGAAATACTGGTGCAGCATCTACAGACAGACCTGAAAGCCAGTAATCTTTGAGGGTAACCATGTGCTAACTAGGTATTAAAATGAAGAGGGATTAGGGGTTCACGGGGATGGAAGGAGCACACAAAAGGCAATAACTCCAATTCAGACTTTACCCTCAGTCAGTTCTCAAACAGGCTATTTTTTCATGGGGACACTGACTGTCTCATAATATATTTAATTAAGAGGATCTGTTCGTTCTTCTTCTTTTTTTTTTAAGATTTTATTTATTTATTTGACAGATGGATATCACAAGTAGGCAGAGAGGCAGGCAGAGAGAGGGGGGGGAAGCAGACTCCCTGCCTGGCAGACAGCCCGATGCGGGGCTCCATCCCAGGATGATGACCTGACTCAAAGGCAGATACTTAACCCACTGAGCCACACAGGTGCCCTGGATCTGTTCGTTCTGATTAGCTACAGAAATTATTAAACAAGACTGAAACTATGGTGAACAGAAGATAGGACCCTACAAATAACTTCTAGAATATATTTCCTTGAAACTGTTTTTGTTGTGTTGTGCTTTTTTATTTATTTAATTTTTTTAGAGAGAGAGCTGGCAGGCACACATGAATAGGGGAAGGAGTAGGAACTGAGGGAGAGGGAGAGAGAGAGAATCCGAAGCAGACCTCACACCCAGTACAGAGCTTGATCTCATGACCGTGAGATCATGACCTGAGCTGAAATCAAGAGTCAGATGCTTAACTGACTGAGCCACCCAGGTACCCCTGTTTGTGTTGTGTTTTTAAATTGAATATTCACTTTCAAGCTTGCAGGGATATTTATTTCGACTTGTCATTTTTTCCCTAGCCTATAAAGGAAGAAAAAATGAGCTTGATGTAGTTTCTACCTCTGTGAAATGAGAATCATTGCAAAGTTGTTTTGAGATGAAAAGCTCTTAGAACAGTGCTGGGCATATAGCGAGTGCAATTAACTGATTGCTAGTAATATTATGAAAACTAACAGTTGTAGACAATGTCGGTGTTTGTACAACAAAGGGAAGATGAACAGGTTTTAAAATGCCTGGAAAGGGTGTACATCTTTATGATGTACGACAGTGTTCCTGGGGTGAGATTAGCCTTTGGTGACAGATCAGGGAAGACTGCCAGATAAGATTCCTCGTTATGGCTCAGATGCTACTTCTGAAAAATCCCTCCATGCACATTCAAACTAAATTGCAAGAGCTAACCTGGAAAACAAATGAATATAAAGCAAGTTCCAATGTCTGTTTTTATATAAAGGCAATAAATATCAAAAGGCTGACTGTTTGGATTCACCCCAGCTTTCCAGATAGCACTGGGAAATACTACGTCCATGTTCCTTGGGATAACTCTGGGCTCTTGGCTCTTCAAAGTACAAATTAGTGGAATTACTTAGCCACACTGTGATGGTCCCATTTGCGATCATTCTTCAAATAGCTTGCCTAGTATGTATTATCCTGTATCTAAAGAAGAGATAGACTTTGCTAGTATCAGCAAGGGTATGAGCTGCTACCTACTAGAAGAATTGACTGTTTGCATTGGCCCACACTCGATCCTCACAGCCTAACCAGTTATACAAATCTTGTGACTCCCATAAATCTGAGATACTCAATTATATTTCACCTTCCCTGAGCACCCCGTTCATTCCACTTGCTGACACAGGCTGGACACATGTTCCGAGGTGAATGGAAAATGAAGCTGAGCTATGTGTACCCTGTCGTCATGCATTTAAAAAAAAATGACAAACTGTTCTTTGATCACAAATTACTGTTGTAAGTGTTGTTACTTGTGACTGAAATCCATGGTATAGTCAGAAGGCCAGAACCCTGGTAAGCACAGCTTTCAATTCTTTATTGAAGGCGGCCTGGTATGTTGAAAAGACAGACCTTCAGACAGATCTGGCTCTAAATTTGGGCTTAGCTATGATGTGAACTTAGGTGACTCAAACCCTCTGAGTCTCAGCTGCCTTACCTGTGGAATAAGAAGAATACACTTTGCCTGGTGGGTTTGTTGTGAAAATTAAAAGACACAGGATGCCTGGCCCAGAATCTGGCATACAGGAGTTCAGTAAATGCAAATTTATTCTTCGTCAGATAAAACGAAGCTAAATACTGTTTCTAAGATGTATTGCACTATTCCTCTGGCTAAAGCTCAGACATCACCCAGGACTTGTAAGAATCCCATTCTAGAAGGTCACAATCATCATGTCCCGAATGCTATATAAGACTTTAAAAACAACCTGAGTATCAGAGAGAACCAGTGTTGACAAGTGGCTTTCCAGCCTCTCCCTAAACCTCAGTGACTGGAGTTCTCCCCCTTGTGAATGCACCTCATCTGTCTTAGAAAATGCCTCTTTAAACGGAGCCCAAATGGTGTCCCCCCGTAATAATCACCAACGGAGGGATTCTGATTCTGTCCTCTAAGCCACCAAGAATAATTCCAGTGTGCCCAACACCAGGGATGTGATTGGGATGATGAGATGAAAGAGTCACTAAGTCCCGTATATGACAGAACAGGGAGGGCCTCATTGGGTCATAGTCTCTTCCAGGGCTCAGAGACTCTGAAGCCACGTGGGTTGGTTGTTGAGCTAATTGATCCTCAAACCTTTCCTTTGGTGATGATCCCACACTTACAACTAGTAAGAGGGAATAGGATGGTAACTATTTCCTTGGTTCAGCTGAAGAAATGGAGTGGTCCTAGGATAAAAGAAGAAATGGTGCTGATTATGTAATAGGCATTCGCCCCTCCCTTCATTTATTAGCACGTGCTGCTGACTGACTTTGGAAAGAAGGTCAAGGGTAAGTCATTTAGGAAGACAACTTGCCAGACAATGAGGTTCTAGCCAATAAGGATATTCATGGTGTTTCTTTGAGGAACAGTACACTTCGATGATAAAAACACAAAGACATTGATAAGATACACTAGTCAATTAACTTGGGGAAAAATAAATAGAACATCCAAACATTCTCTCTTTTAAATAAGTCACAAATTCTGCCAGTAATCCTAACCACCAAGGCCAACACTAGGAACTCACAACAATTGATTCCATTGGTTATTACAGGTAAGGTGGAAAAAAAAAAAAAAGAAACTGTGAGAGATTGAGTACATCTCATTCCACATCTCTTTCTCATACTTTGCAAACGATTATTTTTACTATCATATGTGTAATGATATCCTTTTGTCCTGGGAAGCCATATAAGAGGAGGCTGGACTACTACCTTAGATGTGAAGAGGTGGGACTTAAATTTGTCACCAGAAAGACCTCAGAGAGCTCTCTTAGCCACTAAGTGAAAACTCAATAAAGCAAAGGCTCAAAGTAGGGAGGGATAACTCTTAAATTCTGTTAGTCGTGACAGTAAAATGAGGCTGGATGGCCACAGTGAGGCTGCTGTGTCATCAGTGACAACCTGAGTTTTTACCTCCACAGCTGACTGTAGAACAAACAGCTGAGACAAAAATGGTTGATTTATGTGGAAACGGATGTGGAAAAGAGGATGGACAAGGGCTTTTTCCAGAACCCAGAGCCACCATATTCTCTAGCAAGTAAAAGTCTTAAAGACTGTCTGGGGTTCACCTTGAGGTCCTCTAGAAACCATGTCTCATCCAGCTCACCAAAAACTCTGGTGTTCTGCAGAAGGCAAAGGGATTGTGTAATGGTGCTAGGCTGGTCCTTTCTCCACACCCTCAGCCAAAGTTCCTAGTTTCCTACTGGTGGTCCCCAAACTATTTCAGTCCTGTCTGGGGGGCAGCTCCTCAATTTCTCTACAGCCCAACCTTTCCCCAAGGGGCTACTGGCTCTTCTTGGTTGCCTATGAACTCTCCCTGTCAACCCTGTACTCTTAAGTTCTCCTTCCAGAAACATCTGGTAGCTCAATGACCTCCAGAAGGAAGTTCCTTTAGGAGAAGCTGACCTGGCTCTGCAGCCCTCTGCTACCCTCTGCTGGCCAGGGCTTGCTCTTCAGCTCTGGGCAGTGCAATAGGAAACAGTTTTACTATAAACATCTCCCTGGAGACCAGGTGGATTTCCACATTGCCAAAGCCCATACCACCAAAGATACCATAATACGGAGGAAAGCACCACTCTGAATGCCCCACCTTAGGTCGTCCTTCAAGAAGAGGTACCAGACTTTTTTTTTAAACTAAACGCATGCTAGGTGTTATGTACAAGCACACGGCAAGCCTGGAAAGACAGAGATGAGAAAGGTCAGAAAAAAGGACTCTCAGGAGGCTTCTGGTACTTCATGGCAAATTACAGCTGACCCTTTCCCGGGTGCGGGGTGGGGGGGGGCACCATTCTAATGCAGACGAAGAGAAGTAACTCTCTACCTGAGCCCCCAGCCCTTCAGGAGTTTCTGGAAACAAACTTTTCATGGGATGTCATCCAAATCTGCACTTTATATTCATGTCCTTATCCTCTGTTTTTTTTTTTTTTTTTTTTGAAGGCAAAGTCCAAGACACAGGGTCTGTCTTCAAGGGATTTCACAATTGGGAGGTGAAGACAGTAACAGAAAAAAATAATATAAATAGTGATGTGACGAGAGCCAAGTTGTGTGGGGATGAGGGGGAAGAAATTAATTAAGACTGGGGGGATAAAAAACAGCATTGAAGGGTGGTCTTCTTGAGACAGAAGTCTCACCATGCTGCTTGCTTACTTAAAAAGAAAAAGAGAATAAGAGTTTTACGGCTTTCCATTGTCTGTAGGCTTGAATCCCTTTACCTGGTCTGGAGCAGGCTTCGTGGCCTTTCCCTTACCTTCCTCACAGCCTCGCTCATTGCTCTTGGTCATCCGCTGGTCCAGCTGAAGGAGCATCTTTATCTCAAAGACTGTATAGGCAGAATCCAGAGGAGACAGTTCCAGGCATCCCTTCCCAGTTCATGGGCTGTGCTTTGCTCTCTTCAAATTTTCTTCATCTCTTGTACCATTTAGTCAGCTTCCCCTTTCAACCCTGCTTCCAGGAAAACCAATTTGGCCTCTAAAGTGTGACATCAGCCACATTCTATCTCAGACAGTTATATTCTTCCTCTTTAGCATCTTCATATCAGCCCCACTAAACCTGGATCCCCAGAACCCAACCAGGAGCACCTCTGTCCCATCTTTGAAGCAACAGTTGAGATTCTTGAATGCTAGTGCCCAGGGCAGGTCGTGCTTGCCTTTCCTGGCTTCTTGCCCATCTATGTCCTACAATATTAGTAACAGATCAAAACTGTTAGAGCTACATTGTGAAATTACTTAGGTAATTTCTCTGGATGAGCTTCTACCTTGTATTCTGAACATTTGATCTTTTGCCCGTTGGCTGCCATCTAGATTGCTTCTCGAAAATTCCTCGTGGAAACCACTGCTGACATAACATTGGTCTCGACAGCAGAGGACAAACAGTCGTTGAGCAGGAAAACCCCAATATTCTAGGGCCCCACTTACTTAAGAAGAGGGACTCAGACACTACTAATATGAGAGTGAGAATTCTGGTAAGATGAGGTCATGTTTATTGAGTGCTCATGATGGACGAGGTTCCGTGCAGGTACGTGACGCCTTTTGATCCTCACAACAAACTATGGAACTGGGTGTTCATATCATCTCCACTTAAAGAAAAGGAAACTGACGCTTTAGAGATTAAATAACCTGCCTAATGTTTTCACGCATCTCCTTTCAGAGCCTGCACTCTTAAACACGTTTCTTCTTGCCTGCCTGCCTTACAGATAGGAAGTGTTCCAGAGCTATCTATTGGATCCTCTAGATAATACCGACATATAGCCACAAAGCCACATTGGGGTTTGTGCTCATTCCTCAAGAATCTTCAAAGTTGAATGCTTCTGCAGAAACTTCCTTCTTGTTCTCTGGAAGACTGGAAGGACTTGAATAAAGTCCAAGAGTCTCTGGTAAGTAGTAAGAGGAACTCAGCAAAAAGTGAACATCCTTACCAGAATGACTTACTGTTATTGTCACTGTTATTACCTCTCCTAGCTAAATCTAAGGGAATTCTACAAGCATGAAGGAAGCAAGAAATCCCTCTCATTAAGATGAGATGCAGCTAAGTGTACATCCACCATCTATGATAAGAAGCGTAATGTACGCATACCATACGGCATAAATGCATATCTCACCATTGGGTCTTAAGCGAGGGTTGTTAAAAAGGCTCTTATGCAATATTTTTTTCTATGTCTCTTGCATCTATGATTTTTCTAATTTGGATTCTTTGCCCTGTCTTTTATTCCTAAGGGAGGAAAAGATACATCCTTCAACCTCAATGGACAATTTGTTTTAACAGTAAAATGTGCAAGTAGGATGAGACCATTTCTATTTTGTTTATCACTGTAGCCCCAAGTGCTTGGCCCATGGAAAAGTGCTTGATAAATAACTGCATAAGTGAAATCAGTCACCGTTCCCACAACTGTCACACCCGCCCTCGTAGGCTAAATGTATGCGGATTGCTGATTCTCTGTGTGAATCAGCCTTGCAGCCTGGATATATGTAAATGTTTAGGCTCCTGAAGCTTCATTTGGGAAGAAGAAAACCACCTTCTAGGAGTGCATAGGGCACTTCATTTCACTGGGACTCTGGTCTAAGGATGCACTGAGGTGTCCTGTCTCAGGCAAGGGCCTTCCTGTGCTGCTGAAATTGGACAGAACATGACAAGGCAGCAGGATACAACACAGGCTGGCCCCGCATGTGATGCTAAGTTCCCTGGGGAGTCACCTCCAGCAGCTGCAAGGCTCAGACTATTCTGGAAAACATAATTAGTTACAATAGGTAGTAAAATAAAAAGACTTCTCTACCACCTCTCGAAAGTATTGAGTAAGTTAATAAATCGTCCTTAGCGCTCTTCTATAGAGAAACATGTTTAGCACCTGCCGCCTGCGAGGCTTTCTAGCGAGCACAGGAGAAACCGTAACCCCTCACTGGCCATCAGCTCTTCATTAAATAGGAACCAGCCCTAGCTAAGCACTTTGTACTAGAGAGGCAGACATGTGTCCTTGTTAATATTCTGTGCCAGAACCAAATTAAGTTCAAATGCCTGTTCCACTGCGGCTTGCCCCAGATCTACCTGTCTTACCCTGCTCGGTGCCCTTTGGGCTGATCTGTGCAGACCACATCAACTGTCTCCCTTCCCTTCCTGCTTTCTGATGGGGAGCACTAGCAGGAGACTGAGGGAGAAAGGAGAGTGTGGTCTGGTCCCTCTCACTGGGTCATCGTGGTCCAGCTACATGCCTTACCCAAAGGTTTCAGTCTTTTACAGGTGTCCCTCTCCACAAACCCTGTCTAGTTCCTGGATCTTCGGGTTTAAAGCCAAGCACACTATTGGTCCCTGTTTATATATCCCAACCAATACACCCTTTATTCATGTGTGATCTGGGCCAGTTACTTTACCTTTCTGGGCCTCAGACTGCTGTTTATGTTGGGGGGGGGGTGGTGGGAACGAGGTCACATGGGCACAGAGGGTTCAAGAAGACTATGAAAAGTGTAACTGGCCAGAGGTTACACTCAGATGCATTAGAAAGCCAAGAAAAGCCCCTCTGAAGTTTACATTAGAGCTGAAACTTGAAGGGGAATTAGAATCTGGGGCCAGTGGATGGGAGGTAGCGGGGATCAGGGGTGGGAAGATAGGATTCCAGGCAGAGGAAACAGCATATAAAAGGGCTCTGAGTCAGAAAAAAGTTTGAAATATTGGAAGAACCAGAGGCAGGTGAATTTGCTGGAGTGTAGCAAGCAATGGGAGGTTTAAAGAGGGATGGGGCAAAAGGGGAAAGAAAGCTAGAGCCAGATTTTGCAGGATTCTGTAGGCCTTGGTAAGGATTTGGATTTTATCATGTGTGCATAGAAAGCCATTGTCAGATTCTGAACCCTGGGTTTCGATGCTGCTGTTTGCCATGCTGATTTTATCAAAATTCCTATTTTCAGACACCTGTCCACTTCTTAGGACACCTCCATTGCTCCTTATCTGACCCCCTGTGGCGGCCACCCAAACAGCCCCCTATGTCTGTCATTTCTCTTCCCTCCCCGGCCGCCTACCTCTCCCTTCTCCTCCAGCTGGGCTTCGTCCCCCCTTCTTAAGAGATCTCCCCCAGGTTCCAGGACCTGCTCTCCTCCAAAGCCTCAGAAGCTCATCCCTCTGTGTCTGCCTTCTACTGTCGCTGGGCAGAGACCTCTCTGCAATTCTGCCACAGAAACAAAGGGCCAGAGACGCTGGAGTTTCTGCAGAAATATGCAAATTATTTTTATAAAAGTTTTTTTTAAAAAATGCATTTGTCTGTCAACAAGTTTTGACTGGTTTTCTTTTCTTTTTTTGCCTATAAAAAAAGCTTTGGTGTCAGCATAAAGTAGGAGTCTGATTTTTTGCTGTTCTTTCTTAACAGCACCAAATTTCCCCCCAAGCATACTGAATACTGGCATATATGAGAAGTTATAAAAAATTCCCTCGAGGAATGCAAATTGGGGTCCCATAGATACATTTGAATTCTGATTTGTAAAGATCTTGGGATAATAAATTTACTAGTTCATCTTATAGGAAAGTGAGTGATCCATTTCCTACAGAAAAATTAAAAACATTAATAATAGTCACGCATCCCTTACTCATTCACTTTCTTGTTGCTTCTCTAAAGACCCAACATCACTTCTAGAATACGGAGGCAAAAATGTACAAAAACAGTGGCCTCATTTCTTTATGTTTTGTTCAGGTTTGGTTTAGTACAGTTTTGAGTAAATCAGAACCAATACTCAGGATTCTCACTGGAGGCTATTAAAATATCCTCCACAGAAAGGAGCATTAAAATGCTTACAGATTCAGCAAAAGAATAAAATCCTTATCACCTCCTTTCCTACTTCGGACTATCACTCTAGCATCTCCTAAACTTGAATGTCTCTATCTAAAAGACAGTCAAGCTTGAGGTTCCCAGACATACATAACTGTCCCAACAAATATTTAGTCTTCACTCTCTGGATTTGTCAGCTCCCAAAAGAAGAAGAAAAAATCTAGAGAAAATGATCCATCTTCCAAGCCCCAAACTGGGTTCACTGCAGACATCTAAATATTTGAGGCAGACGTCTGAATGGCAAGGTCAGTTGTCTGCATCATCCCGTGTGAACCGACACGGACTTGTTTCTGCTGAGTTTATTTCAACAAGAAAGATAAATAAATAAGCATGCACCAGCACCTGGCATGGAACAGGGAGAGGAGGAAGTGTTCACACTCCCACTCAGATGTTCCGCCGTCAGGCAGCTGCTGGCACCCCTTCCTGCCTCCATGAGGAAGAAGAGAAGTGCAGCCTCGACATTCCTTGTTCCCACTTTCTCCCCCAGTGTGCAGCACCCTAGGGAAACTCTGCACTGCTCAGGGGCCAGGTAGTGATTCGCACGTTCCACACACCAGGCAGAGGCAATGATTCCGGGCAAGAAGAGGGTAACTGTCCAAATGCACTCAAATCGCTGCTAACGACACTGTTCGCATTTGAAGCTGTTGATCTGGGCTATTTTTAGATGGGAACAGCAGCCAGACTCTAAAACCAAGATCGCATCTCTGGGAATATGAACCCAATACGAAGTGGGTAAGAGCAGCATAAACGGGGCGCCTGAGTGGCTCAGTCGGTTAAGTGTCTGCCTTTGGCTCAGGTCATGATGCCAGGGTCTTGGGATAGAGCCCCGCATTGGGCTTTCTGCTCAGCAGGGAGCCTGCTTCTCCCTCTCTGTCTCCCACTCCCCCTGCTTGTGTTCCCTCTCTCGCTGTGTCTCTCTCTGTCAAATAAATAAATAAAATCTTTAAAAAAAGAACTGTATAAATGAGCAATCACGGCTACATGTGTTATTGATGAAAGCAGGCTTTTACTTCAGTGTCTACTCCCTTTTGAAGTCTGTGTGTGGAGTTAAGTCTAAGTGTGGAGTTAAATATATATAAAGACATTTATGTGTATGCTTCACAACATAATACAAAAATGACAGCATCTGAAAAGTTGTCTTTATCACCCTAAAAGCTTCTGGGGTATGATGGATAAACTCGGCATTAAGCTTAACAAACAGAAAGGGGGTTGAAATAGGACTGGAAAACTGCATTGTCTTCAAGTGCGGTTATCCATCAACATGCATGCCTGCTGATAGCATGTGTAGGGAAGAGAAATGCTAAATGATCCTGTGAGCTCAAATCTGTTTAAATAAAGTACACATTTGGGAGCTGGGGAGGGAGAAGCTATGAAGCCAAGCTGTATTTATTTTGAAGTATTGGTGAGAGAATAAATTCAATTTCTCTACTATAAAGACTTCCTAATATTTGGATGCCCTTCTAAATGTCTCCTTATCAGTGGTGGGTCAGGGTGGTGAAGACCTTCAATGACATGGTTTGATCAGGTCATGCAGAGAGAAGCTCATACGTCAGCACTGCTCTGTGGTGAGAGTCAGAAAACCATAATGTACAGTCTTTACAATTGTGCGATTAAGGTTTTACCACCTGATATCTGAAAGTTTCACTAAATAATTGACATTGCTTCAGTTTCATCTATTTTATCAAAATAAGTAAAATCTACAAAATGCCAGACTAGCACCAACAGAATATTGTCAAACTTTATCAAATTACATTGATCATTTATCATTATTTGGGTATAAATACAGGTATTAGCAGAAAAATATTGTCCTCCAAATTTTCACACAATCTCAAAAATAGTTTTATTAAAAGCACTGACTGCTCCATACAGGGTCTTACAAATGCATCAATTATACAGGAGTTCTATTATGTATAAGCCAAGAAATAGCATTACTGAACCAAGAAAATAGAAAACAGAAAAATTGAGTTACAAAACTATGGTATCAGATGTTCTTTTTTAAAGAAGATTTTATTTTATTATTTTTTTTATTTGAGAGAGAGAAAGAGAGAGAGAATATGAGCAGCAGAGAGAGAGGGAAAGAGAATCTGAAGCAGACTCCAAGCACAGAGCCTGGCACAGGGCTGTTTCCACGAGGCTGAGATCATAACCTGAGTTGAAACCTAGAGGTAGTCGCTTAACTGACTGAGCCACCCAGGTACCCCTCATTCATTCATTTTAAGTAACAACGATACCTGTTCTTTGAAGAGCATTCAGGAAATACAGATTTTAAAAAGGAGAAAATAAAATTCATCTATATCCCATCATTCATTATAGCACACTTCAGATATTTGAGTCACGCTATACACACTTTTTGGGGGGCACCACTTAACAATATACATGAATATTCTCTCATCACGTGATTTTTACTAGTGCACTGGAATTCGTCTATCCCACCTTCTGAGGCTGATCACTTATATATCACGTTTAGATCTTCACAATTGTTAACAATACCAAAGGAACATCTTAAGTCCAGGGCTTTTCAGATATACATAATTATTTCCATAAAATTAATTCAGCTTTATTGCTGGATCAAAAAGCATATGAATTTTAAAGGTTTTTATTTTTTGTTTGTTTTTTGTTTTTTAGGAAAGGAAGGGGAAAATGAACGGGGAGAAATCAGATGGGGAGACAAACTGAGACTATGGGCTCTGGGCATCAAACTGAGGGTTTTGGGGAGTGATGGGTGAGTCCAGTGATGGGTATTAAGGAGGAGACAGATTGCATGGAGCACTGGGTATTATGTGCAAACAAGGAATCATGCAACACTACATCAAAAACTAATGAGGTACTGTATGGTGACTAACATAACATAATAATAAAATTATAACAAAAAAAAATTAATAAAACAATTTTAATCACAGAAGTCACTCATGAGCATAGTCTATCAAAAAGGGCAAGTGAATCATTATATGTTAATAAAAATGATTAATTAAAAATTTTTATAAAAGTAAGTCTCTTTTTCCTTCTACTCCTACCTCAGCTTAAAGTCCACTCTTCAGATGTAACCCCTGTTAACAATACCTTATTTATTCTTCTGGAAGTTTTCTATGCATAGACAGGCATATATGCAATTTATACATGTATCCTGCACATTTATACAAGTGCCAGCATGCTATATCTCAACAATATATCTTGGAGATTCTTCAACATCAGTACATCTATCTCTACCCCAATGTTTTAAATTACTTAATTAGATTCGATTGTGTGCATATAACAGAACTTATGCAAATGGCCTACTATTGCTGGATTGTAGGTTTCACCCATTTTTGCTATTATAAACAATGATATAATGTTCTACATGTTTTTCAAACTTGCATAAACATATTGGTATAAAGGGAATATGCTAAGTAAATGGATATATGCCTTTTAATTTTGTTAGATATTACCATATTGCATTCTTTTTATTTTTAATTTTATTTTTTATAAACATATAAATATTTTTATCCCCAGGGGTACAGGTCTGTGAATCGCCAGGTTTACACACTTCACAGCACTCATCATAGCACATACCCTCCCCAATGTCCATAATCCCACTCCCCCCCTCCCAACCCCCCTCCCCCCATCAACCCTCTCAGTTTGTTTTGTGAGATTAAGAGTCACTTATGGTTTGTCTCCCTCCCATCCCATCTTGTTTCATTTACTCTTCTCCTACCCCGTTAACCCCCCATGTTGCATCTCTTCTCCCTCATATCAGGGAGATCATATGATAGTTGTCTTTCTCTGATTGACTTATTTCGCTAAGCATGATACCCTCTAGTTCCATCCACGTCGTCGCAAATGGCAAGATTTCATTTCTTTTGATGGCTGCATAGTATTCCATTGTGTATATATACCACTTCTTCTTTATCCATTCGTCTGTTGATGGACATCTAGGTTCTTTCCATAGTTTGGCTATTGTAGACATTGCTTCTATAAACATTCGGGTGCACGTGCCCCTTTGGATCACTACGTTTGTATCTTTAGGGTAAATACCCAGCAGTGCAATTGCTGGGTCATAGGGTAGCTCTATTTTCAACATTTTGAGGAACCTCCATGCTGTTTTCCAGAGTGGTTGCACCAGCTTGCATTCCCACCAACAGTGTAGGAGGGTTCCCCTTTCTCCGCATCCTCGCCAGCATCTGTCATTTCCTGACTTGTTAATTTTAGCCATTCTGACTGGTGTGAGGTGATACCTCATTGTGGTTTTGATTTGTATTTCCCTGATGCCGAGTGATGTGGAACACTTTTTCATGTGTCTCTTGGCCATCTGGATGTCTTCTTTGCAGAAATGTCTGTTCATGTCTTCTGCCCATTTCTTGATTGGATTATTTGTTCTTTGGGTGTTGAGTTTGATAAGTTCTTTATAGATTTTGGACACTAGCCCTTTATCTGATATGTCGTTTGCAAATATCTTCTCCCATTCTGTCAGTTGTCTTTGGTTTTGTTAACTGTTTCCTTTGCTGTGCAAAAGCTTTTGATCTTGATAAAATCCCAATAGTTCATTTTTGCCCTTGCTTCCGTTGCCTTTGGCGATGTTCCTAGGAAGATGTTGCTGCGGCTGAGGTCGAAGAGGTTGCTGCCTGTGTTCTCTTCAAGGATTTTGATGGATTCCTTTCTCACATTGAGATCCTTGATCCATTTTGAGTCTATTTTCGTGTGTGGTGTAAGGAAATGGTCCAATTTCATTTTTCTGCGTGTGGCTGTCCTATTTTCCCAACACCATTTATTGAAGAGGCTGTCTTTTTTCCATCGGACATTCTTTCCTGCTTTGTCGAAGATTAGTTGACCATAGAGTTGAGGGTCTATTTCTGGGCTCTCTATTCTGTTCCATTGATCTATGTGTCTGTTTTTGTGCCAGTACCATGCTGTCTTGATGATGACAGCTTTGTAATAGAGCTTTAAGTCCGGAATTGTGATGCCACCAACTTTGGCTTTCTTTTTCAATATTGCTTTGGCTATCCGAGGTCTTTTCTGGTTCCATATAAATTTTAGGATTATTTGTTCCATTTCTTTGAAAAAAATGGATGGTACTTTGATAGGAATTGCATTAAATGTGTAGATTGCTTTAGGTAGCATAGACATTTTCACAATATTTATTCTTCCAATCCAGGAGCATGGAACATTTTTCCATTTCTTTGTGTCTTCCTCAATTTCTTTCATGAGTACTTTATAAGTTTTCTGTGTATAGATTCTTAGTCTCTTTGGTTAGGTTTATTCCTAGATATCTTATAGTATTGGGTGCAACTGTAAATGGGATTGACTCCTTAATTTCTCTTTCTTCTGTCTTGTTGTTGGTGTAGAGAAATGCAACTGATTTCTGTGCATTGATTTTATATCCTGACACTTTACTGAATTCCTGTACAAGTTCTAGCAGTTTTGGAGTGGAGTCTTTTGGGTTTTCCACATATAGTATCATATCATCTGCAAAGAGTGATAGTTTGACTTCTTCTTTGCTGATTTGGATGCCTTTCATTTCCTTTTGTTGTCTGATTGCTGAGGCTAGGACTTCTAGTACTATGTTGAATAGCAGTGGTGCTAATGGACATCCCTGCCGTGTTCCTGACCTTAGCGGAAAAGCTTTCAGTTTTTCTCCATTGAGAATGATATTTGCGGTGGGTTTTTCATAGATGGCTTTGATAATATTGAGGTATGTGCCCTCTATCCCTACACTTTGAAGAGTTTTGATCAGGAAGGGATGCTGTACTTTGTCAAATGCTTTTTCAGCATCTATGGAGAGTATCATATGGTTCTTGTTCTTTCTTTTATTAATGTGTTGTATCACATTGATTGATTTGCGGATGTTGAACCAACCTTGCAGCCCTGGAATAAATCCCACTTGGTCGTGGTGAATAATCCTTTTAATGTACTGTTGAATCCTATTGGCTAGTATTTTGGTGAGAATTTTTGCATCTGTGTTCATCAAGGATATTGGTCTGTAGTTCTCTTTTTTGATGGGATCCTTGTCTGGTTTTGGGATCAAGGTGATGCTGGCCTCATAAAATGAGTTTGGAAGTTTTCCTTCCATTTCTATTTTTTGGAACAGTTTCAGGAGAATAGGAATTAGTTCTTCTTTAAATGTTTGGTAGAATTCCCCCGGGAAGCCATCTGGCCCTGGGCTTTTGTTTGTTTGGAGATTTTTGATGACTGTTTCAATCTCCTTACTGGTTATGGGTCTGTTCAGGCTTTCTATTTCTTCCTGGTTCAGTTGTGGTAGTTTATATGTCTCTAGGAATGCATCCATTTCTTCCAGATTGTCAAATTTGTTGGCGTAGAGTTGCTCATAGTATGTTCTTATAATTGACTGTATTTCTTTGGTGTTAGTTGTGATCTCTCCTCTTTCATTCATGATTTTATTTATTTGGGTCCTTTCTCTTTTCTTTTTGATAAGTCTGGCCAGGGGTTTATCGATCTTATTAATTCTTTCAAAGAACCAGCTCCTAGTTTTGTTGATTTGTTCTATTGTTTTTTTGGTTTCTATTTCATTGATTTCTGCTCTGATCTTTATGATTTCTCTTCTCCTGCTGGGTTTAGGGTTTCTTTCTTGTTCTTTCTCCAGCTCCTTTAGGTGTAGGGTTAGGTTGTGTACCTGAGACCTTTCTTGTTTCTTGAGAAAGGCTTGTACCGCTATATATTTTCCTCTCAGGACTGCCTTTGTTGTGTCCCACAGATTTTGAACCGTTGTGTTTTCATTCTCATTTGTTTCCATGAATTTTTTCAATTCTTCTTTAATTTCCTGGTTGACCCATTCATTCTTTAGAAGGATGCTGTTTAGTCTCCATGTATTTGGGTTCTTTCCAAATTTCCTCTTGTGATTGAGTTCTAGCTTCAGAGCATTGTGGTCTGAAAATATGCAGGGAATGATCCCAATCTTTTGATAACGGTTGAGACCTGATTTAGGACCAAGAATGTGATCTATTCTGGAGAATGTTCCATGTGCACTAGAGAAGAATGTGTATTCTGTTGCTTTGGGATGAAATGTTCTGAATATATCTGTGATGTCCATCTGGTCTAGTGTGTCATTTAAGGCCTTATTTCCTTATTGATCTTTTGCTTGGATGATCTGTCCATTTCAGAGAGGGGAGTGTTAAAGTCCCCTACTATTATTGTATTATTGTCGATGTGTTTCTTTGATTTTGTTATTAATTGGTTTATATAGTTGGCTGCTCCCACGTTAGGGGCATAGATATTTAAAATTGTTAGATCTTCTTGTTGGACAGATCCTTTGAGTATGATATAGTGTCCTTCCTCATCTCTTATTATAGTCTTTGGCTTAAAATCTAATTGATGTGAGGGCACCTGGGTGGCTCAGTTGGTTAAGCGACTGCCTTCAGCTCAGGTCATGATCCTGGAGTCCCGGGTTCGAGTCCCGCATCAGGCTCCCAGCTCCATGGGGAGTCTGTGTCTCTCTCTGACCTTCTCCTCACTCATGTTGTCTCTCACTGTCTCTCTCTCAAAAAAATAAGTAAAATCTTTAAAAAAAATCTAATTGATCTGATATAAGGATTGCCACTCCTGCTTTCTTCTGATGTCCATTAGCATGGTAAATTCTTTTCCACCCCCTCACTTTAAATCTGGAGGTGTCTTCATGTTTAAGATGAGTTTCTTGTAGGCAACATATAGATGGGTTTTGTTTTTTTATCCATTCTGATACCCTGTGTCTTTTGATTGGGGCATTTAGCCATTAACATTCAGGGTAAGTATTGAGAGATATGAATTTAGTGCCATTGTCTTGCCTGTAAGGTGACTGTTATTGTATATTGTCTCTGTTCCTTTCTGATCTACTACTTTTAGGGTCTCTCTTTGCTTAGAGGACCCCTTTCAATATTTCCTGTAGAGCTGGTTTGGTATTTGCAAATTCTTTCAGTTTTTGTTTGTCCTGGAAGCTTTTAATCTCTCCTTCTAGTTTCAATGATAGCCTAGCTGGATATAGTATTCTTGGCTGCATGTTTTTCTCGTTTAGTGCTCTGAATATATCATGCCAGCTCTTTCTGGCCTGCCAGGTCTCTGTGGATAAGTCTGCTGCCAATCTAATATTTTTACCATTGTACGTTACAGACTTCTTTTCCCGGGCTGCTTTCAGGATCTTCTCTTTGTCACTAAGACTTGTAAATTTTACTATTAGGTGACTGGGTGTGGACCTATTCTTATTGATTTTGAGGGGGGTTCTCTGCACCTCCTGGATTTTGATGCTTGTTTCCTTTGCCATATTGGGGAAATTCTCTCCAATAATTCTCTCCAATATAACTTCTGCTCCCCTCTATGTTTCCTCTTCTTCTGGAATCCCAATTATTCTAATGTTGTTTCGTCTTATGGTGTCACTTATCTCTCGAATTCTCCCCTCTTGGTCCAGTAGCTGTTTGTCCCTCTTTTGCTCAGCTTCTTTATTCTCTGTCATTTGGTCTTCTATATCGCTAATTCTTTCTTCTGCCTCATTTATCCTAGCAGTCAGAGCCTCCATTTTTTATCTCATCTCATTAATAGCATTTTTTATTTCGACTTGGTTAGATTTTAGTTCTTTTATTTCTCCAGAAAGGGCTTTTATATCTCCCGAGAGGGTTTCTCTAATATCTTCCATGTCTTTTTTGAGCCCGGCTAGAACCTTGAGAATTGTCATTCTGAACTCTAGATCTGACATATTACCAATGTCTGTATTGATTAGGTCCCTAGCCTTTGGTACTGCCTCTTGTTCTTTTTTTTTGTGGTGAATTTTTCCGCCTTGTCATTTTGTCCAGATAAGAGTAGATGAAGGAGCAAGTAAAATACTAAAAGGGTGGCAAAGACCCAAGGAAAATATGCTTTAACCAAATCAGAAGAGATCCCAAATTGTGAGGGGGGAGAAAGGGGATAAAAAGAGGTTCAGAAAGAAAAAAAAAAAAGAAAGATACAATTCAAAAAAAAACAAATAAAGAAAAAATATAAAAAAGAAAAAAAATATATATATATATATTAGAAAAACTAGTTAAAAATGCTAAAAAAAACAGAAAAGGGTAAAAGTTAAAAAAATTTAGCAGAAGAAGAGAGAAAAAAAATTGAAAAAGAAAGAAAAAAAATTAACTGCAAGACTAAAGAATCATGGGGAGAAAGCCATGAGTTCCGTGCTTTGCTTTTTCCTCCACTGGAATTCCTCTGCTTTCCTTGGTATTGAAACTGCACTCCTTCTTAGGTGAACTTGGTCCTGGCTGGATTTCTTGTTGATCTTCTGGGGGAGGGGCCTGTTGTAGTGATTCTCAAGTGTCTTTGCCCCAGGCAGAATTGCACCGCCCTTACCCGGGGCAGGTCTGAGTAATCCGATCGGGTTTGCTTTCAGGAGCTTTTGTTCCCTGAGCGCTTTCCGTAGAGTTCCAGAGGACGGAAATGAAAATGGCGGCCTCCCAGTCTCCAGCCTGGAGGAACCAAGAGCTCAGGGTCCCACTCCTCAGTGCGCCCTCAGAGAACAGCGCCCAATTACTCCTGTCACCCTGGCCTCCGGCCGTGCTCCAAGCTCACCGAGCCTGCGACCGTTTCAAGGTAACCCCGAGTTGAGAGCTCATTCCTTGGCTCTGTCTCTGTAGCTGGCTTCCCCATTCTAATACCTGTAAGCTCTGCGACACTCAGACACCCCCAATCCTTCTGTGACCCTGCGGGACCTGAGGCCACGCTGATCCCGCGTGGGCTTCACCCTGGTTTAGCCTCTGGAGCGATGTCCCTCAGCGGAACAGACTTTTAAAAGTCCTGATTTTGTGCTCCGTTGCTCCGCCGCTTGCCAGGAGCTGGCCCCTCCCCCCACAGTCTATCTTCCCGTCGCTTTGGATTCACTTCTCCTCCAGTCCTACCTTTCAGAAAGTGGTTGATTTTCTGTTTCTAGAAATGCTGTTCTTCTCTTCGATCTCCCGTTGGATTTGTAGGTGTTTGCAATCTTTAGATAAGCTATCTAGCTGATCTCTTGCTACCTGAAGTAGTCTCAGCCTGCTACTTCTCCACCATCTTGACTCCTCCTCGTACATTTTGATTTCTTAAGCCAAAATGATGTCTTGCAGAATAAACACATCTTTGACATAGAGTTCATTGCCAGTCTCCACTTTTTATTAGGAAAAACTGAATACTTACTTTATCTAATTTATATATTTGATTCAGTTTACTTATCAGTAAAATGGGGATAAAATGAATAGCACCCACCAACCTCAACAGAACTATTTGAGGGTTAATTAAACAATACATAAAAATTTTTGAGCATAGTTCCTAGCCCAAACTAAGTTCTCTATAAATGAATGTTGCAAGGATGATAATGATGGTTCTCATCTTAAAATGTTTCTTGGAATACAGAGCCACAGAGATACAAGGCAATTTGATGCATAACTGAGCTAACACTACAGATCAACAGGAAAGGATGGCCTTCCCCCAAACTGGCATTGGGACAGCTGATTCTCCATAGAAAAAACAAATTTGGTCCATCTCCTCTCATACACCAAAACAAATTTCAAGTAGATTACAAACTAAAACACAAATGGCAACATTCTATAGCTTTTAGAAGACAATATAGGAGGATATTTTGTGAGCCCAGGGTAGTAAATTACTTCTTAAACAAGACACAAAAACAGTTAACTATCAAAGGAAATTACTACATTTGCCCACAGTAAAAACAAAACACAAAAACAGTTAACCATCAAAGGAAATTATTACATTTGCCCACAGTAAAAACAAAAACTTCTTCCAACATAAACAAACACAGAAACTCAGATTGTAACTTGGGAGAGGATATTTGCCACATATATAACACAATTCATTAGTATCCAGACACTTTAAAGAATACTAACAAATCAATAAGAAAAAAAAAACAATCAAGTAGAAAAATAGGCAAAAGACATGACTGGGCACTTCAGAGTGGGGAATCCAAATAGTAGGAAAGTATATTAAATAATAATTTAATCTTTTGTAAATATGGGAAAACTCAAATCTAAACCACAGCATAATACCATTTTACAACCACCAGATTGGCAAATATTAAAAACTTTAACCATATCAAATGTTGGTCAGGAAATGCAATCAGAAAACTCACATGCTCCTAGTGGGTATATAAATTCATTTTACCCATTGAAGACAATAGACAAAAGATAGTAAAACTGAAGATACAAATTACTTATAACTCAAAATCTTCCCTTAAACTCTTTCACATTTACATAAGAACACACATACAAAAGTGTTCACAGAAATGTTTATAATAACAAAGAAATGAAAACAGGGGTGCCTGGGTGGCTCAGTTGGTTAAGCGTCTGCCTTTGGCTCAGGTCATGATCCCAGGGTCCTGGGACTGAGTCCCACATCGGGCTCCCTGATGAGCAGGGAGCCTGCTTCTCTCTCTCCCTCTGCCTGCTGCTCCCCCTGCTTGTGTGCTCTCTCTCTCTCTCTTTCTCTCTCTCAAATAAATAAATAAAATCTTTAAAAAAAAGAAACGAAAACAAAGCAATAGAATAATAAATAACATTGAAGATGGGGTGAATGTTAGCTCTACAGAGCAATATGGAGCATAAGAAAATTACAGGAACACCACAGTCAGAAGAAATAAAATCTAAGAATATGTAGAATATAATTCCATTTATATCAAGTTCAAACACAGGTGAAATTAATTTATGGCTATTGGACTTCACTGACATTAATCCTTTTCTAAAGAAAGGACAAACAGTGGCTTAAACCTGGTAGCATCCTAATGTTAGCCATCATTAATGATGTCCAGAACAGCTACAAGATGCTTGTCTGTTTAGTTCTTCATAGTTTCTGTATGGTCCCTTACAGTTTATAAAGTACCTTTACATGAAGTGATCTTCACAGCATCATACCTCTTTACAGATGACTAACAGGCTAGAAATGTGACATGAATCAAGCTCACACAGCCATCTGAGGGGCTGAGTATCCTTCAGACTCTGTCTTCTAACTCTGAAGTCCCCTCTACTAAGCTGCCAGAATCTTAGTTTGACAAAGGGATTTGCCATCCACAAATAGGGGATGAGGCCCTTACACTGGAAGCAATGACAGTCCCAGTTCTCTTCCAACACCACTGGCTCAGGAGACCCACTAGTTCTCATCAGAGCTAAGTACACAGATCTAGTCCTGCGGTGCACAGGGGGGAAGGCTGCACTCTGATCCAGAGAAGCCCTGAGAACAATCTTTAGACCAAAGCCATCTGGGAACATTTTCAGTAAGCATGAGTGTTAGGGCAGTATTCCCAGGAGGTCTTGATTCCCTTTCCCTGTGTCAAAGAAACAGAAACGCATATCATTACAACAGTTTATTTCTCAGGCTACCAGACAAATGTGCAATTGTCTCTGGGATATTTTGAGCCTGCCTCCCAGATTTTAGGCTCTCTCAGAGACAGAAAGGACCTTGGGGTTTCCAAAGTAAATAACAGGTATGCTTAATTATTTAGAGTTAATTTATAGCATGGGTAGGATTAAAAAAAAAAGTTAGGGGGAACTGCATTACAATGACCCTGGCTTTTATTTTCCCTAAACAAAGAACTACTTCTTTTGGTGTCATCTTTATCTGAAGGGTGATCAAATTTCCTACTCTGTCCTGGGCAGTTCTGCTCTATTCCTGCTATCCTGCCATAATTACTAATCGTGCCTGCCTTCACAGTCAAAGAGGCCCAAATTGGACAATAAATTAATCACACTATTTATCCAAGACCACCATTTACATGTGTATTTATGTCACTCAACAACCACCTATTGAACACCTACCGTGTACCAGAATCTATGTTATAGGTCAGGATTACAAAGTGGAAAAGGCCTTTGCAAGATATTTACAATCCAAGACAACCCATAATCCATGAATGGAACAATCAATTGAATTAATCATTCATTCATTGAAGCAACTGGTCTTCTTTAACAAAGTTTATTATCTTCACCTAAAACCTGGGAATACAGTGCTATGCAGATGAAAACGGTTCCTACCTTCATGAAGTTTAGAAGTTTCGAGACTAATGGAAAAGATAGACAATTACATGAAAATAACTAGAAATGTGGTAAATGGGAAAGCATACTATTCTATAAACAGCCCTGAAGAGGTGATGGTAGAATTCTCTTTTGGGAGAATATTGCTGTTATATTTAGAAATACTTTTTTTCTTTAAAGATTTTATTTATTCATTTGACAGACAGAGATCACAAGTAGCAGAGAGGCAGGCAGAGAGAGAGGAGGAAGCAGGCTCCCTGACTGAGCAGAGAGCCCCATGCGGGGCTCGATCCCAGGACCCTGGGACCATGACCTGAGCCAAAGGCAGAGGCTTTAACCCACTGAGCCACCCAGGCACCCCTAGAAATACTTTTTATAGGGATTCTAGCCTGGCTTTAATGGAAGTTTTAAAAAAGAGGAGCTATTCTTTTTTGTAGTGTACCTTTGTATAAGGGTTGTCTTTCTTGGGTTCATGGATTTATTCTTTAAATATATTCAAAGAAATGGTCATTGAGCATCAGCTTCTAGGTATAGAATGGTGAAGGGTGCAAAAAGAAATCTTTGCCCATAATGAGCTTACAGTCTTGTGTAGGGATTAAGCTACCTGGTTGATGAATACCTAAAGGGTCTATAGATTTATTCTTTCATTCATCTGTTTATTCAACAAGATAGTCACACACTGGGTAAAATGTCTAACAGGAAAGTTACATCTGATGCCCAACTTTAGTGGGTTTTTTTTCCCCTTTCTCCCTCTTGAATTACATCAAGTTATCCTCAGATCCTCACTAAGTATGTCAACCACTATTCAGGGCTGGGTTTGAATCTGCATCTGGACTAAGAGGTAACATATGGCAACATAGACTCAGAAATATTTATAGCAGTCAGATGTTTGCAGAGGGGCCCTGAGTTTCCTTTAGGAAATACTTAGTATTAAGATACTACATAAAAGAGTGACCTCACAGGTCTGAAAAATCTAAGGACACTCAAATTTTAGAAATACATATGAAATATTATTATATTATAATGAGTATTAATTATATGCTGATTATATATATTAATTATATATATATGATTTGTTTATTTATTTGAGACAGAGAGAGAGAGGATGGGCAGAGAAAGAGAGACTCCCAAGTAGACTCCTTGATGAATGCAGAACCCATCGTGGGGCTTTCTCCCAGGACTCTGAAATCATGACCTGAGCCAAAATCAAGGGTAGGACACCTAACCAACTAAGCTACCCAGGTGCCCCTCAAATTATATTTTGATGGGGGAGATGCATGACATTATATAAGTAATCACTGAAGCATTAACCCAATCTAAATGCATGCACATTTTTCTCAAAAGTCTTAACTTGGATAAATCCTCAAAGGAGTTCATGACTGCCATCACCATCTCACACCATACAAAAAAAAAAAAAAAAAAAGTCAAGAACCATTGGTAAAGAATTAAACACACACACACACACAACTATAACACAAATCAGCAACTCTTATAACAAAGGAATGCACAAAGTTCCAGCTGCAAGCAAGGCAAAGCACAAGTGGTGATGGATAAAGAATGTGTATTTCTTAAGGTTTCACTTACTTCGATGTATTTTTTTGTACACACAAGTATTGCATAGGGCCTCAAAACACAGGTTTGAGGGTCAGGCAGACCTGTGTTTAAATCTTCCTTTACCACTATTTAGCCATGTGACTTCGGGTGAATTACTTTGCATCACTAAACACAATACTCTTGCCTATAAAATGGGGAAATAATAGTCTTTACTGTGGGCTCTAGCCATGTCCCTATAGTCCTAATAGTGTGATTCTAATTCTAAGGGTTAAATGATAAAGAACTTAGGAAAGCATCTACTATTCAAAGTGCTCAATAAATGTGAGCTACCATTACAACCACACACACACACACACACACACACACACAGAGAGAGAGAGAGAGAGAGAGAGAACAGAGTAAATTATTTCTAACAAACTGTCTTAGCATTTATCCCATAGATTATCGGAATGTAACTCCTTAAAATTCCTTAATGCTAGCATATAAAAATGCATCCTCCAAATTCATTCCCATAATAATCGTAGTATTAGTATTTCTGGTGGTTGAAAGCAATGATGTATTTTAACCAGATGAGCTGAGTGGAGTGTGAAGAGTTGAGAGTGCAAAATTTATACAGGGTGAGCCGTTCAAATACTACCTAGAAAATGCCATCCTGGGTTTTTTTTCACAAATAAAAAGAAAATAAGTGATTAAAAGGTAAACATAATTCTTATTCCTTTCTTAGGTCTAGCCTTCATCTTAGGTCAAGCTTAGGTCCCCTTAGCTTGCCATGGTCTGGAGGTGAGAATGGTTTTGCACTGCAAAAACGGTCATTGTCACCACAAAGGTGAGATCTCATCTCACTTTCCATGCGCACCATGCATTAAGCTGGATTTCTTTACCTTTCTACCTTGCTGGGTCCTAAATTTCTTCAACGATCCATTTAATAACCCAGTTTTTGCAAATCTATTTTTAGATATTGCACATATGAAAAATACCTACAACGTGACTCTTGTAAAGGAAGGAAAGAGACCCTCTGCCCAGGTGTGGTAACAGGGAAAGGAGTCATCAGCCACATTTTCCCCAACATAACTCTCTTATTTTCCTGCACTGTTCTGAGAAAGAAATAATCACCAGTCCCAGTGACTGGGTCAAAGAAACAATTTATTATGGGTCATTAGTGGGAGATGCTCGTTCTATTCTGTGCACCTAGGCTCTGTAACTGTGTCAAGGGAAATGGGGGGAGGGGGGTACTTTCTGGCGAGCATATTTTTTTTAGTCTATTTGCATTTATTGCTGCTTCATTTTTTTCCCCCATCAGAACTACTTTCTCTTGACTGTGTAATATATGTCAGAAATCAGAAACCAAATCCTTATTCCTAGTCAATATTTAGGCCATAAATGTCTACCTAGCAGCCCATCACAATGTCACAGACAAAAAGAGAAGCAAATGCAAAGGACATCAGGCTGGAAGGGACTTTAGAGGATCTAATTCAACTTCCTCCTCATGATAGTTTTCACAGGGGTTTGATTGTTGCTGTTAAAGGTTTTCTGTTTGTTTGACTACCTACTCTGTCCTAGGCATTATGCTAAGCACTCTACGGCTTGTCTCTTTTAATACTTACAAGAAATCCCAAAGCTACTACTGTTAGACTCATTTTATAGGAAACTGAGGCTTGGAGAAATTAAGTAATTTGCCCAGGGCCAAAGAACTAGTGAACAATGCCTTTAGGGTTTTAACCCATGGCCGAGAAATGCAGGTTCTGCCTTGGAGCAAGTATGGTCAAGAAGGTTTTTAAACCCTCATTCAGGCAAAACAGAAACTACCAAACTTCTGTTGTCTCATCATCAAGATTGCCTTCTCATGTCTCATATTTTAAAATTGCCCAGAGACTCAAATTAATGAGCCAAGGCCACAGAAGTACCCAGTGGCACAGCCAGGATGGAATTCAGGACCATTTGTTAATCATTCAAATTAAGTGGATTTTCCCCTACTTTAGAAGGGACTAACTGCTTCCTGAGGTCTCACACTTCTGTATCCCCCTCCCTTTCTGATGGTTCCACCTAACTGCCCTTCATTTGAGTCTCTTCTTTTGCCCATTCCTCAATTGTTGATCCCTGGGGTTCTTCTTCCTTAACCTCTGTGCTCATCCCTCTTCTCACCAAAATCTGCCTCATTACCTTGAGTGTAGTTATCACTGACCAGTCATCTCCAAATTTCTGTCTGTGGCTTGAACTGTCCCTAGAGCTCCAGACCCAAATACAACAATCCCCTTCTGAATGTTTAGGAAGCGCCTAAACGGATGGTGTCCAATACCAAGTACTTCCTCTTAATCCTTCCTCCTCTCCTACCCGGTCTCTCGCAGTCGTTCCATCTGATACTCATGACCTACCAGTGCACAGGTCCATAAGTCCTGTCGGTATTTATCCCCTCAAATAGCTCCTGTTTGTCCCTTACTTTCCACTGCATTTGTTACGGTGTAAGACCTTACCATCGGTCATGCATAGATGCTGCAGTAGACTTCTCCATTTGTGATCTATCTTCCACTCAGGCTCCAGAGTGATATTTCTAAATATAAACTGATCACATTCATTCCCTGCTTTAAACCATGTATTGATTCTCTATCCTGACTGGGAGAGAGAGAGGAAAAAAAAAGGTTTTCTGTTTGTTTGACTACCTACTCTGTCCAAAACACCATGTTCTATATCATGGCCCAGAAGCATCGCCACGATCTTGCTCTCTCAGAACACTCCAGCCTCAACCCTCTGCTCCCACTTCATATTCTATTCTAGAAATCCCAAACTACTTGTGGTTCTCCAAACACGTCAAGCCATTTAATATTTTATGCTTTTGCCTATTCTGGATCCTCTTATAGAAATACATCCTCCATTGACCTCTTCCTGTCATCTCAGAATGTTCCTCAACAGCTTTTCAAACAGACCTCACATGTCATCTCTTCCACCCACATGTCCTCCTCTGGGATCATTTCTTCTGTTCCTGATATACTATTATTGCTTGTGCATCCTTGTTCCTTATCCACTCATTTCTTCATTTCCCACAATGTATGGTAATTATTTGTATAGATGTCTATCTAGTCCTATAGACAATGAATCCCTTTAAGTATAAAACACATACACACCTTCTAGATGTTTTATCTATTTAGGTGGCGCTCACACTCATTCAGCAATTCCACATACCCTCAGATTTTATGCATGCTTGTTCAGTTATTTTCACAAAGATCTGATTCACTGACATCCTACACACATCATTCAATGTTATATATACTTGTGTAGAGGTCATAATATTTATTCGGTTGATGTTAAGTGCCCTGATTAACATATACATGAACACATATGTGATCTCTAAGTGAACACATGTAACATTTAAGGGGCACTTAACTGTTACACATAGTTGTTACTCATACTTAAAACAGTGGTTCTCAAAATGTGGTGTAGTAACTTCAATATCATGAGAATGCCATATTCTTGAGCTTGACCCCAGATCTTCTGATTCAGAAACTCTGGGGTAAGCTCCCAACAATCTGTGTTTTAACAAATCCTGTGGGTGATTATGATACATGGTCAAGTTTGAGATCGACTGACTTAAATGTTACACATACTCATTCAGATGTTTTACCTGTTGGCTCAGATCATCACATCCTTCCTAATGCAGGTGATACACATGTTCACTAAAATGTGACACATATTCACTTTTTTGAAAAAATGTATTCACTTAGATAGTAAACAGTTCAAACATTACACACTGATATTTAGGTGTGCTTGTGCTTATTCAAGAGTCGCACCTGAGACATCACAAACCCTCATCAGACAATACACATGCACGCTGAGATGACACACATTCACCGGGTCGTTGAAAATGTTTACTTAAATCTTATGTATGCTAACCATTCACTCTGCTCTTCCACAGCCACGTGTGTTAGACGTGACACATCCTTTTTCAGAAAATGCTCATGCTCACTTGGATCTTCACATGTTCGTATGTGTCTCAGAGTGCCCACAGGTGTTTCACAAACCTACTCTGATGTTACGTGTGCTTATCCAGATCACACACCCTGAACTAGACGTCCTTGGGATTAGTCTGCTGCATGCTCCTCGCTCAGATGTGGCCTTCCATACCCTATATGCACTGTTAACCAACCGATGCTAAAGATGAAGGGGCATCTACTGGTCTGGCTATTTCCCATCTTGACTATGGTGTTCTCTTTAGAAAGGTCTCTCTCTGTTTGGTCTTCTATGGCACCTGGCCTCTCCGGATGCTGTTGGTGTGTCACTCCTTTTGCAGAATGTGCTGGCCCACCAGCTGCCTCACTGCTTTTTGTGATCTTTGGGGGAGCCCAAGAATGCCATTGTTTACACAGAATTTATATCAGTTTGCCAAATTAAAATACCCTCATCTGCTTGGGGAAAGTTGTTGCAGCAACTATAAGCCTTTCACTGTATCTGAATGTGCTTTTAACCACATCTTCTGTCATCTTTGGCAACCCACAGTTATATACCTCTGAGGCACTCCATATTCATTCATTTCAGGGACACTTTTGATTGGCTCTACTTCATAATTCTACAATTGCCTTGGCCACAATCAATAAAAGACACTTGTACAGTGATACTGGGTTAACATCAAAGCAAAGAGTATTGACTGAGCACTTATTATGAACTCAACCTCCTTCAGGGGCCAGAAATACTTTCTGCTTGTCCCAGTTGTTTCCTCCTGTAATTTGCAGAGAAGAAGCTAGGTTTTTGGAGTCAGACTGATACTAATTTGAATCTTGGTTTTACCACTTACTGGCCAGATGATCTTGAGAGAATCATTTACTATTTCATAGGCATAGTTTCCTCAACTGTATAATGGGAATAATGACGTTCACCCTGCAGCTTTTATGTGAAAGTTTTATGTCTGGCACACAGCATGTGATCAGGGTAAGCTTGCTTTTAGAAAGACTGTATTAGGGGCGCCTGGGTGGCTCAGTGGGTTAAAGCCTCTGCCTTCGGCTCAGCTCATGATCTCAGGGTCCTGAGATCGAGCCCCGCATCGGGCTCTCTGCTCAGCGGGAAGCCTGCTTCCTCCTCTCTCTGCCTGCCTCTCTGCCTACTTGTGATCTCTCTCTGTCAAATAAGTAAATAAAAAATCTTTTTAAAAAATTAGAAAGACTGTATTATAAGCCAAATAAAGGCAAGAATTATTTTTTCTCACATTGGAGCTACCATAACACATGTAAGTAAGGTTGGGATTGAGAGGCAAGCTCTACTACACAGGCAAACCCATCACAGCCTCAGGAAAGATCCAGACCAAGGACCTGCAGGGTACAAGTCAAGACAATGCTCTGAGGTCCCAGCATCCAAGCAAACCATCAGCTACTACGAATCCATCCATAGGTATTAGGCAACCTCCAGTAGGGACAGAGGAACAGTGGGAAATGCAAGAGTCCCCAAAATCTCAAGTGTTACTAAATAAAATCTTGGAATGGGGCTTATGCCTGAAGTCCAGTACTATTGATCGAAGTGCATGAGGAGAGAGGAAGAAGGAATATTGGGCTCAGAAAACTGGGCACAAGTAGACAATTCATGAATGGGTGATTTTAAGGTCTAAGAAAAGGATGGAGAACTAGCTAAACACAAAATATAGGGTCACTGCTCAGACACTACACTCCCTGTCTGACAGGCTGCCCGGCCGCTAACAACAGAGACTGGAACCTGTGGTCAGCACTTGCACTTGACACCACCACTAACCGGGGAGAAGGGCCGAGGCTTCCTGAAACTCCTTAAGAGAATGTTGTGTGTAGAACTGAGATAGACTGAAGCCTGCAGGGATGTCATTAGTAAACGAAAAATGTAGAAGCAAGGAAATAGAGGTGTGGGTTGGTGACAGAGTGACTGTTAGAGTCGGTTTCACGTTTCTGGGACATTGAAGGCACAGGGCAGTGCCTACTGACTAGAAGGGTCATCTGGCTGTATGTTAGATAGGTAACACATGTGGAGTGCTTAGAACAGTGCCCTAACATAGAATAAGGACCAAATGTTTCCTAGTGTAACCATATTTATGAATTAATTTGGCAACTATATAATCTGCACCTGCTATGTTTTAGTAGTCAGGAATAAAGAAAAGTAAAATCAAAATCCCTAACCTCAAGGGATCAATAACATGTTTCTATACCCTAATTCAAATAATCACAACAACATAAGAAAAGAATGTCTATTTCTTCCTGGGTGTGGTGAGGCAAGGGTATCCCAGAGAGCTTCTCTGATGTATTCGAATGGACTGGAATATTTGGCAAGAAGACAGAGAAAGGGGGTTATTCAGACAACCAGCAAGGACAAAGACATAACAAGGTAATACATTCAGGGAAATGGAGGGAACCAAGGGTAATACACAGGGAATGGGATGGGTCAGGCTATGGAGGAAGGTTAGAAAAAAAAAAATCACAAATGGCCTTAAATATCCTCATAGGCCTATATCTATAGGCAAAAGGGAGCCACCAAAGTTTTCTGAGCAGGAAATGACTTGAGTTGATTTATCTTTTAGGAACATCACTCTGGCTACAGTGTGAATAGTATCTGGAGAAAGGCAAGGCAGGAAAACAGGAGCCCTGCTAGAATGGCATTCTGGCTATAATTCAGATGGAAGATGATGATGGTCTGGATGAAGTAGTTGCAGGAAAAAATGAAGATGGGAGGAAAAACTCCAGAGAGAGGTGAGAGGTAGAAATGACAGGATTTGTTGATCACTTGAACAAGGGGTTGGAGAAAGAGAGAGAAGTATTTTCTACCCTACCTTCAGAAAAACTGCACATTTTAAGCCATGTATCCCAGCAGAGCTGGGAACCATGATTTGCTCTGATATCTGGCACTCATACAGGGCCACCCCCTTGGTGAAGGACCCAAGAATCCTGGCAGTGATTCACGGATACTGGTCAGTCATGCATTCTGGGGACTTGACTGCTTCTTCTGGAATGATAAAGCCGTGTAGCTGATCTAATAAAAAGAGATAGTCACAATATCCATTTCATTTAGCAAAGAAGGCAGAAGCAGCTGCCATAGTGATGCACTTCTGTGTCAGCTGAGTCAATGAATGGGAATTCTAAAGTTAAAACAGAAGGACTGATTGAATGCAAATTTGGTCAGCAGCTATGGTATATTTGCTGGATGCATCAAAATAGACAGGAAACTAATTATATGACTTCTGAATGGACAGAAGTTTGACATTCTGAAATTCAAAGCTCTATTACAGCTGCCTCAACCAAAATATTCAGTTAAAAATGTCAGGGTTACATATTAAGTGGGCACTCAATTGAGTGAATAAATGAATGGGTTTCTCTGAAATACTAAATCTAGTTTTCATGATTCCCTGGTGATTCCATTATCGTTCACCTTTTCCACAGGAGTTTGGTGATGGCATATTAATAACTGAGCATGTTGATTAATGGATCAGTATTAACTTGATGGGGAGTTTTAGTAGCATTCCCAGGTTTCTGTAAACAGCTTGATCCTGTTCAGCACTTTTGTCTAAGGTTTGGATAAGTACAACTGTCATTCTAAAATCCAAATGACTCAAAGCTGGTGATATCCTTCTCTTCCTCCTTCCCCGTCTTCTGTGATGTTCAGGGCGGGTCTGATCTTTAAAAAGAAAATAAGAGCTAAAGGTCCTCTAGTTGCTTTATAGTCTTGGGGAAACTAATCAGGGAAAGGGAAGGGGAGGTGGGAAGGAAAGGGCAGAGGGAAACAAAAAAAAATGATGTGAACAGGAAGGAAGAGAAAGGGAGGAAAGAAAGAAGATAGAAAATGAGAAGAGGGAAGAAGGAGGGAAAGAGGGAAGGAGATAGGTAGAAGAGCAAGAAATGAACCACAAAGCACAAAGAGGATAGTAATTATTGAAAGGAATGGAACTAGGAACAGAATCTTGTTCAAGGAAGAAAGGTCGCTAATAACAACTTTAAATACTAAAAGGGGGTCCTGTAAAAGAGAAAATACTTCTAGCTTGTACTGCTACAGAGGGCTGACAGTTGTTAGTTTTGAGGGACCAGGTAAATAGAAGGTATTTAAGGAGATGGTTGTTGGTCTGGTAAATGGAGTTTTCAAACAATTGGAACTCTCAAAAGAGTAATGAGTTGGCATATCATGAGCTTCCAGTGACTGAAAAAGTTCCTAAGTTGTCTGCTCAAGCCTCAGGACTGTTGAATGAACTTCTGCCTGGTATGGAGATTGGCCCAGAAGATCTCATGATCCTTACCATAACTATTCCACTGTAGACACCCCCTCCAGCTTCCTGTGCTCATGTGTTTTTGATGAGTTGCTCTAGCTAGCACAGTGGAAAGTGGAGGAAAGGAAGAAGGGATAGAAAGGCGGGGGGGACAGGATAAAAGGAAACTAATTCATTTATTTCTCATTCCTTTTTTTTAAATTCAACAACTACTTACTTGTGGTCAAATTAGATAGTTTTGTTCTCATGGAACTTACCATCTATTAGTGAGACAAATATTAATTAATATCCCCTTTAATGAATGCATAAATGCCAACTGAGATAATGGCCCTGAGACAAGTGTTTCTGAAAAATATATAACAAGAGAGCTTGACTGGGAAAGGGGATGGGGTGTGTCTTAGTCACCTCAGGCTGCCATAATAAAGTACCATAGACTAGATGGCTCAAACAACAGACATTTATTTCTCACCGTCCTAGAGCCTGGGAAGTCCAAGATCAAAGTACCAGCCAATTCACTGTCTGGTGGAGCCCTCTTCCTAGTTGCAGATGGCTGCTTTCTCTGTCTTCACATGGAGAAAGAGATTGAGGGCTCTGATCTCTTCCGTTTCCTATAAGGTCACTAAATGCCATCATGGGGCTCCACCCTCATGAACTCACCCAAACCTAATTACCTCCCAAAGTCCCAATCTTCATGTATCATCACATTATAGTTTAGGGCTTCAACACAGGAATTTTGCAGCAGTGGAGTGGGGGTAGGATGGGGTTGGGTGGTGGATGCCACAAACTTTCATCCCATAACAGGGGGAGAGCCAAGGAAAGTTTCCTGAAAGAAGTGAGCCCTGGGGGTTGCCTGGGTGGCTCAGTCAGTTAAGCATCTGCCTTCAGCTCAGGTCATGATCCCAGGGTCCTGGGTTTGAGCCCCCACACTGGGCTTTCTGCTCAATGGAGAGCCTGCTTCTCCCTCTCCCTCTGCTTCCCACTCTCCCTGCTTGTGTTCTCTCTCCCTCTTTCTCTCTGTCAAATAAATAAATAAAATCTTAAAAAAAAAAAAAAGAAGAAGACGTGAATTCTGAGCTGAGATCTGGAGGATAGGTATGAGCACAGAAATTCATTCCAGAGAGAGGGTGCAACATGGACAATGCTCCTGGAGCATGAGGGAGAAGGGGTTCTTGGCAGCACTGAGAGGCCAGTGTATCCAGAGCACAGAGGAGAAAAGTGACACAGAGGTAGGGTGAAACTCAAGAGTAAGCAGGGTTGTACCATGCTGGGCCACTTTATTTGATAAAGGGTTTCAACTGTAAAGATCCTTTCTCTTATTCAACAAATTTATACTGAGAATTTACTCAAGCACCAGCTAGGCACCAAAAATATACCATGGATGGTAAGGAAGACAGACAGGACTCTTGGTGTTCATGGAATTTAGAGTCAAGAGAATTAGAAAAACAGTTAAACAAATCACAGTGCAAAATACTAAGTGCTAACGTAGGGACAGAGGGACATCTAACATCCTAGAGGTTGGGGATCAGCAAAGTCTTCCAAAAGAAAGTGACATTTAAAGTGAGACCTGAAAGAGAAGTAAACTGTAACTAACATTGAAACAAAGTACATTCTAGTTTTAAGGAGCAGGTATGCAGGCTCAGAGGTAAGAGAGAGTACCTTGTGTTGAAGGAGGATGAAAGAAGTTTGGAAGTGGTTTAGAAGATCGTACACCCTGCATTATGTGTTGAGTTGTGCCCTCTACAAAAAAAAGATAAGTTGAGATCCTAACCCCCAGTTCCTCAGAATTTGATCTTATCTAGTAACAGGGTCTTCGCAGATTTCACCAAGTTAATATGAAGGCATTAGGATGGGCTCTAATCCAATGACTGGTGTCCTTATGAAAAGAGGAAGTCTACACACAGACATACAGGAAGACTATGGGAGAACGCCATGTACGGACTGGAATTAGGCAGGTACAAACGAAGGAATGTCTTGGGGTACTAGAAGCCAAAAGAGTCAAGGAAGGATCCTTCTTCTACAGGTTTCAGAGGGAGCATGGCCCTGCCAACACCCTGATTAGCCTCCAGAACTATGATGATACATTTCTCCTGTTCTAAAAAAAGTTTCTTGTACTTAGTTATAGTATCTCTAGCAAACTAATACATTTGCAACAACCTTCTCCAAGGGTACTTTAGAAATATATGTCAAATACCTTAAAAATACTGATTTTTGACTCAGTTGCCAGTAGTTTTACTAATAAAATAACAAGAGACTGTTTAAACAGGAAAGTTCATTGCAATAGACATTAATCAGGGAAAATTAACAACAAATTAATCAAAAATAAGAACTTGGCTGACTAAAGCATGGGTTTATAATGTGGAATAGGAGGCCATGGATTAAACACTATTAAAGTGATCTTTTAGAAGGAAACTAATGATGTGGAAATAATGTTCACACTACATTTTTATGTGAAAAATTAGGTTACATTTGGTACAATATGATTCCAACTTGGTACTTCATGTGTATGAATGATCTGGGCAAGGATTAGAGGACAGTGAAGGGGAGCAGACTTTTTCACCCTGATATGTGCCTTCTCCACATGAGGATTATTTTAGACTGGTTATTTTTTTTTTTTATTTAAGTTTTATTTTTTTAAAACATATAATATCTTTTTATCCCCAGGGGTACAGGTCTGTGAATCGCCAGGTTTACACACTTCACAGCACTCACCATAGCACATACCCTCCCCAATGTCCATAATCCCACCCCCCCAACCCCCTCCCCCCATTAACCCTCAGTTTGTTTTGTGAGATTAAGAGTCACTTATGGTTTGTCTCCCTCCCAATCCCATCTTGTTTCATTTATTCTTCTCCTACACCCTTAACCCCCCATGTTGCATCTCCTCTCCCTCATATCAGGGAGATCATATGATAGTTGTCTTTCTCCGATTGACTTATTTCGCTAAGCATGATACCCTCTAGTTCCATCCACGTCATCGCAAATGGCAAGATTTCATTTCTTTTGATGGCTGCATAGTATTCCATTGTGTATATATACCACATCTTCTTTATCCATTCGATAGACTGGTTATTTTTAAGAAACAGCTCGGAAAGTTAAGAAAACTGAGTAGAAGTTACCCTTTTGGAAGACACTCTTCCATCTATAAGGAAAATTTCCATTTGTAAGGATGTGTCCCTCTCTGTACCAGGAAGAGCAGGATGACTAAGTCTCTGGAAACTCTTCTCAATGGAAAAGACAATGACTTTGATCTGCATAGCAACCTTCCCTTGGTTAGTGTGCTTTTCCTGGTAACCTCCCATTAGCAGGCCTTCCTCCACCCCAACAGTTTTCTTTTGTCATTAGCTGAAGATGGTATTTATGGTGGTGGTTTGGACCATTTCAGGGAGTTACTCAGTTTTCCTGGGTTATCGCTCACTCAATTTCCGTTTGCTTTCTCTACTGTTAATCTGTCTTGTATTATGGGGTAGGAGGGTAGGGAGTCTCAGCCAACAACTTAGAAAAGTAGAGAGAAAATATTTTTCCTCCCCTACAAGAACATTGGTGATTTTTGTTTTCATTTTAGTGTTTGTTTTTCTGATTATTCTGCAGTAAACATAATCATGAAAATACTAACTTTCAAAATACATATATATAATTAAGCTAACTTCATTAATAACAATTTGGTTAGTAATAATATTCCTTCTATCTGTCTTTCAGCTCCATGACTTACTATGTGTTCTTGGGCAAGCCTTTTTAAGCCTCTATAAAATGATCTATAAAATAGGACTAAGAATTTTCTGAGGGCACTTGTTTTGATGAGCTCTGGATACGAAGAATCAATGAATTTTACTCCTGAACCAATAATGCACTGTATGTTATATAATAAGAACTTAAATAAAACTTAAAAAAAAAAAAAAAAAAAAAAAACAAACCTTTCTCATTTGGGTGTTGTGAGGATTGAAGAGATCTTTGATATCATGCATATTAGCACAATGCTTGGCAAATACTAAACAGTCAATAAAAGTTACATGTTTGTCTCTTAAGATTAGTGTATGAGGAATCAGAGATCCATGCCAGCTTGCTAGGAAAGGCAGATCCCTGTGGGTTTTACATGTTCACCATTTGGAATTACTGTAAGGTGTCAAAATATTTATTTAATTATCCGAGTGCTAACATTCAGGGATCAGTGATCCAGCACAGCAAATTCGAGCAGCTCTTTTGTGTTCCTACTATGATTTTCTATAAAAGTTATAATTTCAGTATAAAGAAATTCCTAGAGAAAGAATAATAAAAGGCTAAGCAGGTTAAAATTATTTGATTACAGTAAGATAAATGACAGCAGAAATATCATTGCAACCATTTCCCATTGTAACCCTGGCTCTAATTTCCTCAAAGCATTTTACAGGGTGAGTGCAATGCAAAATGTCTTCTTTTCATATAGAGCTCAATGATGGTAAATTGTATTGCTGATTACTTAAGATGGTCTGATACAATCATTGTGAAAATTAGCAGTCGTTCAATGTTTTAGACCAAAATGCGATGTTTTAATAAAAAGGGGGAGGAGGGATAAAGGAGTGGATATTTGGGTTATTTTCACTTCTACTCTATCCTTCTGGTCATTTCACTTGCCTAAACTGTGGCCTGACTCCTGCAAGTAGAGAGCAGACAGTAATTTAACAAGCAAATAAACACTTCACTGTTCCTCAAAGTCATCTTCTTGAACTGGCTGCACATGGTATTCTAGCACAAAGTCTTTGAAGTTCCTTGCTGTCCCTAAAATCTCTTAGTCATTTCCATGGGGATTGGGATGGTAGGACAGAAGGTAGAGGAAACTTGGATGTTTCTACTCACATTCCAAATTTTATTAGTAAGGGTCCTCTTCTAATTTTTCCTTGAAAAAGCGTAAGCATTTTATTCATTCAGGGTTGACAAAGCCTCTGACATGCACTGTTCTCTCTTCTTAGTGCTGGCATTTCAGAGAGACAGAGATGAATCAGACACATGTTATTGATGACTCAAATTCCAGATTACAGGAGTGACAAGTTATTTCATTTATGGAAGAACCATTTGCCTCAAAGAACAATAACTAGATAGTTCTGATGAAAATAGTATCAAGTGGTTACTCTCACCTTCAGAATAGATCAGAGTCAATGTTTTGGAACATTGAATGAGTTAATTTTCTCCTCCCCACTTCCCAGATAATCTAGATGTAAGACCGGAGAGAATTATTTACATAAAATGTATTGACACTCCACATGAGGATAAATATGGTTTCCTGTTCGTTATACCACATTTTCTCAAAACAAAAAACAATTCAGTTCAACCCAGTCTAAGCTGATTTAAGAGGGCCACTGAAGTGAGACAAGGGTAACAAAACCAGAGTAAATAAAAAGAGAAACCTGGATTAAAACAAATATATATTCTAGATTTACAAGCAGCACTTCTTTTGATAGAAATAGATGTGACTTTTTAAAATCTCTTTTTCTTTCTTTCTCATGGTTTCTATGGTTATTGGACCTCCTGACTTACATGTATGGAGACTTTTGGTAGGAAAATGGACACAAGGATGAGAAAAGACTAGCAGAATGAATAAACACAGAACAGGCATATTAAAACACCTTCGCAAACAACTTCCTGTTCTCAAATGAAAGAAGTATCAGTGAAACTTCATAGTTTATAGGTATTATTTATCATCATAAATAATCAGAACCTATTCTTGAATGGCTTTTGATTTGAGGAAGCCCTATTTCTCATGAGATAATATTTAGATGAGTCACCAAATCTCCTGAACACTATAGGTTAGACTTTTTTGAGATGCTAAGTAGTCCAAGAAAGAGTATAGTACTCTGATTGTGGTTTTGTGGCTATTGGCCTTGTGTGTGTGACTCTGAACAAAGAGTATGAGGGCTAACCACACACTTCTGTTCTACTCTGTAACTCAACCTTTAGATAACAGCAGCAAACCCTGAATCAGAGTCAAGATTTCTGTAAGAGACAGTGTGGCTGACAGGCTGATGCATGGCCCAGATCACCCTTCAAGGGGTGGGTTTATTGCCCAAGGGATCTGCAGGCAATCTTCAGATGTGAGCATCTCTAGGGTTGCTTTAGCTATAGAGAGCTACCTGGCTCTGAGGTATACCTTTCATGAAGTAGCCCACATCTGGATACTGACCAAGATAGGGCAAAAAGGCCTGGCTATTTTGACCTGCCACAGGATGACTTGATGAGACATACCTGTTTAAGAACTCCCTACAGGATTGGTTAAGACTTTGTCAGATATATATGGCAGTCTGAGTTTCCTCTTCTGCCCAATCTTGCTTTCTCTCAACACTTTCGTAGGTGTTGATCCCTAATAAACATCTTATACCTCAAATTCTATCTTTTTAAATTGAAATATAGTTGACATACAATATTATATTAGCTTTAGGTGTATAACATAGTGATCCAGCAATTAGATACATTACAAAATGTTCACCACAATAAATGTAATTACCATCTGTCACCATAAGAAGTTATTACAATATTATTGGCTATATTTGCTATTCTGTACTTTTCATCCCCAAGACTTACTTATTTTATAATTAGAAATTTGTACCTCATAATCCTCTTCACCTATTTCACCCACTGGCCTGCCCCACAACCCTCTGGCAACCACCAAAAACCATAAAACAGAAAGTGACACATAAATACAGGGAACAATTTGGTGGCTCCCAATCTTTCTTTCTTTTTTTTTTTTTCTTTTTCTTTCTTTATTTATTTTTTGCTCCCAATCTTTCTTAATGTCTGTTTCCACAGAACCTAAGTGATGACATAGGTTGAGTAGATTCTCAAGATATGCAAGAAAGCTCTAATAAAAAAGTAGACAAATTAATATATCATATTAATTGATTAAAACACAAAAGCTACATGATCAGATTTTCCAAAAAACCAACCGTTTTGTAATAAACACACTCAACAAAACAGAAATAGAAATGAATTTCCTTAACTCAATCACTGAGTGACATCATACTCAATGGTGACGAAGTTTTCTCCCTAAGATCAGGAACAAGACAAAGATGTCCAGTCCAACTGCTTTTATTTAACATTGTATTGGAAGGTTCTAGCCAGGACAATTAGAAAAGAAAATGAAGGGGCACCTGGGTGGCTCAGTCAGTTGAGCATCCAAGTCTTGATTTCAGCTCAAGTGTGATCTCTGGATGGTGAGATAGAGCCCCCAGTCAGACTGTGCTCTCAGCAGGGAGTCTGCTGGAGATTTTCTCTCTCCCTCTCCCTCTGCCCCTCCCCCTGCTCACACACACTCTTTCTCTCTCTCAAATAAATAAATAAATCTGAAAAAAAAGAAAAAAGAAAAGAAAATGAAATAAAGGCACTGAAGTTAGAAAAAAAGAAGTAAAACTCTATGGGCAGACGACAGGGTCTTGTACACAGAAAATCCTAAGGGATCCACAAAAATACTATTGTAACTACTAATCAATAAATTCAACAAGGTTGCAGAGTACAAGATCAATATACAAAAATATACTGTTTCTATATATTAGAAATGAACTATCCAAAATTATAATTAAGAAAACAATTCAATTTTTAGTAGAATCAATAATATATTTAAGAATAAATTTAAGGGGCACATGGGTGGCTCAGTTGTTAAGTGTCCAACTCTTGATTTTAGTTCAAGTCATGATCTCAGGGTTGTGAAATCGAGCCCCATGTTGGGTTCTGCGGTCAACGGGAAGTCTGCTTAAGATTCTTTCTTCCTCTCCCTTTGCCCCTACCCCCACTTGTACATGCACTTTCTGTAAAATAAATCTTTAAAAAAAAAAGAATATATTTAACAAAGTAAGTGAGAAATTTATACTCTGGAAACTAAAAAAAAAATTGTTGAAAGAAATTAAGGAAGACCTAAATGAATGGAAAGATATTCCCATATTTATTCCCATATTTATCAACCAGAAGACTTGATATCGTTAAGATGGCAATACTCCCCAAACTGATTTAATGCAGTCTTTATCAAATACTATCAAAATTTAATCACTAAGCAAAATAATTCAATGCAATCACTCCCAAAATCCCAGGTGGCTTCTTCACAGAAATGTACAAGCTGATCTTAAGATTCAAATAAAAAATGTAAAGGACACAGAGAATTATCCAAAACAATCTTGAGAAAGGAAAAAAAATATGTTGGAGGATACACAGACTTCCTGATTTTAAAACTTACTACAAAGATACAGAAATCAAGATAGCATGGTAATGGCATAAGGATGAACCCATAGATCAGAAGAATAAAATGAAGAGTCCAGATAATAAGCCCTTACATTTATGGTCAGTTGATTATGAACAAGGGTGCTAAGACTGTTCAATGAAAACAGAATAGTGTTTTCAACAAATGGTGCTGGGGCAACTCAAAATCCACACACAAAGACAAGTTAGCGCTCTTCTTCACATAATACCAAAAATTAATTAATTCATGAAGATGAATCATAGACCTAAATGCAAGAGATGAATTTCTAAAACTTTTTAGAAGAGAATATGGAGTATTATTCATCTTCATGATCTTGGATTTGGCAATCTTTTCTTAGATAAAACACCAAAAACACAAGCATCAGAAGAAAAAATAAATTGGGCACCTCCAAAATTATAAGTCTGTCCTTTCAAGAATGAGAAAATGAAAAGACAACTCAGCGAATGGGAGAAAATATTTATAAATCATATAACTTACAAGGAACTTGCACTTAGAGCATATAAAAACATTTAATAAAAATACTACCTAATTTAAAAACAGACAAATGATCTGAATAGATGTCACCACAAAAAAGATAAACAAATGGCCAATAAGCACAAGAAAAGATACAAAACATTATTAGCCATTAAGGAAATGCCAATTACAACCCAAATAAGATACACCTTCATAAGCATTAGATGCCTACAGTCACAAAACATTTAATAAAACAAGTATTAGTGAGGATACGGAGAAATTGGAATCTTCCTACTTTGCTACTGGAAATGTAAAGTGGTGTGACTTCTTTGGAAAACACATTGACGATTCCTCAAAAGGCTGAATAAAAAGTTTCCATGTGACCCAACAATCCCATTTGTAAGTATATATGCAAAAGAAATGAAATCATATTTACACAAAAACTTGTACATGAATGTTCATAGCACCATTATTCATAATAGCCAAAAAAGTAAAAATAATCCAAATGTCCATCACTCAGTGAATGGAAAAATAAAATGTGGTATATCCACATAATGCCTATTATTGGGCAATAAAGAGAAATGAAGTGTTCATATATCTACAATATAAGTGGTCCTTGAAAACATTTTCCTAAGTGAAAGCCAGTCACACAAGACACATATTATATGATGTCATTTGTGTGAAATGACCAGAAGAGGCAATTCAAAAGAGAACCAGATCAGAGCTTTCCGGGGCTGAGTGGGACAATTGGGGAAAACACAAGAAGTAACTGCTCAAGGGGACATGGTTACTTTTGGGGTTGGTGATAATGTTCTACGATATATTGTGATGGCTGCACAACTCTGTGAATACACTAAAAGTCACTTTTTATATACTTTATACGTCTGGCATCTGAATTATATCACAATATAGCTGTTTTTGTTTGTTTTTTAAACAGAGCTGGTTCTGTAAAGCATGGAATATGTTCACAAAATATGTGTAGGATGCATTATATGTTCCCAGACACCAAGAAAAGTAGTGATACTTTCAGAGTTCATATCCAGATTAAGATGGACCAGGGGAACTATCCTGGTCCACCTATAGTAAGAGAAGAGGATCCTAAGAGACCAGAGTAAGTCCTGAGGGCAATCCAAAGGAGTGAGTCCACCTTACATACTGTCCCAGTACCCCAGTATCACCTTCTCCTTCTGAAAAGTAGTCCCAGCACCCCCTCCTTTAAGGGTCCTGTCTTTGATCTACTGCAGCATATCAGAATCCCGTTCCTAGCAGCTTTCTGACAAAGGTTCATTATTTATGGTTTTGGTTTCACTTCCAACAGGAATTGAAGTCTCCTTTTGTCTTCTCATTTTGACCCCAACTGTTTGGTTTTGAGCACACATGTCTATTTAGGTTTATAGATATAGATGGCTCCATATGGCCCTCTGCTTTGTGGACGGATCCCATCCTCTCCTCTATGTCCTTCATCTTCTTAACTGGACTCACAGACAGCCCTGGGAATTAATCAAGCCATTTTACAAGTGGCAGAAATGCAATTTAAACTAGTTCTGGCTGAAATAAAAGAGAAAGAGAAATATCCTAGAAGGATATTCTAGAGTATTATTTTCTGTTACTAAAGAAATAGTTGAAGAGCTACTGTAGGAAAGGTACTATTGAGCCTTAACAACAACTGGGACCGGGGCTATGAATGCCATTTCGACTTTTGCTCACCCCATCTCTTATCTCTGCTTCTCTCCATGAGCCTATTCCATTCTCACTTACAGGGGCTTCCTTCAAAGCAGGAGTTGATGGCCATCGGGAGTTCCTAAGCCTCCATATCAAGGTTTCCATATCACAGAAATAAAAATCCTACATTTTTATTTTAATATGAAAAATCACAGAGAAAACATCTTATTGGCCAAGAAATCATAATACCTAATCTGCATGAAATGCAGAGTAATTCCAGACCTAATCTAGCCCAGAGAGTTCTGCCTATGTGGTAGGGATTCTTGGTGTTAATGCTGTTTAATCAGACCATCTTAGATAGGATATGCCTTCTCCATTCAGCCCTCGCCCTCTCATGCTCACTGATGTTGTGCTTCATGGCTGTCCCTGAAGGTATCTGAGTTTGTAGCCCAATCCAGACTGAATTTCTTAAAGACACCTGGCCATTTTCATTTCCCTGCATTACCTAGTCTAATACCTGCATGCAGTGTTTCAAAGAAATCCTTGAGTCAAAAATTGAATTGTAAGAAGGCCAAAGGAGCCTTGTAGAATGAACTGCCTTATCCTGCATTAGAAAAAAATAACTCCCTCTGAACCTCTGATTTTCCACTTTTTTCTTTACTAATAAAAGTCATATGCTTTACTTACTGCCCTTTAAACTGGGTATAGTAAAGACACTAACCTAACAGATTACTATGTTGATTAAATAAAGCAAATAGAACACTTGGCACAGAGTGACAGTCAATAAAATAAGTCACCATTGTCATCATCATCATTGCCACTCTGCTTCCACTCTTCATACACCCCAACCACATGGGATCTAGTGATGTATAACAAATTTTAGTCCTCTGTCCCATTGGGAAGAATTGTCACCATGTGCCTTGCTGGGTACAGCATCCCCAACCCATCCAGATCCTAGGATTTAGAAAAGAGGATAGGACCCAAATAGTAGGTCCCAAAGGCATAGCACAAATTGTTTGTTCCTCCAAGAAGTGGGACCACCTGAACATTTCTCATAGATTTTTCCCTATTTAAGCAGCTTCTGGTCTGACCACACATGAAGTCATGAGTCAAAATCTCCTCATGAACAAAGCTTAGCATGGGCTCCATTATTCTGACAGTAGAGAACCCCTTTAAAGCCATCCAGTCAAGGCAGACACAATTTATCTTCTATGCTCCTCAGTTATTAGATCTACAGATTGGAGGACATTAAAACTGCATCCTCCTTACAAACAAACTATAAAGATTAATTAGGCATCATCAGCCAAGTGGAATTCTCTTGAGATATACACATAAATATATTCACTCTTATTACAAGGCTTAGAGATATCCTTTCTTTGTTATTTAAGATAATGTATCTGACCATCAGTAAACAGATGAAAGAATAGATCTTTGTATTCAACATGGCATTCCTCAATCAAACTTTCTCCTTTTAAGTAGATAATGGAACCTGTCCAGAAGAGTCTGTATGGTGGGAAATCACCTGTCTTAAGGGGCACTCCTTTATAGCAGATGCAGTTTTCAATACCATTTTGATTCAATCTTTTATTAAAGATCTACCTTGAGTAGGCAATTGATTTTTGTTAGTCCCTGGAGGAAATGCTTATAGGAGGCTTCATTGCATCTATTTGAAGAGGTTCTGCTCCTTTATGAAATGCATTTGATTTGACACACAGGAAAAAGAAAAGGCTTCATTTACTAAGTGTTAATTCTCTTCACCGCCGATTGTGCATTACCTTTTTTTTTTTTCCCATTTTAAATACCAGAAACCCAGTTGTGAATCACCGATCCTTTAAATCCTGTTTATTTTCTTAGCTTAACTTTTTTTTTTTTTAAATAGTCTCTCCAGGTTTAAAAAATGTTATCAGCTAGAAAGTATGAAAATTCTGATAATTTTCCTTGTCCTTATAACTTTCTCCAACTACTCTTCTGAATATTGGGATATTTTTAAATAGTTTAATTAGGGTGTCTGGGTGGCTCAGTCAGTTAAGCAGCTATGTTTGGCTCAGGTCATGATCCCAGGGTCTTGGAATTGAGCCCTGCATTGGGCTCCCTGCTCAGTGGGGAGCCTGCTTCTCCCTCTGTCCCTCCCCCTGTTCATGCTTGTGCTTGCTCTCTGTCTCTCTCTCTAGCAAAAATAAATAAAATTTTTAAAAAAATAAATAAAATAGTTTAGTTTAAAACAATATGTTTCATGCTTTTTATTGTTCTGTTGGAACTCTCTCCACAGTATCAACGTTCACTGCCGGTTGAGTCTGCAGACCAGTTGAGATTAGATACAGGTAAGGAAGACATGCTCTTGTGAATGAAATTAACAGCTACACCTATCAAGGAGGTCTGGCATGTAATACAAGAAATTCTAGGGAGAACTAGTATAAATTCCATCGTTTTCTAGTCTGTGCCTTGGGACCAAGTTTACACAGATATTCCACCAGATCCTACAGGAGAAGCAGGCTGGGCTCACTCATCTTTGCTCATACCCAAACCACTTCTCAAGTGCCTCCTCCCTCCTTTTTGCTATCCCGACAATCCTGCTGTTTGAATAATAATAACTCCACTACCAGTCACAGTGATGACAGTAGCTGCCCCACATTGATATGTCCTGGGCAGTTTCCTTATATTTGTTCATTTCAGCTTCACCACAATCCTTAGAGAAGCACTAACAGCATTCCCAGTCTACAAAAAAGGAACCTGAAATTTGAAGAGTTTCATAGTTTGATCAAAATCGTTCACACGCATTTGGCCCCACGCCTATCTCCCTCCAAAACCCATGCTCTGTAGTCCGGTGCCACATTGCCTCTAGTGGGATTTGAAAACCCTGGCCAAATAAATAAGCATTTTAATTTTTATTCTTTTAAAGATTTTATTTATTTATGTGGTAAAGAGAGAGGGAACACAAGCAGAGGGAGTGAGAGAGGGAGAAGCAGGCTTCCTGCTGAGCAGAGAGCCCAATGCAGGGCTCAATGCAGGGCTCCATGCAGGGCTCGATCCCAAGACCCTGGGATCATGACCTGCGCCAAAGGCAGATGCTTAACAACTGAGCCACCCAGGTATCCCAAGTAAGCATTTTATCTTACACCTATGTCTGTGAGACCTACCTGTCACAATACTTTGCAATATTTAAAGATAATAGCAGAAAGTAACCTTGAAGCAACTTAGAAAACCCTTTAGTAGCACATAAAAAGTTCCCTGTTTGACCTTCCCAAGTAAAACATTTTACTACGTTTGAGTTTGTGTGTTGTTTCTAAATCTCTTCATAGATCCATCAATACTCCAGACTTGATTCTCTCCTAGAAGTGGTTATTAAGCTCTTTTCAATGGCTCCCATTTTGTACTTGGTACACTGTATGTATACGCTTTGTACCGTAGGCAGAGTGTGGCACCCATTTGACAAGGCTGCATATACAGAAGGAAGAAACTGCCTGTTTGTTGTTGATGATGATGATGAAGACGATGAAGAAATAAGTGTGCTGTCTTTCCAAATCAAAACCCAAAAAGGCAAGGAAGGAGTGTCCAGGCTTCGGGTGCAGAGAAGTCAACGCCGATTTTATTTCCTTGAGTTTGATTTTGCAGTTAACCATAAATCCAACCTGATTTCCTGGCACAGCAAGGACAGCGCTCTCCCTGCAGCACCTGCCTCACGATAGGAGGGAGCACACACACAATTAAAGGAAGCTCATGGGTGAATCACACTAAAAGAATCGTAATCCCCTCCTTGAAAAAAACAAAAGCTTTCCTGCTCACCCCAACACCCCAGCCCTCGACATAAAAAAGAAAAAAGCCACCAAAAAAAAAAAAAAAAAACCCACCACAACAAAAAACACCTCCAGATGAAATTATGTTGCAACTAGACATGACAAATAACAGAGAAGAAAAATAGAAGGGAGAGCAGGTAAACATAAGGACTCTGTAGAAGCAGAGGAGTAATCAGCCGCCACTTCTCTGACAAGAAATTGGAAGGTATATTAGTAATGGGTAGGTTGTTACGTGCTCAGTGTTTTTCATAGCAGCTGCTGGACCCCCCTCCATCCCTCCACCACCCTCACGGAGTCACTGCCCATCTGCCAGCACTAGTCCCACCACTCTCGGAAATGATGCCCAGGCCCTAATTGGATATAAGGGACTTGATCTTGGAGACAACTCTGCAATATGCAAACAGCCATCAATGAGCATTGCATTTGCTTAAAACTGCAGATATTTCTTAATCCAGACAAAGAGAAGAGTGAGTATCCCTGCTCCTGTGCTAATTGCCGCGCCTCACTTAAAAGGCAACGCCAGCCAAGTTAAAATCCCTGCTTCTGCTCTGAGCTCTTTGTCAGTTCAGCTACTCACAAGCTTCAGCGGATTCCCCTGATAACGCACTTCAACATCCCACAGTCAGGAGATTTCTGCCATTACCTAATCTCCATTCCTCTTTCTTAAATTTAAATACATCCTGTTCATCTTATCTTACACAGAAATAGAATTGGACCATGCCCATATGTTAACACAGAGGGGAAAAAATTAAATCAAAACTTACTGTAGCTATTTCTGCTTTCTAATGGGGAAGCGTAGGGATAGAGATGCCATAATTCGTAAAACTCTCCATTCCTTCCAACCCAATTCAGAGACTAGAGGGGAGGAAATAAGTTCGAAAGCACTTCTGATTTCAAAGGGTGAATTAAACACATGCATTTAATCCTGTTCTCTCTCAAACCCCATTAAATTTCAAGTAAGCTATTTTTTTTAATTGCATGAACTTACAGGGCAAAATGGGAGAGGAACACAATAAACGAAAAGGTTGCAGGCTAGAAAGTGGATGGATGGGTAGTGAGTAACTTAGTAGGCTCAGAAGGCAAACTTCTAAACCAGCAGCAGGGAAAGGCAAGAAGCAATCTGCTTTATGTTGCAGAACTCCCAGCAGGCTCAAAAATCAATGGCACCAAATACTTCTAGAAGGGGTAGAGAAGATGCAGCTCACAATTGCAAGATCTGTAGAAGGAATGCTTAAGAAGCAGTTGGCTCCCACAAAGTCTTTTCCCCTTATTCTTGCTCCATCTTGGCAGGAGCTTGGAGCTTTATTTGGGGGAAAGGAAACAGAGGATCTCTGAACTGGGAGACACCAGGCACAGTTGTGAGTCGGGCCCCACACTGAGAACAATGTAATTATAGAGCATTTATAGACTGAATGTTCAGACCTCAGCCCTTTTCCACAGCCATTCAGCTTCCAGAAGTTGGCAGTCAAGCAGACAGAAGAGTCTTATCTGGGGACTGTAAACAAAAAGAAAATTCCAAGGATATTGATGCCATAAGTTTCCCAAGAACAGAATCCATCCAATCACCCTACAGAGAAGACCAGAGTCAACAAACCTCTAGTACCCAGAGATTCCAAATTGTGTCACATTAAAATTTTTTTTGAGCAACAAGATAAAGAAAACAGAGAAGGAACCATCCATAAAATAATTAGAGAAAATTTCCTATACATGAAAGATGAATCTCAGATTTCAAGTCTGACCAGCATGATGGTTTGACATAATGGGTAAAAATAAACCCACACCAAGGCATTTCACAGTGAAATCTCAGAATCCTAGGGAGAAAGGAAAGCTGCAAGAGACTTCCAGAGTGGGGAGAATGCTTTCACACAAAGAATGAAGAATCTGAATGGCACTGGAAATGAAAAGACAATGGAGAGGGGCGCCTGGGTGGCTCAGTGGTTAAAGCCTCTGCCTTCGGCTCAGGTCATGATACCAAGGGTCCTGGGATTGAGCCCCCGCATCCGGCTCTCTGCTCAGCAGGGAGCCTGCTTCTCTGCCTACCTCTCTGCCTACTGTGATCTTTGTCTGTCAAATAAATAAACAAAATCTTTAAAAAAAAAAAAAGACAATGGAGCAATGCCTTAAATATGTTAAGGAAAATGTGGTTTTTAATCTGAAGGGCTTTATATTTCCAAATATCATTATTGAATGTGAGGATAAAAGAAAGATAATTTCAGACATGAAAATTCTAAAAAAATTCTAAAAAAATTAACCTTACCTCTCACGCACTATTTCTTGGGAAATGAAGGATGTGCTCCAGCAAAACAAAGGAGTAAAGCTAGAGAGAGAACAACTCGATCAAAGTCACTCACACACATGTGGCCCCAGGTGTGTCTCACTCTCATACTCTTTACTCCTGTGAACACTGCCTCTAGAAACACAGGATTAGAAAGCCCTGGCCAAAATAAGGACTGTATGCATTGTATCAGTGCTGTCCTTTCAAATTCAACTCCCCACCCCCAAAAGCAAGGAGTGGCCAAACTTCAAGTCTCCTGAAATTCAGGAAACAGAAGATCTTACAAAGGAAACAGAGAAGAGAATACTCAGGATGAGAATGAGCAGTGGCAGTGGGATAAAATATCTGCCTACACAGTCACCAAACCAGACTGCAGTAGGTCACAAGACACTAGATTTTACAAGAGCATAAGATGTAAAGCTTGCCGAATGAGAAAGTTCTGAAAGGAAATTTACTCCAAAGCACAAAAAGTGGATGCCTTTGAGGAAGTAGAAGTGGCAGGCATCCTGTTGGAGTCCCATGGAGAACAGGGGCACAGGCAGGAATAGAAAGAGTAGGTCTGTCTCACAATGTAAGATCTGGAGAAGCAGAGGCAGCACTTCCTTGGGCTTCATCTTTCTGTGGCACCAGCAGAGTGTGCAGGATTTGCCTCTTCAATGCCTTAGCATTAGCTTACTGGGATTTTGGCACAGAGGTAGAGGACATAAAACAAAAGGCAGCACTTCTAGTAATGGGAGGTGCTATAGGTATACCTGTGGTAGTTAAGGCACAAATAACATATCCTGATTTAACCTTACTAGGCATATTACAGGAAGTGAAGGAAGTGGAGAAGAAGCAAAGGGAAAATGGCAGATAATAAGAGGTGGTTGAGAAGATCTGTTCTAGAACACTCTTGTATCATCCCTTGGAGACTGCATAAATATCCAGAGGAATTTTATGGTAGGAAGGTAAGTTCCAGTCTAGGAAGCACATTTTACACACACACACACTCTCTCTCTCTCTCTCTCTCTCTCACACACACACACACACACACCCTTCCAAATTTGGGCTGATATTCAGATTAAAATGGACAACTAACTTATTAATTTATAACTGTCCTAAATTACATTTCATTGCTAAAGTCAATTGTTTGTTTCAGTTAGAAAATCTGCCTCACTTAAGACATTAGTACCCAAAACTAATTGATAATGGGTTTGCATTTCCACAAGTGTGTTTGAATTTCAGTTATCTGACATGGCACAGTAGGGAATTATTATTTGCATTTTCAGGTACTGACATCTGGAATTCAGGCATGAGATTGAACACAATTATCCCTCACAATAAAAGTAAACAGAGCTCAGCATGAATCTGCTGATTGTTCTTTCCTACTGAGCTATAATTTTTAGTCAGAATACATACATAAAAGAGGAAGTGCCAATCTGTCCAGTCTTCTCACAAAGGCCAAAGTTACCTTCTCGATCTCTAAATCACATTTTTTCACTTTTCTGCTTACAACTCTCCAGTGAAGACTAAAACTCAAATTCCCTATCATGGCAAACAAGTCTATATGTAGCTCAGTGGGTCTCAAGGCACACACCACTGGGAGGGCTGGTTAAAATTTAGACTGCCAGGCCACTCTCCTGAGCCTCTGATTCAGTGGGTCTGGGATGGGGCCTGAGAATTTACATCATTTACATATTCCCTAGGGATGCTGCTGCTGCCTCTGCTGGTCTAGGGACCCCTCTTGGAGAATTCCTGCTCTTCCTGCTCAGGCCCCTATCAAATCTCTAGCTTCATATCCTAACACTTACCTTCTTACTCAATATACTTCACCACACTGGCCTTCTTTCTGACCCTCCGTGCCTCATGCTTGCTCCAAGTCAGGCTTTGCATTTATGATTCCCTCTGCCTAAATCTGTTCTCGCCTTGATCTTCAATTTCTCAGAAGGCCTTCTTAACCACCCTCACTAAGGGGACTCTGTACCACTTCCAGGCTATACCATTGTCCTATGTAATTTTCCTATCACCAGCATTTACTCTATCTGAAGGTACGCTGTAATGATTTGCTCATTCCTTGTCTCCCCTACAGAGAGTAACTTCCCTTCGCAGGGACTTCCTCTGCCTCTCTGGTTTATTTGTAGTCCTGGGAGGCAAATCATAAATAATTTCTGGATGAACAAACAACTCTGTGGAGACCAGATCTGTGGCTTGAGTTTTCTAGTCACGAGAGGACTTCCATCGCTAGCCAGACAGGCACCTAGCAGCTCTACATTAACTGGTCTCTTTCCCGGACTCTCATCCAAGAACTTTTTGTTCCCCATGTCATCTGTAATTAGAAAATTTATTCCACATGTCACTTGTAATTAGAAAATTAAACCAGGAGGTATAATTTCGTACAAAGTTGGTGGAATGTCAGTTCTGCTACGCAGCGGTAGAGTAATATTAGCCTGTTCTAACAAAGAAAATCAAGCTATTTTATTTAAAAAAAAAAAAAAGAGGGGGATTGATGTTGTAAGCAAACTATTTCAAAATTAAGCAGATTTATTTTGATGTGAAGTTGTGATCCCATCTATGATCTCGGGCATCTGCCCTTGATAAAGCACCAAAACTGCAAATCTGTAAAAGAAAATGCTGATTTTCAAGATTTTTTTAATGCGCTATTAGAGCCCTTTAAATAACTTGGTTTTGAAACTAAACGTCAACGTTTAAAAATCACTTCTCTTAGACACTGGGTTATTTAACAACTGTCTGTTCTCCAGCTCTTACAAAAATCTTCATTTTCCCTCAGTATTCATTTGAGCAGTTTCTCACAATTGTTGGCCAAGAGAGTTTATTTTCAGGAAATGCTTAATGTTTGGTTCATATTCTGTGGCTCACAGTAAGTGATCTCCTTAATTTCTTTGGGTTGGGAAGGGAAGTAAACACTGCATGTTAGAATCAGATCACTGCTGGGGGTTTTTAATGGCACTTCATAAACTTGTATCTATAATTCTCCACCCACACAGTCATTGTACCAAATGCATTTCTACTATACAGACTGTTTTCCGGGAAAAATCACTTGGTAATTAGCCCAATACTCGGTGAGCCTCCCTCACCCATTTTGCTGTCCTGTTAAATCTGGCAGAAAACCTACCACATAGGTTCATTCATTCAGCAGTGAATGAATGACCAGTATAGCAAACAAAGAGATCAGGAGATGAAGTCACATCTAAAGAAAGGAAACCTGTTTGTACCATGGTCTGTACTGCCCCATGACCTCTGAGAAAATATTTTCTCTAAGAATAAGCAGAGCCTTGATGTTTATTCAAAGAGAGGAGCATGTGTGGTCCTATTATTACAAATATGGCCTATCCTATGATGGGGCGAAGCAGTTTCTTAGGTAAGCAGTTTCCTCTCTCTGGACCTTTCTTTTGGAGAAAAATTAGGGAGTTAAGATGATTAACGAGATCCAAAATTCCATGCTCAAATACTGGATCCATTTCTAATAACTCCTCCCAGGAAAAAGAAAAAATGCTACATCCCAACCCCATACTTGATTTCTATAATAGCTTATCACCTAAACTAAAATATATGTGAACATTCACAAACTCATCAAGTGAATGTCTTGCATCTTATTGATCCAAAAACACATAGGATGCCATGTTTACTTTTCTGGCACCACCTAGGACTTCACCCTTTAACTAAGAATTGAAGCCTCAGAACGAGTTTGTTACTATGGCAAGGCCTGGAATCATATTTTGTTTTCATGTTCTTTCCTAGCTTTGTTTCTTTGGGACAGAAATTATACAGGTGACCCCATGATCCTTTCCTTTCATATTTTGAGATTTTTTACGGTTGTATGTGTTTAGAATATCATCACATGATAATAGGATATTAATATTCATGGTTTCATCCTCTTTCTCCATAAAATAGATTCATATAGATTAGCACCGTCTGCTTCAGTGCAGATTCACAAACATGAGCCAGGGTATGGAAATCTGTGCAAGGAACCACTTAACTCAGAAGAAGTAAAACAGATCAATCTACTTTTATTCTTCAAGCTGAACACATTGTAAAAATTAAGCAAAACAAAAGTCAAGTGTGACAAAGATTTTAATTGGAGAATATGGTAGATTGCCATCATCAAAGCCCATAGGAAAAGATAAGGCTAATCTTATTAAGGTTATCTGGGTATGCAGCAAAAACCAGCCCCAAGAAACCCACGGTTCTACAATCAATTTCTCCGCCAAGGGAACTTAGTTTATTCAGGCTAATGAACTGAGGGAAGGCATGGGATTGGAAATAACCATCTAAGCATTTTTTTAAAAACAGAAAATGTAAATGATCCACGTTGTACACAAACCAATAGGATGGTTCTTTCTTAATGAAACATGCAAATTTCCCTTTGCATGTGGCCCTGAGAAGTTGCCAATTGAAGAGAGCCTTTTCCCTGATTAGTGGCCTTTTGCATAACACCCTTCACGATATAGTCATTGAAATGAAACACATGCTGTGCACAGCTGCCTCAATTTGTGCAATAGAGCTGCTGCAAAACAAATTTCAGCTGAGAACTCTGTATTGGGGAGCTGCTATTGAATTGGACGTTCCTTTGAGAAATAACCCAGCAAAATTAGACTTTTAAAGTATCAGCATGCTACGTAAACATGCCATGATTTATGACTTCGTGGCTAGCTCACCTAACCTAGACCCATTCCTCCATAATTGTCTTTGTTATATTCACACAATAATAGTAGCTACTTTTTATTTTCTAGGAGCTAAACATTATGCTAGTTATGTTACCTATATTGTCTGCACAATCCTCAGAACAATCCGTCAAGGTAGATACATAAAGCAAATACCAGGTTTTTCCCATTGTGTTCATTCATTGTTTATCCCTTAGCAAAGCAATAAGTATTCCTAAGCCTCACAAATGTGGATTCATGCTTTCTTAAACTTTTAACTAATAGAACACATGAACAGTGAAGTAACTTTCTTTTAAAAACAAACAAACAAACAAACATAGAATTAAAAGCTTTCATGTTGACGAAAAAGCTTGTAAACTTCCCTGGGAATCTTCCCGTGAGTTGCTACAATATTGTCACTCTCTCAAGTAGAAAGTATCTGGGAAATATTTACCTATAATTTCAATGGCCTGTGATGTAAATATCTCTTTTTGATGGGAATTACATTTGGAAACAGTGTCATTTGCCCACCCTCCCAGCTCATGCCCAATTATTCAGTAGCAAATTACTGTCAATTCTACTTTCCCCATATTTACTGAACAAGTATGTTCTTCTCTATTCCCTCAGTTCATTTTCATTATCTTTCACCTTCATGACTGTCGCGGAGCCTGACTAGTTACACACTACCGGTTCCCTTTTTTCTCTGAGCACACAGCTAGATGATGTCCCAGCCTCCCTCACACCCAGCCGAAGCCATGTGACTGCAATCTAGCTAATGGAATGGGTGTGCGTGTTTGCTCACCTTCTCTTTCTCCTCTGCATTCTATGAGCTGAGTGGAGTAGACTCCATAGAACTAAAGGATGACTAAGCCAAACATATAAGGAGGCTGAGGCTTGAGTTGCAATTTGGAGGAGAGCTGCTGTCTCTATGAGACGCCCGACCAGGAACCCCTGCAGTGGACTGCTGGAAAAGCCAGAGGGATACTTTTATGGTGTTGACACTAAAATAGAAGGATTATTTGACAGTAGATAGCCTATCTGACTAGTATACCACTAAAATAGCCTTGTTTCCCAGCTTTTTGCCTTAACTTAATGATGAGTCCATCTTTACTGAAATCTTTTTATCTTCCAAAAACAGCACTTTGTAACCACACCCCCATTAAAAAATGATCCACAGACCTACTAAATGGACACCTACTGATCACTTATTAGGTTTGGGGCTAATTTTTTAGAGAATCTTATAGTTGACAATTTTGTACCTGGCTTTCTGGAATCTCTGTGTTTGCCTCTCATTGCACACCCTTACCCCACGTCTAAATTCCTGACACACTAGGTTACTTGCTATTCCTGACGTATGATTTAGATTTTTTTTGGCCTCCATGCCCTTGATTCCTCTGTCTTTTCAATGTTTCTAAACCTGACATTTCTTTGAAGCTGCCATGTAAATGCTACCATTACCAGAAAGTTTTCATTTCCTTGACTCCCAACTAAAAGTAATCTCTCTTTTGGTCTTTCATTCTTGCTCTGATTCCCACAACATTTGATTTCTCTTTATGAATTCTGCAAGTGCAGACCAATGGCTCCCTACCTGCCCTGTTCACACTGTATCTCTAGCCCATAGTAGGTACTTTTCAGAACGAATATCACTTACTCATTGGGACTTACCACAGCATCAGCAGTTAAATATATATCGTTGTTTAAGGAATGTGAAATTCAAGTTCCCTTCAGGTTCTATCTGTTTAGAGTTTCACACATGGAAGTAGCTTTACTTTTCCTCTCCACATATCCGTTCTTCCTCAACCCTCTTTAGCTCAGTGATGGCTTTCCATCCCTCTAGTTGCCTAAAGCAGAAACCCTGGATGACTTTTCTCTCCTCTTCACTCCCCTCCCTAGCCCCCACTGATGCTGCCCCCTAAGGGGCCCCTACTGCATCGCAGCTTTTCCAGCCCCTTACCTGGGGCTGCTACTGTCACCGAGCAGGCTTTCCTGCCTTTTGTCTGTCTCTTAATTTGCCCACACCTGAAGTCCACTAGCTAAACCGCAGCCAGACGGACTTCCTAAAATCAAATGCAAATCTCATCTTGTTCTTTATCCACTTGAAGTCCTGAAGAGGCTCTTGAAGGACTTCACAATCAAGTTCTAGGTAAAGTAAGCATGACCTCCTCCTTAGCTCTTCGTAACTTAATTCATTAACGCAACGAATATATAGGAAGCATCCTTTCTAAATGCCAGGTACTGCTCTCAGCGCTGGAGACTGCATGCAAGGAAAACAAACCAAATCTGAGCGTTCGCTGAGCTTCCCTCCGAGACACGCAGAGACAAAAAACAAAACAAAACAAAAAAACGACGATGAAGACGAAATGTTACATCATTTAGCATGTTAGAAGGTAACAAGTTTTGTGTAAAACTGAGCAAATAATGGAATCTGGGAGTGAAGATTTGGAGGAAAGTTTACAATTTAAAGGAGGTCATCAGGGTAGGACCTTATCGAGAAGATACCATTTGAGGTGACAGAGGAGGAACCCTGCAGACAGAGGGAGTAAGCAGTGCGAAGTCCTGGGGCAGAAGCATGTCTAGCCTGCATGCGAAGTTGGATCCTATAATCCTTCAGTAATCTGTGCTTCAGCCACAAAGACCTATTTCTAGTTCCTGAACAATTCTCTTCTGAGCATTTGCATATTAACACATCTATCCAGAATACCCTTCCCTTCTTTTGTTTGCTGTGTAACTCCTCCATCCTTCAGCTGGGCACTGCCACTCTTAAACCTTAGTATGCAGACAGATCATGGGCGGTGGGTCCTAGCAGTCTACATTTCTAACAAACTCCCAGGGGATGCTGAGCCTGGACAGTCTGTGGGTCACAAGAGTAGGCAGTCAGAGAAGGCTGGTCTAGGTCAGTGGTTCTCAGCCTCGGATCGTCCTGGAACCACTGGGGGACCTTATAAATACCTCCCGTCTCCACAACAATGCCACATTGGCCCAGTGAAATCAGAGGTTCTGAGAGTGGGGTTCAGGCATCAGTATGTTTTCAAGTCTCCAGGTGATTTCACTGTGCAGGCTGACTGAGAACCTATGGAGTCTCTACAGTCTCTTCTAAGTCAGGAAGCTGTCACTGGGATGGCCAGGCCTTTCCACACAGAATGTACTCGACACTGCTTGGGTCTGTCATGGTATTCAGGACACAGAGCTATAGCACAATGGCTCTAATCACAGACTGTAGAAATGACAGAAATGGGTTCACATCCCATTGCTGAACTTTGGGCAGGTTGCTTTACCTCCCTCAGCCTCAATTTCATCTCTAATATGAAAATCATTATATCTAACATTTTGTCTATTTAAGAATTTTTAAAAAGTAATTACACCCAGCACTTTGCTGATAGCCACTAATTTGAGGCTGCTGTTGACATTAAGTATGGGATTTTGCAGCATTGCAGCTTTTGTTGTTGTTGTTTTTGTTTGTTGTTGTTTAAACAAACATGCTTGCCTATTCTCTCAATTTCCTCCTGAAGAGCATCCACAAGGAAAATAACAACAGCCCCTAGGGAAGCCTGGATCAGCTTAAGCACCATCAAGGGAACTCTTTTCAATAATTTCCTCCTCTGTCCTCAGCTCTCAAAGCTATCCTGGGAGGAAGTCACTGTTTTACTTTATGAAACATTTGCCCACGATAATAGACAGTAATTCTAAGCAGTCTTTTGGCAAACAGACCCTTCTTCCTATCCCGGTCACCCCTGTACATAGTGAGCAAAGGGGATGTACTCCCTGGGACTGACACTCTTGCCAGTCTTCACTTGCTAGTACTGGATTATAGTTCTGATTGCTTTACATGAATCAAACACTCTCTTCGTAGAAGCCACAACAGCAATCAAATCATTAGGGTGGTTCCACCTAATTAGTAAGTCACATGCACATTTGTCTCTGGGTATTTGGGAAGGAATCATGGAACCAGTGAGGCCAGGTTTCCATTTCTTCTAAGCCACTGGCACCCTGAGAAGTGAGAGCATTTTCCATACTCTTTGATAGTAAGTTTTCACCCACACCAAATATTTGAGCATTAGCTCTGCTAGGCAGTGAGCCTGCTTCCTCCTCTCTGTCTCTCTCTACTTGTGATCTCTCTCTGCCAAATAAATAAAATCTTTTATTAAAAAAAGTATATTTGGGGCGCCTGGGTGGCTCAGTGGGTTAAGCCACTGCCTTCGGCTCAGGTCGTGATCTCGGGGTCCTGGGATCGAGTCCCACATCGGGCTCTCTGCTTGGCAGGAAGCCTGCTTCCCTCTCTCTCTCTGCCTGCCTCTCCGTCTACTTGTGATCTCTCTCTGTCAAATAAATAAATAACATTAAAATATATATATATATATATTTGAGCATTAGGACAGGCCTCAAATCCTGCCCCTTCCCCACCCCCCAAGCCTGGCTAGCAAGTCCTCAGAAAGAAGATACGGAAAATTTTATCATAAATTCAAGGATGGTTGAAAACCCTGCTCCAAGATACCTCTGTTTAAAACCCACACCCAGACCTCTGCTCTGTTCATTTCCCTCAGCTTCCATCAATATGCTGACTTACATTTCTACCCTATTCTCATGAATTTACTTACACTGGACTCTCCTCTTTCTTTTCTTGTAAATCTAAAATTTCAGAAGCCATTTTTCCTAGAAATAAGTTATTAAGATTGGTTGGATTTAGTAATGTTATCAGTACAATTAATTCAGTTAATACATGAAGAGAGCTCGGAATAGTGACTGGTACACGGTAGGTGCCCAACAAATGGCACTAAGATAATTGCTATCACTGCCATTATAATACAAGGTCAGCTGTCTTACACTTCAAATAATCTTGCGGACCGGCCTGTATTTTAGACACTTTTTAATAACAGTTGAGTGTCATCTAAGCATTAAGTATTATGCTAAGTGCAGTATATACTTTAGCTCAGTTAATTCACAACAGCTCTATAAAGATCATACTATTATTTCTTGCCTGAACAATAAAGAAATGGAAGCTCAGCTAGGTTAAGGAACTGAGTCGAAGTCACACAGCTTGAAAGTGCTAGCGCCAGGATTCAAACACACGGCTACTTTGTCCTTAATTCGCTCACGTAGTCATGATGTTCAACTTCCTAATGGAACAATAATGCTTGGTCCTCCCTGTCCATTTTTGCTGTTTGCAACTCAAAACTGTCAAGGTGGTCAGAGACAAGTAAAGTTCGTAACAGTCTAGAAGAGTCTAAGGAGACATGACAACTAAATGTAATGTGGTGTCCTTGTGGGTTCTTGGAACAGAAAACAGATGTTAGGTTAAAACTTAAGGAATCTAAATAAAGTTGGTTAATAATAATGTATCAGTATTGGTTCCTTAATTTTTTTTTAAATTTTTTATTTCTTTTCAGCGTAACAGTATTCATTGTTTTTGCACCACACCCAGTGCTCCATGCAATCCGTGCCCTCTCTAATACCCACCACCTGGTTCCCCCAACCTCCCACCCCCTGCCCCCTTCAAAACCCTCAGATGGCTCCTCAATTTTGACAAATGTAGCACAGTAATGTTATTCATATGGGAAACAGCACAAATTACACAAGAACTCTCTAACATTCTTGCCACTTTTCTGTAAATATAAAACTCTTCTTAAAGAGAAAGTTTCCTTTTTTAAAAATCATTGAATCCTTGTTCAAGGTCATACTTGGAATAGTATAATATGTCTAACTATAACATTTCAGTAAACAAACAAACAAAAAAAAAACAAACAAAGCAAACCCCAGAGGATTGCACTGATTAACGTGCATTTTGGAGCTTGGAACATTATGGCCATTTGTGAGTTTTCTAAACCAAATTATCCACCTTCTAAAACACCTCATTAAATATAAAATGGTTACACAGCAGGATCCCAGAATTGGTAGTAAAGTCTTCCTCTGAAATTCTGACCAGAGTAACGAATATTTGTGCCATTGTTTAAAAAAACAAAAAAACAAGACAACAACAATAAAACCCTACTTTAATGAAAACAGAGAAAGTGTTATGTAGGATATTAAGGCTGGGAATCCAAATTCAATTATGCTGCACAAAGCTCTTTTCCACAAATGTGCCAAAGCGACATTAAGGATCAGTGCAGCCTCATTCCAATGGTATGAAAAGGGAGAGCACTCAGTTCAAGGTCAGGTTGCTCATAATATGATATCTACAATACCCTGCAGAGGAGGCACTTTTCAAATAGGAAGTCCTGAATACATACATATGTGGGCTACTTAAAGACGTTTGTGCAGGGACAAAGTCAAATGTCATAGAATTCCTTGGTGCAGTGTATAAAAAATAGGGGAGAGAAAAAGGCTCCTAGTAACAATTCCTTCAAACACTTAGCAAAATTCAAGGATTCATTCCTTCCTGGTCAATGTGATAATTTAAAAATTTGTCCACAAATCCTCTGACACCCCTCCTATCCAACACTATGTCCTATACACTTGAAACTGTAGGCTTCAACCAACAGCACAGAGCAGATGTGACATAATGCTTCCAAAGGTAGGTCATAAAAATGCATGTGCTTCTGCTTTGCTCACAGGAATAATTGGTCTGGAAACCTCTAGCCTCTGTGTCTACTCTGGCCCCATTGATGGTCGAGAACTGGCCACCATTTGACCATACCTCTGAGCCAAATGCTTATTGAATACTTATTGAATAAGCCAACACTTATCTGAGTCAAATACCTCCTGAATTCTTGGCCCACAACAATCTTTGAGAGATGGTAAAATTATTGTTGTTGTTTTTTAAAATAGTGTTTCCTCATCATCATCGATTCCATGTGTATGTACGAATTCTGTTTCTAGCAGACTTATTTTCTTTTTTAAAAGTTGCATTAGCACGTGATGTGATGAGCACTGGGTGTTATATGCAACTAATGAATCATTGAACATTATATCTTTTTTTAAAAGATTTTATTTATTTATTTGACAGAGAGAGATCACAAGTAGGCAGAGAGGCAGGCAGAGAGAGAGGGGGAAGCAGGCTCCTCACTGAGCAGAGAGCCCGATGTGGGGCTCAATCCCAGGACCCTGGGATCATGACCGGAGCTGAAGCAGAAACTTTAAACCACTGAGCCACCCAGGCACCCCAGAACATTATATTAAAAGCTAATGATGTACTATACATTGGCTAATTGAATTTAAATTTAAAAAAATAAAAATAATTTTTTTTTTAAAGTTGCAATATATAGTGCCTGGGTGGCTCATTCAGTTAAGTGTCTGCCTTCTTTTCAGGTCATGATCCCAGGGTCCTGGAATCGAGTCCCACTTTGGACTCCCTGCTCCATGGAGAGCCTGCTTCCCCCTCTCCCTTTGCCTGCTGCTTCCTCTGGTTGTGCTCTCTCTCTCTCTCTGACAAATAACACAAAACCTTTAAAAAAAATAAAAGTTGCATTAGCCATCTTTTGATGGGAATTTGATTTGTTAAGTTTGTTTTTGTTTTTTGACATATAGTTGACACACAATGTTACATCAGTTTTAGGTGTATATTATTGCTGTTTTAATTCACTAAATTTTGAGGTGAGGTATTATGCAATGAGAGCTAACTGGAATAGTCAGTTTATGATTGTTCAAAAAAATGCTGGGCTAACATGAAGTGTCAGTATGGAGTATCACGATTTGTTGACTGTACTGTGTTAAACCTGGTCATAGAACCATAAATTTGTAAATTCATATTAATGGTAAGCAGTAGTATTTTTTAAAAGGTTTTATTTATTGGGGCACCTGGGTGGCTCAGTGGGTTAAAGCCTCTGCCTTCGGCTCAGGTCATGAACCCAGGGTCCTGGGATCGAGCCCCGCATCGGGCTCTCTGCTCAGCAGGGAGCCTACTTCTCTTCCTCTCTCTCTGCCTGCCTCTCTGCCTACTTGTGATCTCTGTCAAATATATAAATAAAATCTTTTGAAAAAAAGATATTATTTATTTATTTGAGACAGAGAAAGAGAGAGCACAAGCAGGGAGGACGATCAGAGGGAGAGGGAGAAGAAGGCTCCCTGATCAGCAGGGAACCCAATGTGGACTCGATTCCAGGACCCTGAGATCATGACCTGAGCCAAAGGCAGACACTTAACTGACTGAGCCACTCAGGCACCCCTATAGTATTTTATTTTAATCTTATTTTATTTCTACCTTAATTTAGAAAACAAACATTACTAAGCATCTACTATGTGTGAGGCACCAGGACAGGCATTAGGAATTCAATGCTACAAAAGACAAATAGATCTTTAGTTTCGTGGTGCTTACACCCTAGTGGGAGAAACAGACAAAAACAAATAAACAATTCAAATGATCACTAATTATGATAAGTGCCATAATGGAACCCCACAAGCTGCTTGGAAACATCCTACTTTTGACAGGTGGTTAAGAAAGATTGCATGGTAACAGACTACTGGTAGCTATCCTTACTATAATGAGCATAATGTATAGAATCGTCAAATTACCACATTATACACCTGAAATTAATACGACACTATGTCAACTAAACTTCAATGAATATAAATTGAGAAATAAATATAGAAAACATTTCAGAATATAAGACAGTAAGCAAGCAGGGTATCTCGGAGAAGATGACGCTTAAGACAGGACAAAAAAGTGAAGGAATAACCCGTCATGTTAAGAGCAGCAGAAATGTTCCTAAAAGAGTAACAACATGGGCAAAGGCCCTGGAGGTAGAAATACACCACAGTGAAACCCATGTGGCTGAAGCTCCATGTGTCAGGGTCATGGGGAAGAAGTAGTTCCAACAAAGAATGCCCCTTCAGTGTTAGAGTGTTGTTTGGGGGCGATGGTTTTCCAATAAAAGATTTTATTTCTCACCCTACCCTCTGCATACAAGCAGAGTCATGTGACTGAATCCTGGCCAAAAGAATGGGGGTGGGAATGGCAGGCTAGACTGTCATATCGGAGCCCCCAAATGACCACATGAAGCAAAGGCCCAGGCTCCCTCCTTCTTCCCAGCAACGTGAGTAAGAAAAAAACCTCCATGGGTGTTAGGCCATGAGATTTCAGAGCTAAGCTTTTATAGCAGTTCGTATTACCTTAATTTAAACAAGGGAGAGAGATACAAGATTCCGCTGGAATTTATAATGAGGGACTGGATCAAATGGTAAGAAATTTGATTTTTACTCTAAGAGCACTGAGAACCCATTATTGCATGCAGAGAAGTGAGATGATCTGATTGACATTTCAAGGTCACTATGGTCTCTGTAGAGATTGGATTGGAAAGCGAAAGAGTAAAGGTATCATGTTGGATTATTACAAAGGGCCAACATGAAGTAAAGGAATGGAAGTCCTATGGTCTGTCAACTGGGGACTTGCTGCTTGGTCCAGAAGAGCGAAGTTCACAGAATCAGAGTTTCTTTTAAATGAAAAGGAATAATCACCTGGTTCAAGAGAGTGATTTGTATATTATCCTGCAGCTTTTAAATTTTCTGAAACTCTTAATAAACACTTCATATGTTTTAGAAAACATAATCTAACTTATATATCACCTCACCCTGGCTATGTCGAGGAAAGTTTACATCAAATTTCTCACCACTTGAGATACATTTAAAACAGTTGGCTGAGATCCTACAAAGGCAGTGTGATCTGTATCAAGGCAAGCACCATCTTCCTGCTCCAAAAACCGGGCTCTGAGCATGACCTGAGACTCTAGAGCAAATTAAGATACCATCACCGTTAGGATTAAAGAACTCAGGTGGACACAATGAGGAACTAGTCCAAAGTAAACCACCCTGCCAAACACCAACCTGGGGGAACACAGGAGACAGAACACTTTCCCTGCCCAGAACGGTGTATAACTGGGGGAGGTGGGTGGGTACAGTCAGAGGATGAGGTGTTCGAGCACAAGTTTATCCAGGAAAGAAGCATTATGGCATATGAGAAAAACCTGGTTGGATTGGTTGGGTTGGTCAGATGAAAAGAGTCCACCACCACACCCATTAAAAACCCCTTGACTTAGCAATTCAGGAACTTTATATTATCACTTAGCTCTCATTCAATAACCTTGCTTTGCTGCCCACTAAAAAGAAAAAAAAAAAAGAAAAAAAGGAAAAAGAAGCAGCAACGTTATGTCATATGATAATATAGGGTCTGTTATTTCTTTGCTTTATCTTGCAATTGTTATCTACTAATCTAACTTTCATTAGAGAGTCTTTCCTGAGAAAGAATCTTTAGCTAAACAAGAAGTTCAGGTGATTTTAGTTATCTTCCATGAGTTAGTATTTTCAACGCCCTGTTACATTTTGTTAAAAGATATTCTAGACATGTTCCCCAAAATGCAATGCGTTAAATCTGAAGCAATAGAGTCTAAAATACATAAAATATATATACCTACAATCTAACACTATAAGGGTGTTTGTTGCTTTTTTATGTTTAAATATAAAGTCTATCAAAAGGCATCTTATTCTGCAAAACACAGCACTACAAATATTAAAGGAACAGAAGCCTATAAATGGCCTCAGGAATGCTAACTGAAATACATCCAGGTATCAGCACGTTTATTCTCTGGAAAATACATATATATATTTATCTTCTTTCAGAGAATAACTATCAGCCTGAAGTTTTTGTTGTTGTATTGTGGTGGTGAGCACTTTTTAATATGGTCTATTTTATCTGCATGAAATCCTCAGGTTTTATGAGGGAAATCATATCCAACACACACATCAAAACTTGTCCTAACTGTGAATGCCCCAGAAATACTTGAAGAAGGCAAAATTTGATTGAAAGCTAGAAACTGTACACATTAATATTTTTTAGTTTTTATCTACTTTCAGTTTGACCCATGCAATCACATGACCTGAAGGACAAAAATGCAACTATTTACAAATACTCAAAGTGATTCCCAAAGGGCATGACAGTTCTTGTCTCTTCTGAAGAGTCTAGACTCAAGCCAGGCATATAGTATTTCTTGATTTTTCTCACCCAGAAGACTTTGTTCTGATTTTGGGTTATCACTCTAAAGTATTTCAAACTGATTCTAGAGACCCTGGCCAATCATCCATTTGTCCGTTCCACAACAGTAAGGAGTCTTTACTATGTGACACTTACACTACTGTATCGAGGACCCTACATAAATATGACATTACCATTACCCTTGAGAACAGAACAGAATCATCTGTAATACCATGTAATACATGCTTTGGGACCACAGAGAAGGGACAATTAACTCTAACTGAATGACCCCAGGCCTCAGTAGTCAACGAGTTCATTGTCACATGAATTCTCACATGTTGCTGATTTGGTATGTTTCCTCCAAGACCTCAGTCTTTTTATTTATTTATTTTTTTGAAGATTTTTTTTTAATAAAATATTAAATAGCACACAGACGGAGAGGGAGAGGAAGAAGCAGAATCCTAGCCAAGCAGGGAGCCCTACACAGGACTCAATCCCAGGACCCAAGCCCAAGTCAGCTGCTTAACCAACTGAGGCACTCAGGCACCACAAGACCTCAGTCTTGAGGAAAGAAAAGCCTCCCTTACTATTTCAAAGAGTCTCTAGGGGGCATCTCAAATAATCTTTCCATTTTCCCATAGGCCTCTGTGTCCACTGGTCAACACAATCTCTTTCATGTTCTGTCATTGACATGGTAAGGACACTTCACGATTGGTGTGATATTGGGTGGCACAATTAGTGCCGTATTTTGTTTTCCTGTAATGTAGGCAGCTATAAGCTTCTTCCCCAAATCTCTTTCTCCATAGGGCTCATATTTTGTGGTGGGGACCAGAATTGACACCTATTGCCATTACATTCTATCCATTTCCTTAGGTTTTATTTGTATCCAAGTGATATCATATATATTCTTCTGTAGGCTTTCCCCCCCCCCATTACCAGTATTTTAAAATATAATATATTAAGGGGCACGGGTGACTCGGTCAGTTACACATCTACCTTAGGCTCTGCTCGTGATCCTGGAGATCCAGACCTTCACTGGGCTCCCTGCTCAACAGGGAGTCTGCTTTTCCCCTCCTTCTCCCTCTGCCCCTCCCCCCACTCATGCTCCCTCCTTCTCTCTCAAATAAATAAAATCTTTTTAAAAAATAATAAAAATAAAATATAGTATATGAGCATACCAACAACAGGTATTGGCCTTTGCATTCCACTCACTTCTTATTCTCCAAAGTGGGTGCTCGGTGCTCTCTGTGAGTGTGCCAGTTTTCCCACCACCTTACCAATGCTTGATATTATCAATTCAGCTTCTACTAATCCGGTAGGCAAAAAAATGGAATCTTGTATTTATTTCCTGAGGAGTAGTGAGGGTGAGCATTATATTTGGACACATTTGCCTCCTTATATACCTCGGCTTCACTTGCTTCCCAGGCTCTCCATTATTTACTTGGCTTCTGTTGTAGCAGCAGCCAAGGGACTTCACACATACCTGTGATTCTACTGCCTGGAACCGAGTAGTCACTTGCTCGAGAATATAGGATTCCATCTTGGCCATTAACATGTAGTCAGGCCAATCAGCATTCTGACTCTTCTCATACTTGCAGTGAAATGAAACACCACACCACAGGTTCAGGATCCTTCTGAGGGAATGTTACCACACAGAAGGGTCAAAATCCACTAGACTAACTTCGAACAGTGGAGAACCAGATGATAGGAATCCGAGAGGATAAACTTCATCCCTCCCTGCTTACCATAGCTGGCTCTGAAGTATAATATCTATGAACAAGCTGTTCCAAAGACAACCCATTTGGACAAATAGACAGACATACCATTCAACTATCTCTTGGCTTTCTGTGAAGCAGTGGCCAGACTGTAACACATCATCTTGCATTATTCCCCTCCCTCCCTTTCCCATCAGAAGCCTGTAGCAGATTGTACTTTTTTGGGAGGTGACAACATTCATTAACAATTTCTGAAGAATGTAATGTTTTAGATTGAGTCTATGTTTCAGAAAGAGGACTCTGGAGACATTATGGAAAGTGAGTAGGAATTAGGGAGAAAGTAAGACAGGAGACATGTTTTTAGGAGTTTATTCCACTGGTGTAAGTGTCAGTTAGGGTAGCAGCAGTGGAAATAAAGAACAGTCATACTGAAGAGAGTTTGGGGAATTAAGTGTTGATTAGATCATTTGTGAGAAGAATACAGAGGGAGGAAGGGTAAAGCATTGAATAACAACAGTTGTTAAAGACTGAAGAAAGAAGAGGGATTGAGAAGTCTGCGAAAGGCAGGCCAAGAGGTAAGAGAATTTGGAGAAGAGAGAATTTCAAGAAGAGACTGACTAATGATGTTCCATAACGTGGAAAGGTCGAATGGACTAAGAATGAAGGAGGAGCTACAAATCCAGCCATCGGGTATTACGATACATCAGCATCAAAGGAGGGATGGAGACTAGAAACACAGTAGGTATCAAATAAAGACAGGTTGGTAAAATAAGGTGATTGAACAATGGTCTGAAGTAGTAGCAGGAGCCCAATGGGAAACCCAGGATCTGGGAGCCTTCAGCTAAGAGAGGCCAGGATGGCAATTTCAACGTAGGCCTCGGCAAAGTGTCAAAATTTCTTAGGCAAGAAGATAGAAGGTAAAAAAAAAAAAGTATTTGGGGGAAAAAGCCAGAATAGCAATATTTACCAGAAATTGGAAAAGAGGTTCTAGAGAATTCAGAGGAATGGGATAAAAGAAGATCAGTGGAGGTGGGGTTGGGGGTAGTTTTCATTTCATTCCACCTTTCCGGATTCAAAGCATTTGTGGTAAATTTAGCCTCCATTTTCTCGCTAGTCCCAGGGTTTATAGTCATCAAGGTGTTTAGATTTGTGGTTTCCTGGGAAGCCATTCTGCCCCCCCATTACTATATATTATCAGTGCTTGAAATACCCCAATGTAAATCTATTAACCTATTTATAGATTCTGTTGGGATAATAATCTCTAACTTGGGTGTGCAGATTAGATGAGAGCAAGGCCCTGTGGGCATTAGACTCTAGGAGTGTCAGGGCTCCAAGAAGTGGGAGAGGTTTTCAGATCTCCCTGAAGGAGATGTCTTAAAGAGTAAGACATTAAAAATAAAATTTACCTACTTCATTATTTTTATTAAGGACAAGGCCTCCTTCTAAAACCTGTAAAACAATTGTTCCTTTACATAAGTTACTATGTCTCCTGCAAACACACACAGACACACACAGTCCCCTTCCTTTTAAAGGTAAACTTTGGAGAATGCAAAAAAAGACTTTATACCATTCTGCATGAATAAGTGCAAATGCAAAAGAGACACCCAAAATAATAAACATCAACTATTTAGAATATGACTTGTTTAGGGGCGCTTGGGTGGCTCAGTCTGTTGGGCAGCTGCCTTCGGCTCAGGTCATGATCCCAGGGTCCTGGGATGGAGCCCCATATCGGGCTCCCTGCTCAGCGGGGAGCCACTTCTTCCCTGCCTGCCACTCTCCCTGCTTATGCTTGTGTGCGCTCTCTCTGTCAAATAAACAAATAATATCTTTAAAAAAATAAAAACAAAATGTGACTTGTTTAAAACATGACTTTGGCTGTTTCAAAATAGCCAAAACAATCCTGAAAAAGAGGAACAAAGCTCGAGATAACACAAGTCCAGATTTCAAGATATACTACAAGGTAGTAATCAAAACAGTGTGACACTGGCATGAAAATAGACACAAAGATCAATGGAACAGAAAAGAGTGCCCAGAAATGAACCCATGGATATATGGTGAATCAATCTACGATAAAGGAAGCAAGAACATACAATAGGGAAAAGACAGTCTCTTCAACAAATGGTGCTGGGAAAACTGGACAGCTACATGCACAAGAATGAAACTGGACCACTGTCTTACATGATATTCAAAAATAAACTCAAGGGGAGGAGTCAAGATGGCGGAGAAGTAGCAGGCTGAGACTACTTCAGGTAGCGGGAGATCAGCTAGATAGCTTATCTAAAGATTGCAAACACCTACAAATCCAACGGGAGATCGAAGAGAAGAAGAACAGCAATTCTAGAAACAGAAAATCAACCACTTTCTGAAAGGTAGGACTGGCGAAGTGAATCCAAAGCGACGGGAAGATAGACCGCGGTGGGAGGGGCTGGCTCCCGGCAAGCGGCGGAGCAACGGAGCACAAAATCAGGACTTTTAAAAGTCTGTTCCACTGAGGGACATCGCTCCAGAGGCTTAACCGGGGTGAAGCCCACGCGGGGTCGGTGTGGCCTCAGGTCCCGCAGGGTCACAGAAGGATTGGTGGTGTCTGAGTGTTGCAGAGCTTACAGGTGTTAGAACGGGGAGGCCGGCTACAGAGACAGAGCCGAGGAGTGAGCTCTAATCTCGGGGTTACCTTGAACCGGTCGCAGCCTCGGTCAGCTAGGAGCGCGGCCAGAGGCCAGGGTGACGGGAGTAATTGGGCGCTGTTCTCTGAGGGCGCACTGAGGAGTGGGGCCCTGGGCTCTCGGCTCCTCCGGGCCGGAGACCGGGAGGACGCCATTTTCATTCCCGTCCTCCGGAACTCTACGGAAAGCGCTCAGGGAACAAAAGCTCCCGAAAGCAAACCCGATCGGATTACTCAGCCCGGCCCCGGGTAAGGGCGGTTCAACTCCGCCTGGGGCAAAGACACTTGAGAATCACTACAACAGGCCCCTCCCCCAGAAGATCAACAAGAAACCCAGCCAGGACCAAGTTCACCTACCAAGGAGTTCAGTTTCAATATCAAGGAGAGCAGCGAAATTCCAGAGGAGGAGAAAGCAAAGCATGGAACTCATGGCTTTCTCCCCATGATTCTTTAGCCTTGCAGTTAATTTAATTTTTTTTTCTTTTTCAATTTTTTTTTCTCTTCTTCTGCTAAATTTTTTAACTTTTACCCTTTTCTTTTTTAACGTTTTTTAACTACTTTATCTAATATATATATATTTTTTTCCTTTTTATATTTTTTCTTTATTGGTTTTCTTTTTTTAAGT
>NW_019154097.1:9637807-9739866 GCF_002288905.1 Enhydra lutris kenyoni | reverse complement strand
TTTTTTTTTTTTTTTTTCTTTCTGAACCTTTTTATCCCCTTTCTCCCGCCTCACGATTTGGGATCTCTTCTGATTTGGCTAAGGCATATATTCCTGGGGTTGTTGTCACCCTTTTAGTATTTTACTTGCTCCTTCATATACCCTTATCAGGACAAAATGACAAGGCGGAAAAATTCACCACAAAAAAAAAGAACAAGAGGCAGTACCAAAAGCTAGGGACCTAATCAATACAGACATAGGAAATATGTCAGATCTAGAGTTCAGAATGACGATTCTCAAGGTTCTAGCCGGGCTCGAAAAAGGCATGGAAGATATTAGAGAAACCCTCTCGGGAGATATAAAAGCGCTTTCTGGAGAAATAAAAGAACTAAAATCTAACCAAGTTGAAATCAAAAAAGCTATTAATGAGGTGCGATAAAAAATGGAGGCTCTGACTGCTATGATAAATGAGGCAGAAGAAAGAATTAGCGATATAGAAGACCAAATGACAGAGAATAAAGAAGCTGAGCAAAAGAGGGACAAACAGCTACTGGACCACAAGGGCAGAATTCGAGAGATAAGTAACACCATAAGACGAAACAACATTAGAATAATTGGGATTCCAGAAGAAGAAAGAGAGAGGGGAGCAGAAGGTATATTGGAGAGAATTATTGGAGAGAATTTCCCCAATATGACAAAGGGAACAAGCATCAAAATCCAGGAGATTCAGAGAACCCCCCCTCAAAATCAATAAGAATAGATCCACACCCCGTCACCTAATAGTAAAATTTACAAGTCTTAGTGACAAAGAGAAGATCCTGAAAGCAGCCCGGGAAAAGAAGTCTGTAACATACAATGGTAAAAATATTAGATTGGCAGCAGACTTATCCACAGAGACCTGGCAGGCCAGAAAGAGCTGGCATGATATATTCAGAGCACTAAACGAGAAAAACGTGCAGCCAAGAATACTATATCCAGCTAGGCTATCATTGAAACTAGAAGGAGAGATTAAAAGCTTCCAGGACAAACAAAAACTGAAAGAATTTGCAAATACCAAACCAGCTCTACAGGAAATATTGAAAGGGGTCCTCTAAGCAAAGAGAGACCCTAAAAGTAGTAGATCAGAAAGGAACAGAGACAATATACAATAACAGTCACCTTACAGGCAAGACAATGGCACTAAATTCATATCTCTCAATACTTACCCTGAATGTTAATGGGCTAAATGCCCCAATCAAAAGACACAGGGTATCAGAATGGATAAAAAAACAAAACCCATCTATATGTTGCCTACAAGAAACTCATTTTCAACCCGAAGACACCTCCAGATTTAAAGTGAGGGGGTGGAAAACAATTTACCATGCTAATGGACATCAGAAGAAAGCAGGAGTGGCAATCCTTATATCAGATCAATTAGATTTTAAGCCAAAGACTATAATAAGAGATGAGGAAGGACACTATATCATACTCAAAGGATCTGTCCAACAAGAAGATCTAACAATTTTAAATATCTATGCCCCTAACGTGGGAGCAGCCAACTATATGAACCAATTAATAACAAAATCAAAGAAACACATCGACAATAATACAATAATAGTAGGGGACTTTAACACTCCCTCACTGAAATGGACAGATCATCCAAGCAAAAGATCAACAAGGAAATAAAGGCCTTAAATGACACACTAGACCAGATGGACATCACAGATATATTCAGAACATTTCATCCCAAAGCAACAGAATACACATTCTTCTCTAGTGCACATGGAACATTCTCCAGAATAGATCACATCCTGGGTCCTAAATCAGGTCTCAACCGTTATCAAAAGATTGGAATCATTCCCTGCATATTTTCAGACCACAATGCTCTGAAGCTAGAACTCAATCACAAGAGGAAATTTGGAAAGAACCCAAATACATGGAGACTAAACAGCATCTTTCTAAAGAATGAATGGGTCAACCAGGAAATTAAAGAAGAATTGAAAAAATTCATGGAAACAAATGAGAATGAAAACACAACGGTTCAAAATCTGTGGGACACAACAAAGGCAGTCCTGAGAGGAAAATATATAGCGGTACAAGCCTTTCTCAAGAAACAAGAAAGGTCTCAGGTACACAACCTAACCCTACACCTAAAGGAGCTGGAGAAAGAACAGGAAAGAAACCCTAAACCCAGCAGGAGAAGAGAAATCATAAAGATCAGAGCAGAAATCAATGAAATAGAAACCAAAAAAACAATAGAACAAATCAACAAAACTAGGAGCTGGTTCTTTGAAAGAATTAATAAGATTGATAAACCCCTGGCCAGACTTATCAAAAAGAAAAGAGAAAGGACCCAAATAAATAAAATCATGAATGAAAGAGGAGAGATCACAACTAACACCAAAGAAATACAGTCAATTATAAGAACATACTATGAGCAACTCTACGCCAACAAATTTGACAATCTGGAAGAAATGGATGCATTCCTAGGGACATATAAACTACCACAACTGAACCAGGAAGAAATAGAAAGCCTCAACAGACCCATAACCAGTAAGGAGATTGAAACAGTCATCAAAAATCTCCAAACAAACAAAAGCCCAGGGCCAGACGGCTTCCTGGGGGAATTCTACCAAACATTTAAAGAAGAGCTAATTCCTATTCTCCTGAAACTGTTCCAAAAAATAGAAATGGAATGAGAACTTCCAAACTCATTTGATGAGGCCAGCATCACCTTGATCCCATAACCAGACAAGGATCCCATCAAAAAAGAGAACTACAGACCAATATCCTTGATGAACACAGATGCAAAAATTCTCACCAAGGGATGCCTGGGTGGCTCAGTGGGTTAAGCTGCTGCCTTTGGCTCAGGTCATGATCCTAGGGTCCTGGGATCGAGTCCCGTATCGGGCTTCTTGCTCAGCAGGGAGCCTGCCTCTCTCTCCGCCTCTGCCTGCCTCTCTGCCTGCTTGTGTGCTTTCTCTCTAAAAAAAAAAAAAAAAAGAAAAAAGGAAAAAAAATTCTCACCAAAATACTAGCCAATAGGATTCAACAGTACATTAAAAGGATTATTCACCACGACCAAGTGGGGCTGCAAGGTTGGTTCAACATCCGCAAATCAATCAATGTGATACAACACATTAATAAAAGAAAGAACAGGAACCACATGATACTCTCCATAGATGCTGAAAAAGCATTTGACAAAGTACAGCATCCCTTCCTGTTCAAAACTCTTCAAAGTGTAGGGATAGAGGGCACATACCTCAATATTATCAAAGCCATCTATGAAAAACCCACCGCAAATATCATTCTCAATGGAGAAAAACTGAAAGCTTTTCCGCTAAGGTCAGGAACACGGCAGGGATGTCCATTATCACCACTGCTATTCAACATAGTACTAGAAGTCCTAGCCTCAGCAATCAGACAACAAAAGGAAATTAAAGGCATCCAAATTGGCAAAGAAGAAGTCAAACTGTCACTCTTTGCAGATGATATGATACTATATGTGGAAAACCCAAAAGACTCCACTCCAAAACTGCTAGAACTTGTACAGGAATTCAGTAAAGTGTCAGGATATAAAATCAATGCACAGAAATCAGTTGCATTTCTCTACACCAACAACAAGACAGAAGAAAGAGAAATTAAGGAGTCCATCCCATTTACAATTGCACCCAAAACTATAAGATACCTAGGAATAAACCTAACCAAAGAGACTAAGAATCTATACTCAGAAAACTATAAAGTACTCATGAAAGAAATTGAGGAAGACACAAAGAAATGGAAAAATGTTCCCTGCTCCTGGATTGGAAGAATAAATATTGTGAAAATGTCTATGCTACCTAAAGCAATCTACAGATTTAATGCAATTCCTATCAAAGTACCATCCATTTTTTTCAAAGAAATGGAACAAATAATCCTAAAATTTATATGGAACCAGAAAAGACCTCAAATAGCCAAAGGAATATTGAAAAAGAAAGCCAAAGTTGGTGGCATCACAATTCCGGACTTCAAGCTCTATTACAAAGCTGTCATCATCAAGACAGCATGGTACTGGCACAAAAACAGACACACAGATCAATGGAACAGAATAGAGAGTCCAGAAATAGACCCTCAACTCTATGGTCAACTAATCTTCGACAAAGCAGGAAAGAATGTCCAATGGAAAAAAGACAGCCTCTTCAATAAATGGTGTTGGGAAAATTGGACAGCCACATGCAGAAAAATGAAATTGGACCATTTCCTTACACCACACATGAAAATAGACTCAAAATGGATCAAGGACCTCAATGTGAGAAAGGAATCCATCAAAATCCTTGAAGAGAACACAGGCAGCAACCTCTTTGATCTCAGCCGCAGCAACATCTTCCTAGGAACATCGCCAAAGGCAACGGAAGCAAGGGCAAAAATGAACTATTGGGATTTTATCAAGATCAAAAGCTTTTGCACAGCAAAGGAAACAGTTCACAAAACCAAAAGACAACTGACAGAATGGGAGAAGATATTTGCAAACGACATATCAGATAAAGGGCTAGTGTCCAAAATCTATAAAGAACTTATCAAACTCAACACCCAAAGAACAAATAATCCAATCAAGAAATGGGCAGAAGACATGAACAGACATTTCTGCAAAGAAGACATCCAGATGGCCAAGAGACACATGAAAAAGTGCTCCACATCACTCGGCATCAGGGAAATACAAATCAAAACCACAATGAGATACCACCTCACACCAGTCAGAATGGCTAAAATTAACAAGTCAGGAAATGACAGATGCTGGCGAGGATGCGGAGAAAGGGGAACCCTCCTACACTGTTGGTGGGAATGCAAGCTGGTGCAACCACTCTGGAAAACAGCATGGAGGTTCCTCAAAATGTTGAAAATAGAACTACCCTATGACCCAGCAATTGCACTGCTGGGTATTTACCCTAAAGATACAAACGTAGTGATCCGAAGGGGCACGTGCACCCGAATGTTTATAGCAGCAATGTCTACAATAGCCAAACTATGGAAAGAACCTAGATGTCCATCAACAGACGAATGGATAAAGAAGAAGTGGTATATATACACAATGGAATACTATGCAGCCATCAAAAGAAATGAAATCTTGCCATTTGCGACGACGTGGATGGAATTAGAGGCTATCATGCTTAGCGAAATAAGTCAATCGGAGAAAGACAACTATCATATGATCTCCCTGATATGAGGGAAAGGAGATGCAACATGGGGGGTTAAGGGGGTAGGAGAAGAGTAAATGAAACAAGATGGGATTGGGAGAGAGACAAACCATAAGTGACTCTTAATCTCACAAAACAAACTGAGGGTTGATGGGGGGAGGGGAGTTGGGGGGGTGGGGTTATGGACACTGGGGAGGGTATGTGCTCTGGTGAGTGCTGTGAAGTGTATAAACCTGGCGATTCACAGACCTGTACCTCTGGGGATAAAAATATATATGTTTATAAAAAATAAAATTAAAAAAAAAATAAACTCAAAATGGACCTAAATATGAGACTTGAAACCATAAAAGTTCTACAAGTAAATATAGTCAGTGAGCTCTTTGACATCAGCCTTAGCAACATTTTTCTAGATATGTCTCTTCAGGAAAGGAAAACAAAAGCAAAAATAAACTATTGGGACTACACCAAAATAACAAGCTTTCACACAGCAAAGGAAACCATCAATAAAATTAAAACACAACCTACTGAATGGGAACACATATTTGCAAATGATAGATCTGATAAGACGTTAATACCCAAAATGAATAAAGAACTTAGAACTCAACACCAAAAAAAAGAAAAATAATAATCTTATTAAGAAGAGGGCAGAGGACCTATAATAGACAGTTTCCCAAAGAACACATACAGACGACCAATGGATACATGAAAAAATGCTCACCATTACTAATAATTAGAGAAAAGCAAATCAAAACCACAATGAGATGTCACTCATACCTGTCAGAATGGCTAAAATAAACACAAGAGATAACAAATGTTGGCGAGGATGTGGAGAAAAAGGAACCCTTGTGGACTGTTGGTGAGAATATCAATTAGTGCACCCACTAAGGAAAACAGTATGGGGGTGTCTCAAAAAATTAAAAATAGAACTACTATATAATTGGGCATTTAATCAAAGGAAACGAAAACACCAATCCTAAAAGATATATATACCCCCATGTTTATTGTAGCTTATTTATAGTAGCAAAGACATGGATGCAGCTGAAGTACCCACTGATAGATGAATGGATAAAGAAAATGTACACACACACACACACACACATATATATGCATGCACAGGAATATTACTCAGCTGTGAAAAAGGATGAGCTCTTGCCATTTGCAACAACATGGATAGACTCAAAGGGTACTATGCTAGGTGAAATAGGTCAGACAGAGAAAGACAAACACCATATGATTTCACTTAAAGGTGGAATCTAAAAAACAAAACAAATGAACTAACAAATAAATACACTTAAATACAGAGAATAAGCTGGTGGTTGCCAGAGGGGAGGTAGGTGGGAAGAGGAGTGAAATAAATAAAGTAGATTAAGAAGTACAAACTTTCAGTTATAAAATAAATAAATCACAGAGATGAAAAGTACAGCATAGAGAACACAGTCAACAATATTATAATAATGTTATATAGTGAAGTTGGTGAGTATACTTACAGGAACACTAAGTAATATATACAACTGTTGAATCAGTATGTTGTACACCTGAAACTAATATAACATTGTATTTTAATTACATTTCTACAAAAAAAAAACTAAACAATACTGAAAGAAATGGCAAATATATTAGCTTATGAAGCTAACTGAATCATAGGAAAAGTGATTTTAAGAGGAGAAATACAGATAGAAGCCTATTTTAACTAAAATAGATAATTGCTAATGAACATAAGCTACATCTGTCATGTTCATGAAAAATATGTTTTTATTACTATCTACAAATCAATTTCCTTAGTAAGAGTTCATGACAATTTTCAATATTTTTCAAAACAGTAATTATGACATAAGACTTACTTCTAGATAGTTTGATTTCAAGTCAAAATTACTTTTAACCTCACACTCCCTTCCGCCTCAGCTAAAGTATGTGAGATATTAAAACCTAAGTCAGAGAGATCTTTTTCATCAAGAATCTCAGAGGAGGGCATATGCTCCCTCTTTACAGAACAAAACAACTCCTCCTTTTCTCCATGTCGCTTAGCATGCTGACGATTATGAATACTTTTAAAAGTCAATGGTATTTAGATACAGGCTTCCTGTTACAGAATAATAAGTCACAGTAATAAAAGGCACAGCATAAGGAATACACACAAAAAGTGTGTAATTGCTTATATGTATTTCAATGGTATTTATTTCTATCTCACTAAAAGAAAACAAGGTACTAAAAGCAGAGACAGGAAAAAAAAAAAAAGAGTGACTTGTGCTTTATAGTCAAGATGTCTGGCTGAGCTGTTTTTTATCAGGTGTTGGGAAGTATATCCTACAGTCAAGTTCTTCAATTATTGAAAGCCTCCCTCAGAAAAAAACTGTAAAGTGCCTTGCAAGTTATATTCTGACTAACATGTTATCAAAAAAAAAAAAAAAAAGATACCATAAATGAAAGTTAATTGGAAGAGGAGGTCAAAAGAATGCCTCACAATGGCTAGAAATTTGCTTCTGGTTTCATTGAAGAATCAAGACATTGGAATGGCAAAATGAGATCACAGAGTTAAAAATGTACAAATGTGTTCAGAGCAATGCGATTTTTTTTTTTAAGGGCAGACCTGAATCGGTCCACCCGGGGATATGTAGACCCAGTAAGGGTATTATCTACCTCGGGGAGGTAACTAAATTATTCCCAGCATTTTGGGGACTTCCTCCATAGTCCTTTCGATTTCTTCAGTGGCAAAACTGGGCCACTGGGCTTCATTTTGGGAAACAGTCAAAAACAGTTCAGAGTTTGGTTTGATAAATCAGATGGATTACAGGATGAAGAATCACCACATTTTGTTAAAGAAGGGTGGGAGGTTATAAATTGAAGGAAATTACTTTTCAACACCTTATAAATTGGCTCTGGGGGAAATTCTTTACCCAGGGAATTTTTAAAAGTGTTTCAAGAAATGACAGTATTATTGGAATAAGTATATATACATACCCTCTAAAATAACAACTTTAGAGAGGAAAACATACACTGAGATATATAAAGTCCCTCCAAGGTTGCTATAGAGTGGCGAGCTTGCACTCAAAATGTTATTTTTAATGCATTTTAAAGAAAATATGTGACAAGGATTATCTAAATTCTTGTATATGTTAAATCTCATTACTTTGTAATGATACTGCATACTCCCTCCATGCGATTATAGGAAACATTTTATATACACTGAGTTCAAAAGTCTTTTGCAGACAGGTGGTTGATGAATTACCAGATCTTTAATTCATAAATTTAACTTGTTACACTCATTTGGTTTATTGTGCATAATACACACAAACCCTGAGTGATTCGTACAAACTATTTTTTACTCATAAAAACATGCCAAAACCGTTTCAGAGAGTTGCTTTTGTCTCTTTTTAGAGTGCTCATTCTTCAATGTGTATAAACAAGCCAGTGCTTTGATATTCAAATTAATAAAAGCAGTCAAAACGAGAAATGAATCCATCTGAAAATCATATGCTTCCATTTGATGCATATTAATGAAAAGCTCACACACACACAAGTTATTCAAGAGGGTATTTACTTTACAAGCAATGAAAAACTCCCTTGCAGGTAAAACAGACAGAAAGGCTATTTCGAGGTTAATCACAAAGTAGGAGTGCCTCCCTGCAAACTGCTAGGAGCATGGACTTTGAGGCAGGGTGGTTGGAGGGGGGGAATTTGAATTTAACACTGACTCAGCTATTCATTAGCTCTATGACTTTGAGGGAATTACTTGACTTCTTTGAGCCTTCATTTATTCACCAATAATAACAATAAAAATGCCCATTTCAGAAAGCAATTTTAAGAAATAAATAAGAGAGTACATGTAACTTTCTTAGCTTAGTACCTGGGACTTAATTAGTTGTCATTATTAATATGATTATTAAGTTGGGGGCACCTGGGTGGTTCAGTTGGTTAAGCGACCAGCTCTTGATTTCAGCTCAGGTCATGATCTCAAGGTCCTGGCATAGAACCCCACAGTGGGCTCTGTGCTCACCATGGAGTCTGTTTGTCCTTTCTGCTCTGCTCCTCCCCACCCCCACTCACAGGCGCACACACAAACACTCTCTTGCTCTCAAATAAATAAATAAATAAATAAAATCTTTTAAAATATATCTGATTAAGTTGGACAACTTTTTTTTTCTGCGTATCACTTTTCTCTCCTATAAAATGAGAATGTTACCTAATTAATCAGTGAGAAACAAATGAGGTGACAGAACATTTAAAGAAAATTTAAATGTTATGCAATACTGGAAACTGTCATGAAATAGAAAATACTATTTTGTCTACATTACAAAGAACAATAAAATGCCTTATTCCCCCCAGGCTAATTCCAGCTGAACACATCTTCTCAAGGGCTTGCATCTCCTCTCTTAGAAAAAGGAGTTTGGTAATTTCAGTCTGAGGTGATTGAGTTTCTCTGGACTTCACAAACAGACGGGATCGTAGTAAGAATAAAAAATCAAATTTCATTGGTTCCTACCCCCATCAGGTGGGACCTGCAAGCAAATTTCTTTCTAAATACCTCCCACACCCACACACTCAGGTGTGCCTGGGAGTCCCCACAAAGTATCTCCTGTGTGCTCACAAACATCTCTCTGAGCTCCTGTCTCCATATGGCAGCCTTCATTTATTCACCAATAATAACAATAACAATACCCATTTCAGAAAGCAATTTTAAGAATTAAATAAGAGAGGACATGTAAATTTCTTAGCTTAGCTTGTCTCCTTGTCCAGCTCTTCTGTACCAATCAGGTGGATGGAACTGATGGGGGTGGAGGAAACCGCAAGGGCTAGTGGTCCAGAAGGTCCAGGGTCACTCTTATGCTGGAGGTCAACACACAACCAACCTCGCTGAAGGCGAACTTCCCAAAAGTTTCACCCAAGGCCTGAACCAATTCTTGGCAGCCCATGCAGAGATCCTGAAACCAAGCTCATTGCCACGTTCTAAGACAAGAGGTAAGTCCCTTTGCTCGTATATCACCAAAGCTCTTTTCTTCATCTTCCCCCACCCAGTCTCTGCTTGGGGGAATAAGGTGCACAGCCCTTCCCCAGGTCCAGTTCCTGATTAAGCTCTCCTTGCTCCTCCCCAGCTCTCTCCATCACAAGACATTTGTGGAATATAAACAAGACTGGCATTGAGAAAGTAAGAAGTATCCCCTATCTTTCTTCCTTTCATGGCCTGGGGACTCCGGCTAGGTGGATGAGAGGGTTATAACTTTGGAGAGCTGAAGTGGTTCAAGTTTTTGCAGTGTATTAGGTGGGCTCATTACTGCTCTGCAGAGCACTTTTAACTTACCTGGAATCTTTCCTTTTCTTTTTCTTATTTTAGCTGAGAGGAAATTCTGCTTCTTCTCTTCTCTTTCTTTATTTCCTCAGTTAAATGGCCAAGGGTATGTATGGCCCAAAGAAGAAGAAAGAGGGAACTTGAGATCTGGGACCTTAAATTTCTTTCTAAATACCCTGAAAAGTCACCAGGCAGGAAAAGGAAGAAAGGATTAAACTGGACATTTTCCTCTGGCAAAATGTGAGCACAAGAGCCTAAGCACAAAAAGGCCTGTGACCTAATAGCATGGACCAGAAGCTGTTTCCTTTAACTGACAACAAATCCTAGGGGTAACTGAGCCCAGAAAGTAATAGAGGACACCGTCGTTGTCTGTGACTTCTGCAGCTGGGTACTGAATCACTTCACCAAGAGACAAATGGCCGCTCATGACTGCACTAAGAGATTTTAATGGATCCCAAGCTATCTGTCAAAATAAAATTTTACCAGCCTTAGAAATCTTCAAACTCAAAAGGAGACTAGAGACATATAAGAATCTATCACAGTATGTGGAAGGTAGACTTTTTTTTTTTTTTTTTTTTGGTATTATGGGTTACATTTAGGTAGTCCTTAGGGCCAAGGACTGAAACTCTTGACTTGATGTTAATTTAATCCTGGTTGGGATGTTTAGGTGTGTTCTGAGGTAGGTATAAGATCTTGGCTCCATTTGACAGTGAGGGGACCTGATTTCCTGAATCAAACTGGATCCCTTGCCTCTCCACTGAGTTGTCCAGACCCATAAAATGACCTCAGAATCTGCAGAAGACCTGGGAATGGTTGAAACTTGAAGGTGTCTTTGTCTTAGTAGGAGAGGATGTTGTGGATGCAGCATGGTCCAGATATGATATAGATGTGTGACCAGAAAAAGGAATCAGGGGACAGAAAAAACCCAAGACAGGGTTATTGAAATACCAAGATGAAGGGGGGACATTGAGAATAGTCTCTATAAAGGTTATATGCGTTTCTGAGGAATGAATGACACTTTCATGTTAATATATAATCCTATAGGTCAAGTGCCCAATACATACCTCTGGAGGGAATTAGTTATGTTTCTCCTATAAAAAATAATGCACGGAGAGAAGTGAAAGCCACTTCACTTAGCCAAAATTGTCAAAATAAGACCAACAAGTAAAAGCTATGGGAAGTCATATTTCAAAGACATTCAATATAAAACGTTTAACAACTGAAAGATGGAACAGGTTACCTTTGGAGCCTATACAATAAAAAGATTTAGAGCATAGGTTTGAGAGTCAGAAAACTGTGGACTTGAATCCTGATGTTTAACATACACTCACTGTTACTCAGCTTCTTTGGGCCTCTTGTTTCTCACCTAAAGACTATGGATAATAATAGGGCATACGTCCCTGAAATATTGAAGGATTAATGACATAATGTAAAAAAAAAAAAAAAAAAAAAGTACTTACACAGAATCTGACAGTTAAGAAGATTCAATAGATGGAAGTTTTGTGCTACTGCTTTTGTGTTACTAACCAGCATGAAGTAGAAACTGCCAAATACAGATGGAGGAGATAGTTAGCTCTGGGAATTTATATCATGTAAACTATGTTTGTTTCTAAGCAAATGCATTCTAAGCAAACAATGACTTTAAATGGACAGCTCAGCTCAAAAGAGATGAAGTTAATGGTGCCCACTAGCAAGAGAAGACTCAAAATACGTGTGTCTGTTCACTGTACCTCTCCATCTGACCCATGTGATATGGACCTGGATAGCCTAGCACAATAAAACAGACAGATCAATAAAGTTTAAGCAAGAATTCCCACATGAGGTAATGCAGGGGGGAAAAAAAAAACCACATCAAATTGGACTATGACATAAAGGGTCTCTGTGTGTATGTTATATGTTGAAAATATCTGTAAGTGATTTTATATGACCTGAAGCAGAATACCAAGGGCTAGTTATTACATAAATAATGGAACAGGAAGATAGCAACAATATTTAAGGTTACTCAAGACGATGAGTAAGCATAAAGCTGCCATTCGAAATGTGAGCATCTAATCCAATTCTATAAGGAATTAATTAGCTGATCTTTTGATTTACTTGAACACTTACCAAATTGCTTTCACAAAGACAAATACAATGGTCTCTGCTGGTGAATTAAAGGTGAGCCCTGTCTTGAATGAAATGACACATTTCAGTCTATTATTTAGTTTTAGAGATTGTCTTTATTAGATGTGTATCAACAAAAGGATGCTTCTTGGATCAGCACAGGAAAGGACTAATAAAGGGAGATGTTGTTCATTGTTAGCATAAGAATTCAAAAACAAATTAATGTTACAGAGGATTCTATACAGAACACAGATCCTCCAAGGGAAATAGAACTTGATCTTATTAAAACTGTAAAAACCCCATTTCATTGATAGCCTCTTTATCCAGTCACCAGCTTCAAGTAAAAGGGACTCCCAGTCCTAGACACTGAACTGATGAGCTCAGGTTAAGCAGTCCACATGGAGCCTTTTGTTTATGAAATGGCCATGCTGTTACCAAGGAGCACAGAAAAAAGTGCCTCCATTCCACTCCTGCCACAGACCATGCCTGTCTTCATCCTCGCAGCAGGGCCAGGGGCTCTCCTTATCGGATTCCTGCTGGTTCAGCTCCTAATGGCCTTCCTCAATTCCCATTCTGTCTGCTTCACTTTGGGCTGACACAGCAAATGCATACAGAAGAGGTCTGCAGCATGGCAAGAGTCAGAGACTGGAGACAAAGAAGTCTCCTTCAATTAATTTATTTTTTCCTTATTCGTTTATTTGTCTGCAATTTTGTCCATCCATTGATGGTCAAGGATTTCAGTGACTGACACCAGGGACAGGCACTAAAAGAAATCAATTGTCAGTAACCTCAGAGATCACAAGGTACTGGATAATAATTCTATCTGAAAGAGAGCTACTGGGTTTGTGCAAAGCACAGGGAAAAACAGGTGGGAGAGCCTAACAGAAATATTATACCTTGACTCCAGTATACCAAAGCCATTTTGGATTCTGTTCCAATTGACTGTCATACACATACTTCAGAAATATGGTTGGGATTATTTTCTGATACAGGTCAAAGGTTGTATCCAAAGAAATGAACTCATAAAAGAAGATCTGGAAATTATCCTGTGAATTGGAAGACTTGGCGAAAGTCAGGTTATAGAATTTAGGCTACCAAAGAGGATTGTGCTTCATCAGGAAATTGTGATTCAATGTGGACAAGAACATTCAAACTAATAATTTTTGACATTGAGATACACTATAAAAAGGATTTGATATTTCCCTTTCTAGAGAATATTTGAAGTAGCCAAGACTATCATATACTTCTGGTTTCTTAAACAATAAAATCCTGTCTTCTACGCCTGATATGCAAGGCCATTTATAATCCAGTGCCAGACTACCCTTCAAGCTACATCTCTTCCCTACAACTTCCAAATCCTTTACTCCAGCCACACAAGAAGTACTTCCTTTTTATCTACTGATTCATTTGTTGATTCATATACTCATTCATTCATCCAACATACATACATACAGCATCTCATTTATTTATCTAAACAACCTTGTGAGATAAGTAGAATGTGATAATTTTTCCTAGAGCAGGGATGTGAATGCTCTGCTAAGGCATCTGAACTTAATTCTTAGTGGACATGAAAATCCCACAAAGTACATGGAGATTAGAGGGATATCTGTCAGGGAGTTAACTTGGTCTGATTTTTATTTTGGAAAGATAACTCTAGAGGCATTAGAGTAGGTGGGGTGTGGTGTGGGAATTGATAGTGGACACAGAGGATATTGCAATGATCCAAGCAAGGTATAATAAGAATATAAACTAACCTTATGGTGATGGGAATGGGGAAACATGGAATCACTATGAGAGACATTTAGGAGGTAAAGTGCTAGAAGCCCAGGTGACTGACTAAAAAGTATGTGAGGAAGAGGGAGGTTGCCAGAGGAGACCTGGGTTTCTGCCTCAAGTGACTGGATTATGGTGGTATCGTTAACTGAAATGGAAAGTGTAGGAGAAGCAGGTTTGTGGGAGAAAATAAATCCTTTTATGTCTTCTGGCTTAGGTACTATGTGACATCCAAGTTGAGATGCTGTTAGCTTCTTTAACATGTGAATCTGGTCTCTTCTGAATGGAAACATCAAAAAAGAATTAATATAAAGTTTCTATTTTGTTCTATTTCTATTTTGCCCTTTTACTTTCACCTGACTGATCAAAGACTCTAAGTGCTAATATCTTTTTAACACCGACTTAGAAGTGTTTGTGAGATAATGAAATACAGGCAACTGTTGGGTGAGTAAATTGGTACAGTCTTCCTGGAGAGCAGTTTAGCAGAATGAGTCTCAGTTAAAAGTGCCTCCCCTCTGTGGTAGATTAAAAAAAGAAAGAAAAAAAAAAGCCACAGTGGTTTGTAGCTCCTCCCATCAAAAAGTTGAGACTACTTTTCTACCCCTGGAATCTGAGCTTGGCTACAGAACTTGTTTGGTCAATGGGACATTAGAAAACATGACTAAAAAGGACTGCAGAGTATTTGCCCATTGGGGTTTGCCCTCCTTTATTGCTGGGAAACCTTACACCATCCTGTGAACAAGCCCAGGCTAGCTTCCTACAGGGAGAAAGACAGTGTAGAAAGAAGCCACAGTCACCCTGTCATCTCAGCCACTTCAGCTGCACCAACTAAGGCCTTGAACACCCTAGATCATGGTTTCTGAAACTTGCCAGTATTGACATCTGGGATGAAACCATTCTTTATTGTGGAAGGCTATCTTGTGCATTGCAAGATGTCTAGCAGGAGCTCTAGCCTCCACCCATTAGATGCCAATAGCTCTCTTCTCTCCCACATTGTGTTAGCCGAAAATGTCTCCAGACATTGCCACATGTGCCCTGGGACTGGGAGACAAAATCACCACCATTTGAGAACCACTAGTCTAGCCCATACTCATCATCATATTCAAGGTATAGTGTTTATAATAATAGCAAGCACCATTAATTATATGCTTATTATGTCATATATACTATGATAAATATTTTATGTGGGTTATGTCATTTAATCCTTACTGTAAGCCTGTGAAGCAGATGTTATTAATATCTCTATGTTATAGATTAGGCAACTTGTTTTATAAAATAAGTCTCTTATTAGAAGCATCACTTTTTAACATACATATGCATAGATATGTACATATATATGATTATTTGTTTTTTTTTAACACAAAAAAGGATTTTATGATATTATCATTTAAGACAAATTACTCTGTGGTCATGAGAGTGCCAACTTTGGCCCTTTCAGCATTGAGGACGAAGTTGATCATCTGTGAACCAGGAGGTGTCTTCACCATACACTAAATCTGTTGGGGTCTTGATCTTGGATTTCTAGCCTCCCAAACTAGGAAAGACACATCCAAAAAGACTGAAAACCAAACTAAGGGAGGACTTCCCTCAGATATTGGCTACAAAGTACAAATGAGATGAAGGATTCAGAAGGCAACTTTTGCTTGGATCACCGTAAGTAATGGATTTTTAATAAAGTCAGGAATACAAATGAAGAGTAAAAGAAAGAAGAAGAATAAGAAAGTCTTATCATTATAATGTGGTCAGGAAATGAAAAATATAGGCAGCCATATAATTTCAATTTTAAAGCTACAAGGAGAATAATTATTTCTATTGATTAATTACATGACACAATAGTATTTAGCATGATATAAAAGCCCAATCCACTTACTTAACATTTATTTACTCTTTTGTTTTGGCAATGTATTATTTAACTAGCACATTGTACTCTGCTTATTATATAAGACAATATTTACCCCCAACCTGTTATTTTCATGGAGCTACAAATGTCAGTCCATTCGGCAGACTGAGTCTACTGCGAAACATCTAAACAGACAGGAGGGAGGGAGGAAGGGTAGGATGGAAGGAAGAAGGTAGGAGGGAAAAACAGATTAAGTTTTGATTTGTTTTTAGAAGAAAACAAATAGGAAAAAAACTTCACCAAGAAGAGTAGAGAAGACCTAAGAAAGTAGAAATGTAAAAAGCAGAAAGGAATATGACACTAAAGATTTCTCTTTCCTTACCTACCATTTTTATTTTCATGATTTGCATTCTACACTATAACCTATGGTTGTGATTTGTACATTTCACATTTTTTTTGTCAGTATTGATTGACTTACATAGCACTGTAGATCTTATCTCCCTTATAAAGGGGCACTTCTGCAATTTTGGACACACACACTTCAAAAGAAGTATCGTAAGCTATGATCCCCAAAGATAGCTCTGAATAGTAACAGGACTTAGAGTGTCAGATATGGGGTTATGATCACTATAGATATGCCATATTATTTTAAATGTATCTAAATTTCTTATTTACTTCTGGCATTTGATATTTGTTCTGCTATACCATTTAGCCATTTTATTGACAATTTGTAATTTTACAAAGGTAAATTACATCTAGGAAAACACAACATTTGGGATGAGTTTAATTCATTGTGTATTTTCTTAAGTTATAACTGTAAAGTTTTAGAAACAATTTTTGTTATAATTTTGATGAAAGAGTTTGGTCTTCTTAAATTTTATGCCTGTATAGATACCTAGTAAATAATTCGCTTGGGAATTCAAAACTGATTAATGTATTTAGAAGATACAACTTCCAAATCTATGTTATTACTGAGTTTTTTTTTCATTAAAATGTAATAGCTACTTTCACTCAATAAAAATAAAATGGCATTTTCATTAAAAAAAAAAAAAAAAAAAAGTAGGGACGCCTGGGTGGCTCAGTTGGTTAAGCGGCTGCCTTCGGCTCAGGTCATGATCCCAGCGCCCTGGGATCGAGTCCCACATCGGGCTCCTTGCGCGGCAGGGAACCTGTTTCTCCCTCTGCCTCTGCCTGCCTCTCAGCCTACTTGTGATCTCTCTCTCTCTCTGTCTCTGACAAATAAATAAATAAAATCTTTAAAAAAAAAAAAAAGTAACTTTGGAGCCAATCCACAGGGTTGAAATTCTATTCTATCACTAAGCATTTGTGTGGACTTGGAAGTCATTTTGCCTCTCTGCTTTATTTTCTCAATTGTAAATTGCTACTATAATATTTAAATGAAGTAATATAGTAATATATGCAACTTAGAATAGTACCAGGCACATGGTAAGCCATACACACACTCCCCCTCCACACACACACACATTACTATTAATAATTTTCTTTTTCCATTTCCCAAAGAAAAACAGACATCCCTCCAGGTAAGTAAACATTAAGCCACATTTTTCAAAATGGCACAATATAACAATTTATTTAGTATTCCATAATTTATTCAGTGCCCTACTGATAAACTATTCAGATATTTTTCCATATTTTATGACTAAATGCTGCATTAGTAGAGATATATAACTATATCAGGATCTATCTATATATATATCCTTAAAAACTCATGCCCTCATTTCCTCAGGATATTTTCCCCCAACATTAGAGTACTGAGTGAAAGGTATGTGCATTTTCAGTTTTGAAAATATTTGCCAATTAAGTGCTAAAACTGTTGTAATAATTCACACAACCATCAGCAGTGTATAAAGTGTCTGTTTTCACATATACATACATATACACATACCTGCCACCACCGAAAAAAACAGTATTTACAAATTTTTTTAATAATCTAATGGTAGCAAAATGGTATCTGGAGTCTTTATTTGCTTTTCTCTGAATATTAATAAATTTGATGTAATTAATGGCCATTTGCATTTTACCTTTTATGAGTTTCTTGTTTGTACATTTGCTCATTTTACTACTGTCTATTTCTTATCATTTTGTGGTGCTCTTTGATAGTATGTTCATTAACCTATTACATGCCATATGTACCGCTAGTATTTTCCTACCTTTCAAGTTCTCATCCTTGTATCAGTGAATAGCCACTCTTTAGCCAATGGCTCTGAAACAGAATTTTTCCTGGCCTCTGAGGATTTGTGGCTATTGAAGCATGAGCATTCAATGCAGATGCATTAGGAGATGCACGTGTTTCCTATTATAAAATCAATGCTTCTAAGAATCTCCCTGAAGTGAGACAGCATCACATCAATCTTCATACTTTACCTTACGAAAAATAAACCTCTTCCTGAAAAGGAATGTCTGGTTCATTTACTAACTCCCTGGGAGCCCCATTTCTCTGGGACGGTCTTGCATCCCAATACACTATGTTCTTCTCTCCTACTTTACAGGAATATATGAGACTTGGTACCAAGTTTACACTAAGGGCTCTAGGATCTCTGTGGTTTTTAATCAGTTCATGGAAGGCCTGGTGCATCTTACCTCAAACACTCAGTAAATCAAGGATCACACTGTCTCATGTCTGTGTCTTTTGTCTTCCCAATGAAATAGTGAGCTTAGTTGTGATTTTTTCCATTGCTTTTCAGGAGCCCTGATGTTTTCTTGGACACAGAACAAGGCTATTTGGAATTTCTCCCTGTAAGTAATGATCTATTTATGGACCTGTTTCTCTGACACAGTTCTCTTGACACAGTTTTAAGACACAGAGAAAAAAGGAATGAAGTGGGGCCAAACAGCTCCTGAGCATGGCAAATGGGATAAAGGAGCAGATGATTCACTCAGTCAGTCAACTGATAAATATTAATTGAGCCTCTTCTATGGAACAGGCTGGGTGCCCACCTACCAATATGGTACAATTTGAGGAAAATCACAAGACTTACTTAACTAAGCTAAAGCACCTCCACCAACAATAAAGATTCACTTCCTAAAATTCTTAGTAAGATCTTAGACAAAATCAGCAGCCTCAGAAAAAGAAACACATGACAGTAATCAAATGGGCCAAGAAGTAAAAGAAATGAAAGGGCTGCTCAAAGATGGGATACTACTCAAAATAAACTACAGTCACAGGTGTATTTGGAGGAAGAAATAACCTATACCATGACCATGATAAATTTATAGTTTTAATGCACAAACAATGAGCATCAGATGGTGAGGATATCACATGGTTCAGACCCGAGGATGGATTCATACCAGTTACAATCTATACTGGGGGTTAAAAATGAAAGGGACGAGAAACTGAAGTGACACCACTGTAGGAGTGCCGTGGAGACCTCTTGGACTAATCAAGGAAAGGAATGGTGTGTTCCTGACACAAACGATGGAACTGACACCACGGTGAGGAAGATCAGGGATAAAAGACAAATATTCACCTACTGGCTAAAACAGAACTTGACTGACCCGGTGCTCAGGCACACACCTAACATTGTTTTGTGATTTCATTTCTCAGAGCAGATGAGGTCATTAGGTAGACTAGGCCGTAATTTATTCTCATCGATAGTAATGTAGAATGAAGGAAACATCCTTAAAACAGGAATGTGCAAGTTTCATGATAGCCAAGGAGTATTTTAAGAACTCCGGGGAATAAAGGAACAGAACTCTCTAATCTAAAATTCTAGAAAGGGTTAACAGTGCTTGGTGTCATGTGGGAGGAGTCTCAAGAGTAAAAGTATAACTTGGAAAAAGTATCAACAACTCCACTGGGGAAGGAAAGTTAAGTTATCTAGAAAGACCAGTGTGACTACACAAGGTTGGATTTCAGTAAGCTTCACTATAAACACTATATACTAATAGGGACATAAAAAGAAGATAAATACGTTAAAATACGTGCAAGATTTGAGAGAATGGTAACACAAAGAATAAATGAAAGGAATTAATGGTTGAGGAAAAGTTAAAAGATGAAAAGGGGGCACTGACATTGGTAAAGAATAAGAGAGGCAATGAATCAGGGTAGATGCTGGGAAAGAAAAACGTGGAACGTGGTAATTCTCCTGCTGCCCTGGGTGGAAGTCTGGACTTCAGAGTTGTCTGAGGAAGGGGATGGGAGTCATTCATTAGGGATCAGCAACAAAGGCTGTCTAAAATGGTCAAGAGCATAGATCAAAAGACATGCAAGGGAAAGGGAGCTCAGAGAAAAGGGCAGGAAACCAGGGAAAGGTCACAAAAGAAACTATCTTTGGTAAAGTCCCCATGGAGCAACTGATAAAGTGAAGTTTGTGTTTAGCAGCCCCTCGGTGTAGGGCACTTATAGACACAAACACGCTGAAGAATGTATACACTGGGGGTGCCTGGGTGGCTCAGTGGCTTAAGCCTCTGCCTTTGGCTCAGGTCATGATCTCAGCATCCTGGGGTTGAGCCCCACATGGGGCTCTCTGCTCAGCAAGGAGCCTGCCTCCCCCTGTCTCTCTGCCTGCCTCTCTGCCTACTTGTGATCTCTGTCTGTCAAATAAATAAATAAAATCTTAAAAAAAAAAAAAAAGGAATGTATACACTGGATTTTGTAGGAGAAAACCAGTGTTTGTTAATATGATTCTAAATTTTATTTTTAGCATGTCTGTATCTGAAGGTATTGCTGATATTTTGTCCAATAGTAAGGAAAGGAGAAGGCATTGGGAAGTTCTAACCCAGAATATTTTTGGCTCACACTCTCCCTATCCATTGCCCAACTAAGTTGCTCCACTGGGCATCTAGCATCAAGTTGGCATCAGAATCCCATTCATTCATGACTCTTTGGGTTCACTTACTTATCCACTACTCTTCGTTTATTCACCTATTCAACAAACATTTACCACATAACTCAGATTTCTAATAATCAAAGGAATGTGTCCAGTTTCAACTTTAGCTTGTCATTAAAACTTCAATCTAGGGGCGCCTGGGTGGCTCAGTGGGTTAAAGCCTCTGCCTTCGGCTGAGGTCATGGTCCCAGTGTCCTGGGATCGAGCCCCACATCGGGCTCTCTGCTCAGCAGGGAACCTGCCTCCTCCTCTCTCTCTCTGCCTGCCTCTCTGCCTACTTGTGATCTCTATCTGTCAAATAAATTAATAAAATCTTAAAAAAAAAAACAAAACTTCAATCTACCTGCCTATTCATGCAGTTGACTCTTCCTGATGATTTTCATCAAAAGAGTTTTGTTTTCTCTAGCTCTACAGAGGTTAAGGACATGAGACCCTTGTTACTGCAGATGATGCTTTCAGTCCCCACAGCCCTATCTGGTAAGGCTTCTGCTTTTAGTTTAGGTTCGTCTGAAATAGTTGACTCCTTCTGGAGTCACCCTCCCTCTCTGTCCTCCCCACTTTCCTCTTCTGTAAGCAACACCCCCCACCCTACAGTTTTTTTTTTTTTAAGATTTTATTTATTTATTTGACAGAGAGAGAGAGAGAGACAGCGAGAGAGAGAGAGAGAGAGAGCGCACAAGCAGGGGGAGTGGCAGAGGGAGAAGCAGACTCTCCACTGAACAGGGAGCCTGATGTGGGGCTTGATCCCAGGATCCTGGGATCATGACTCGAGCCGAAGGCAGACGCTTAACAACTGAGCCACCCAGGCACCCCCTACCTACAGGTTTTAAAACAAGGATGATTATCTTCTCAACCCCTCTGACACACATCATATTAAAATGGGAACACAGTAAGCAAAAAAATTAATAGCTTTAGGTAAGAAGTTTTGGGCAAAACAAAAAAAGTTTTGGGTAAAGTGGTCCCCTGTATAAATGCCAAACATAAACTCTGTTTACCACAGTACACTTCCAAGTCATATCAAAGAGAAACACATCTGATCCTAGGGTGATTTATATCCTCAGCCAACACATATATTTCCCTCTGATTCATACTACATGATTTGGCTTTCAAATGCCAAATGAACAGTGAAAGTTCGTGCCTTGCATTTCTGGAAGAGTTACCTCTTCTCCATTCTCTATAACATGATGGTGCTGAATTAGTAATATTATATTAATAAATGAACACTTCTGTAGAATTGTTTAGTTTACCCTCTCATTAATCATTTCAAAACAATTCTTTATGAGTTACCCTTGTCTTCATTTTATAAATGAAGCAATGAAATCTACAGAGGTTGAGAAAAGTCTCAACCTCAGTTGTATCAAGGCTCAAACTCAGATCTTTTTTTTTAATTTTTTATTTTTTATAAACATATATTTTTATCCCCAGGGGTACAGGTCTGTGAATCGCCAGGTTTACACACTTCACAGCACTCACCATAGCACATACCCTCCCCAATGTCCATAACCCCACCACCCTCTCCCAACCCCCCTCCCCCCAGCAACCCTCAGTTTGTTTTGTGAGATTAAGAGTCACTTATGATTTGTCTCCCTCCCGATCCCATCTTGTTTCATTTATTCTTCTCCTACCCCCCAAACCCCCCATGTTGCATCTCCACTTTCTCATATCAGGGAGATCATATGATAGTTGTCTTTCTCCGATTGACTTATTTCGCTAAGCATGATACCCTCTAGTTCCATCCACGTCGTCGCAAATGGCAAGATTTCATTTCTTTTGATGGCTGCATAGTATTCCATTGTGTATATATACCACATCTTCTTTATCCATTCGTCTGTTGATGGACATCTAGGTTCTTTCCATAGTTTGGCTATTGTAGACATTGCTGCTATAAACATTCGGGTGCACGTGCCCCTTCGGATCACTACGTTTGTATCTTTAGGGTAAATACCCAGTAGTGCAATTGCTGGGTCATAGGGTAGCTCTATTTTCAACATTTTGAGGAACCTCCATGCTGTTTTCCAGAGTGGTTGCGCCAGCTTGCATTCCCACCAACAGTGTAGGAGGATTCCCCTTTCTCCGCATCCTCGCCAGCATCTGTCATTTCCTGACTTGTTAATTTTGGCCATTCTGACTGGTGTGAGGTGATACCTCATTGTGGTTTTGATTTGTATTTCCCTGATGCAGAGTGATATGGAGCTCAAACTCAAGGCTCAAACTCAGATCTTTTGATGGAAATCTCATACTTTCCCCTACATAGCACCATTTCCAAGTGATCTTTATGTTCTCTTTCAGGGGCTGGGATGGGTACGGGCTGCAAAGTTGTCTGGGGGGAAGGGATGGGAGTCATACATTAAGGATTAGCAGCAAGAGTTGTCTAAAATGGGCAGGAGTGGGCACCTGGGTGGCTCAGTTGGTTAAGCAGCCAACTTTTGGTTTTGGCTCAAGTTGTGATTTTGGGTCCTGGGACCAGTCCCTGCTGGCTGGGCTCCATGCTCAGTGTGGAGACTTCTGGGGGTTCTTTCCCTCTTCCTCTCCCTCTGCCCTTCCCCAAGCACATGCTCATGTGTGCGCCTGTGCTCGCTCTCTCTAATACACACACACACACACACACACAAAATCTTAAAATAAAATAAAATAAAATAAAATAAAATAAAATGGGTAATAGCATAGACAAAGACAAATGCAAGGAATAGGTAGCTCTGTAGAAAAGGGTTTGAAGGGTGTCTAGGTGGCTCAGTTGGTTAAACGTCTGCCTTTGGCTCAAGTCATGATCCTGGAGTCCCAGGATTGAGTCCTGAATCAGGCTCCCTGCCCAGTGGGGAGCCTGCTTCTCCCTCTGACCCTCCCCACTCTTGTGCTCACTCTCAAAAAAATAAATAAAATCTTTTTAAAAAGTTCATTAACTCTTTCAAAAAAGGAAAGGAAGGGAAAGGAAAGGAAAGAGATAAAAGAAAAGGGGTTGAAAGACTGGGAAAGGGGTTGAAGACTGGTTGAAGACTCTCAGAGGAGAAATTATACTGCTTCTCCCTCTGACCCTCCCCACTCTTGTGTTCTCTCTCAAAAAAATAAAATCTTTTTTAAAAAGTTCATTAACTCTTTAAAAAAAGAAAAGGAAAGGAAAGAAAAAAAAAGAAAAGAAAAGAAAAAAGAGAAAAGAAAAGAAAAGGGGTTGAAGACTGGGAAAATATCAGAGGAGAAATTATACTGCTTCTCCCTCTGACCCTTCCCCCTCTTGTGCTCTCTCTCAAAAAAATAAAATATTTTTTTAAAAAAAAGTTCCTTAAGGGGTGCCTGGGTGGCTCAGTGGGTTAAAGCCTCTGCCTTTGGCTCAGGTCATGATCCCAGGGTTCTGGGATCAAGCCCCGCATCAGGCTCTCTGCTTGGCAGGGAGCCTGCTTCCCTTCCTCTCTCTCTGCCTGCCTCTCTGCCTATTTGTGATCTCTGTCTGTCAAATGAATAAATAAAATCTTTAAAAAAGAAAAAAGTTCCTTAATTCTTTAAGAAAAGAAAAGAAAAGGGGTTGAAGACTGGGGAAAATACCAGAGGAGAAATTATACTGGGTGAAGCTCATACAGAAAAATTGTTTAGGTGAACACTGTGTTTCATCTCCTGTAATAATGGAACAATTATTCTTTTTAATTCACATTTTAACAATATTTAAATCATCTTCATTTGTAAAGTATCATCCAGGGAATTAGAATTCAATAAAATTTCCTTTTGATCCAAAATATAATCTCTTAAGTTACAGCCATTTCCTAAACTCAAATCAAGAAATGAATCAAAATTACTTTTGAAGAAAAAGAAAAGTCCTAAAGCTTCTTCCTGTGGTTCTGCATTTTCAGAAACAGGTTTACTTGGAAGCTGAATCTACCTTAAAGGCAACTTAGCATTATTTTTAGGAAACAGGTCGGGAGGAGGGACGGGAATCTAGCACCTGGGAGGGAAAAATGAGAGAAATTGTAGGTGGGTAGATATTTCTCTTTGCTACTAAAAAGCCGGAAAAAATCTTGACAGTAAGTATCCTTGGGATGGTCCCCACAGGCTTTCTGGAGAAACAAGAGAAAAAAGAAACCCTAGTTCCATGAATTGTCCCCTAACAACAAATGATCTTGAATTTGAGGAAAAGGTAGCAGAACAAAGGTTTATAGCAAAAGTGAGATCTGGGAGGAAGAGAGGAGGAAGAGCCCCTCTTGGGGCTTGGCTCACCCTCTGGTGAAAGATTATAGGACATTGTATCTGCCAGATGCCTTATTGGAAAAGGTATGCATGATCTGATAAATTCTGATTTATTCTCTAGTGATTTCATCCTTCCGGTAACACTAGGCCATCAATTCACCAGTTCTGAATGTTTAGATTTCTTTCAGTTCTTTTCCTATAAATTCTATTCTCTTCATGTATAAAGATATAGCTTAGTTTTTCATCACTGCCACACTGGCTTTTCCTGATGACTCTTAGGAAGGCTGACATCTTTTAAGAACAACTGTACCATATTCTCTTTTTAACATAGCTAACCTCCAAAATTTTTACATTTTCCCTTTGATTAGTTTTGGTAAGTTTCTTCTATGTAGCTGATGTTTAAGGGAGTGGAAACTTTTGCTCAAAGCAAAAGAACCATAAAAAAAAATCTAATAACTAGGGGCACCTGGGTGGCTCAATCAGCTCAGGTCATGATCTCAGGGTCTTGGGATCGAGTCCCGTGTTGGGCTCCGCTCTCAGCGGGAGTCCGCTTGAGGCTTCTTGCTCTCCTTTCCCTCTGCCCTTCCCCTCACCCCCCACAGCCTGAGGGCCCCCCACATCACATGCTCTCTCTATGTCTCAAATAAATAAATAAATCTTTAGAAAAAAAAAATCTAATAACTGTTCTCCAAGGGAATTCACAGAGATCAAGACTCCGGTTCAAGTGTTCGGGCAAGGCTGCCACACCTTGTACAGCTCCTCCAGGAGAAACTCTGGGACAACTGTGGGGCAGTCCAGCCCTTCACAGAGCTGCCTCCAGTTGCTGTGTCCCTGATCACAAAAAAGCAACAAACCACACAGAACACCTGTCAACACTGCACCCCAAGCCAAACCTAGAAACCAGGTATAACCTCAGATTTAAAGATCCCATGATAGCTAGATTTCCTATACAAATATACATTTCTTCAATCGTGGGTGACATACAAAGATAAGAGGGTATGCATGCTAAGTGTTTTTAGTTTTCCAAAGGAATTTTCCTTATGAGTTATTAATCTGTGCCCTATTGGCTCATTTTATTGGAGCGCTATATAAAGGAGTCTTTTTAAAAAGTGAAATTTTATTTCTTTGGGCACCATTTAATTTTACCTTCTTCATACAAGTTGCACCCCTAAATCTGGCCATCTGACCCCATGAGGCTAGAGAGAGGATAATTTGGCTCAATCAGGAAGAATATTTTAATGTTTCAAGTTGTACACAGTAAAATGGATTCTTATGCAAAAATAAGTTTGCTGGCATGTGCACAACCCACCAGCACCCCATGTGAGAGCCGCTTAACTGAGACCTTCTGGCTCATTTAGAGCAATCCTCTGTGACCATGTCCTACCTTGGGCCTCATTCCCAGTCTGCATTCCCAGATCTGCCCAGCAGAACTATCTCACATTTTTAGATATTATCTCATCTTCTGTCTTTTAGATTAAGTGATTTCTACTGATTTCCTACAATTATTTTTTACATTTTAATTCATTTATTCAATAAATTTCAATTAAAGTTACAGAATGTAACAGGCACTCTTCTAGGTCTTAGGGATGTAAAAAGGGACAAGACATATAGAGTCTCATCTTTTTTATATTTTAGTAGGAGGAGACAGGTCACAAATAGATATAAGCATATATATGGAAAGTAAGGTGGTAGTAAATATTAATGAAGAAATGTAAAGCAGAGTAAAGAGTTTAAGATGGGGCATCTGGGTGGCTCAGTCTGACTCTTGATTTTGGCTCAGGTCATGAGATGGAGCCCGCATCAGGTTCTGTGCTGGGCGTGGAGCCCGCTTAAGATTCTTTCTCTGTCTCCCTCTTTCTCTGCCCCTCTCCCCTCCCCCTGTTCCCACTCTCTCTGGAAAAGAAAGGAAGGGAGGGAGGGAGGGAGGAAAGATAAGAAAAGAGTAGAGTAAAGATGAATGGGCTGGGTGTTTTATAGACAGAGTGACAGGAGAAGAGCTCTCTGTCTGATGAAGACATGATGTATACAGTGGTAAGAGCATGAGAGATGTAGCTTTTTGCAAAGCAGGACTTCTAGACTGTGCTAACAGCAAGTGGGAAGTCCTGAGATAAAAGAATGTTTGCATTTTTGATGCACATCAAGGTTACAGTCTCTGCTCCAGCTCTCTGGATGCTGGCCAATGACAGCTCAGATCCAATCAGCCTCAATGTTGGGTACATCCATTATGACCACCCACAAGAAAGAATGCTGGAAAGGAGAAGCTGGATAGCTTCTCGTTACTTGGTGCAAAAGGGGAGACCTGAGCACTGAGTGAGTGACTGGGATTCTATGTATATATATGTCCATCTGGATAACCTACCAGTAAACTAAGGAAAATTGGAGCTATGGTACGTATTTCACCAGGAGTGTTTCATAAGGTTGTCTTCATATTTGAGAAAGGCATACATTTTCATCAATTCCCAAGCAAGTCCATCCAAGTAGAAAGAAGCAGAGGATGAGGGCTGAGATTTACTCTTAAAGCAGAGCTTTGATGTACTGAAAAAATCCCCTCTATTTTCCCACCCTGGCTACACTTCTGAATTCCATGGCTCATGCGTTAGGACTAGCTGGTGGTGATATTCTGACAAAGACCTGACAAAGTTTTGGGGTTACCAACGTTAACGATGCATATTTTCAGCTTCCTGCTTTAAGTCCTAATTTCAAAAAGCAAACAAACAAACAAACAAAAGGTGTTAAAGTGTTATGGAAGAAAATGTGACAAATGGGCATTTTAAAGCTTGAAATTTAAGTTGTTCTGAGGGCTGCTCATCATATATGTGTAATAAATAGTGAATAATAGTAGCTACAATGTCCTTAGTCCTTATTATGTTCTAAACTCTCTATTAATGGCAAGTAATTTATTTATTCCGTACAAAACCTCTTCCAGGGAAGGAAGGTACTTTTATTATCTCCGTCTCACAGATGAGAGAACTGAGTCTTCAAATAGCAAAGGGCCCGGCCTGACATTGCAATGCCAGTGAAAGGCAGAGCTGGGGCTAGAACCCAGCTCCATCTGTCTCCACAGCCCAAGCCATTAGCCCACCACAGGATCTTGCCTTGATAGCAGTGAAAGATAATTAGAGCATTTAGGAATCACAGCATTACTTATGCTCTCACCACGAAGAAAAAAATCATCAGTTAATATAAAAAAGAGTTCCTGCCTTGATTGAAGTTGGCAGGTAAAATTCAGTTATTTTGGAACTCATTTCTTAAGGTTCAAGATGGCTAGAAGTGAAACTAAAAAATGAATCGCTGCTAGTACGTTTACAGAAGAACACCCTCCCTGGGTAAGGAAGGCACCCTCTCATCTCAACATTAGGGTCAGATCATTGCTTAACTTCAGAGTCTTAGTAAAGTGGGACAGTATCAGGCCAGGGAGGAGAAGGTAGACCTTGGGGAGTGGTTATAGAGGCAGGGAGGGGAGGAAGGATGGGGAGACAGTCTCAGTAGCAGCTTGTGGTGGGAATATTTACATAAAGCATGAGTCTCAATTTGCTAGGGATTCGTTGCTCAAACCAGTGCTTGTGAAGTGAGTTCCCTTGTTTCCTCTTCCAGATGTGAGGGCCATTTGGCAGTGCCCTCTGAGGCTGTAGCGTTGTCTTCCGAGGCTAGAAGCAGCGTTGCCTTCCGAGGCTGGAAACCAGCCTGTCATCCTAACATCTGCAGTCACTGGGGGACCCTCGAGAAGTCAGTTAACCTCAATGGACCCTTTTCTCATCTAAAAGAAATAAGACAATTGACTAGACTCTCCCTTCCAGCAATTGTGTGAGTCAAGGAGAATTTACAGCTGTTGCCATTCATTAAGTTCGAATTAAGTCACCTAATTATTTTATCTCTTGTTAGATAGAAGGTAAGCTCCTGGAAAGCACATGGTGTAGCAGGTGGTCCCTAGGAGAACTCAGAAAATATGTGCTCATTGACCATATCTACAAAATATACATGGGGTAAATGGCCAAAGAACCCTAGCATATGTCAGTGGAGCCCTATTTTAGGATGGAAAGTAGCACTCACCCTTCTCATATAAGAGTAATAATATTTACCAGACGCTTATTACCCTAAAAATTGCTTTCATTTGAAACTGTAACTAAAAGTAAATGGTAAGATAGTATGTAAAGTATAATCTCACCATTAAAAAGAAAAAAAGAACAACATATGTAAATGTTAATGAACCAAAAAGGTCGGAGGCTCATACACTAAGCAATTGACAGTGGTTTTCTGCGGAAGAGTCTGGAGCAGAAACAGGACTGATTTTTACTTTCTACGCCCTGTACTTCATTACCTGCATTTTCTATCACACTGTGGTACCTATACCATTGTTGAGGGTTTGATGGCTAAAATACTCTAATTGTTCCAAACTAGTCCAGCCAGGAATTGCTTGTCTCACATGTTACCTGTCAGCCTATGTAAAAAAAACAAAACCCAAAAGATTTTCTCAAACCTAAAGATACTGCCTTGCTTTTTACACTGCAGGGGGAAGGGGGAACCACACAGAGATAATGTTTTTTCCAGTTAATACAAGTGTGAATGAAATGGTCTTACTTTTTTTTTTTTTTCTTTCAGTTTCTGTGACCCCCAGGAGAGAAGGCTGTGGGCTGGTTATTAGAGCATTTGAGTGTGTGGGTTTGCCTGGAAGCAACAACTAGCAAAGGCTGAAGATGGGACTAATGATAAAGCCTGCTCAGCTGCTAGAGCTCTGGGCTCAACCGCATTGCTCTCGACCAGATTTTATTTCTTGTTAATTAGATCCGATTTCACTTGATTATGGATTTCATTGAATTTAAAAGGTTGGGAGTGGGGGGGTCACTTCTCCCTGCTATTCATCAGAAACATCCATAAAAAGAGCACCCGGAAACCCTTGACCATCAGCCATGCAAATCCATTACCCCTCATTGTGATGGATTTGCTCCAGTAATTATGATCACCTTTTCTTCAGTCTGTGTCTGTGAGCATTTCTAGAACACTTGATGCCATAATACCCAAAGAAAAAGCCCTTTCTGACATAATGGAGGCAAGATAAAATATGTGCTTTCATGTCATGGAAAAATTTATGACATTCAAACAAAGAGGGGTATTTATTTCCTATGTGTATGCATCTCTGCTTTCTGCTGTTATTGATGAATGGGAAAAGATAAATGAAGCAAAGAAGGCGGGAATAATGGCAGGGAGGGGAGCTGACTGCTGACTTCCCATCTAGTGGACTCAGACAAGCTGCTGACACCCTGTACCTAGGGCTCTGAGGGCAACAGAAGGTGATGGGGTGATCTGTCACCCCTATCCTTTGAGAGTCAGAAGGATGAAGGGGGATGAGCACAGGCCTTGAACTCAGACCGAGGTCTGAATCCAGCTCTAGCTTTGAAAGCTTGGGAGAGCTAACTGACCTTTGTTCAGCTGTTGAATGAGATATTAATGTCTGTTCCCGCATGCTAGAGAAATTAAGGAAATAATATGTAAGCCTCTTCTACACTCCATAATAATGCTGTGGATGGTATGTAGTAGATACCCCCTCAAAATTCCCTCCCTTTTACTCTTCTTCTCATCTCTATTAACAGTCCTTTTCCTTCCTTTCCTATTTTTTGGTAGAAATAGCCAAGGGTTTTTTTTGTTTGCTTGTTTGTTTGTTTGTTTTAAATTTCTGGCCACAAATCTTCAAAATAGGCCAGCAGTAACACAAGCCCAAACCAGCCAAGTTGGTGGGTAGAATAATTGTCTCTTTTTTCCATCTTAGGTCTTCAAAAAATTCAAATATACAGACATAAAAATTTACAAATGAAGATTATCTTTACATTGTCCTTAGACCTGAGATAGATAGATTATAGGTAGACAGAGCTTTTATTCAACTTCGTTTTTTTCCTTTTGGCCTTGCTTTATACTGTGAATGTAACGTTAACTAATTAGCAGATCAGCCAGGTCATGAAACATTTATTAACAGCTCCCACCACTATGTTGAATGGTGTTTCCTTTGATATTTCTAATTTGGGTCCATGTCATACGTAGTGTAACTGTATTCTTACACTAGTGTTGGGAGGCTATGAAATAGTCTCCCTCCTACTTTGTGGAAGGGCACAGCTGGAACCAGAGTGAGGCCAGTGGGGCACTTGCATTGGAGGCAAATTGAGAAAGGAGCCCAAAAAATTCAGCAATCAAGATAAACAATATTTTAATGTAATTTTTTAAAAAATCAAAATTATTGCCAAAAATCCATGATGAACAAAATGTCAACATTTTAAACAAAGAGGGGAATTAACCATGTGCTTGCATAACCCTTCCTCCTTCAGCTCACCCTGATCTAGGCCTTGGGTAGACCCTACATCTGAAATCAGTAACTGGCATCTGGTCCCAGTCCTCACATTACTTGGTTACATGCTCTCAGATGAGTCATTGAACCTTTCTGGTTCTCTGTCTCCCCATCTTGCTTCAGTTAGAAGTCTTATTAGAGGGGCGCCTGGGTGGCTCAGTGGGTTAGGCCGCTGCCTTCGGCTCAGGTCATGATCTCAGGGTCCTGGGACCGAGCCCCGCATCGGGCTCTCTGCTCAGCAGGGAGCCTGCTTCCTCCTCTCTCTCTCTCTCTCTACCTGCTTCTCTGCCTGCTTGTGATCTCTGTCAAATAAATAAATAAAATATTTAAAAAAAAAAAAAAGAAGAAGTCTTGTTAGAAATCTTCCAGCCACCCTGTGCACTTGCAAAGTCTATGATTTTCTACAATGTGAAGCTGCATTATTAGAACATCAGTGATGACTCCAAAGGACAAGATTCATTCACTGCGCCAACCATTCAACACATGATGTTTACGGAGCAGTTACTATGTGCCAATTGTTCTGTGAGGTGTTGAAAATACAAAGTTAAGGACTACAGAAACACACAGAAAGAAAAGCCGACCCTAGTTAAAAGGCCAGGACAACCTTCCCTAGGAAGACACTTTGGCCTAAAGGACTAAAGGAGTCAGGGAAGGCAAGGATGGAGTTCCAGAAAGGGAGAACAGCATGGCCAAAGACCCAGAGGTAACAAAATTCTCAGTTGGGAACCTCAGTAAGTGTAGTATGGGCGGTACTTAGTATAAGTGGGGTAGATGAAACAAACAATCAAAACCAGTCTTTGATTACAGAACAGTAACAAAAGTATTTGGAGAGTATAAGGCAAAGAGCACTGGGTCATGGTCAGACCTGGGTTCCACTCACTACTCTGTTGGCAATTAGCTAGATGATAGGGCTTCCATTTCCACTGGGATGTGATTTTAGAACATACCACACACTTTTCCAAAAAGATGGAAGGCTTTTAATTCCCAAGAAGTATTGCAAATCTCACATCTGAGATACTGAGAGTTTATGTCTTTCAGTACCGAAGATGAGCTATAATTAATACACGTAGTCACTTCCCTGCAAACAATTTGCTAAACAGCTAAGTAGCTGCTGTGTGACACCTATGAGCCTGGAGAATGCCAGGACCAGCCTCAGGCAAACAATCTTTCATCTTCCCCAGAAAGGCATGAGAAGGAGGCAACAAGGCAAATGTGTTGAGCAGACACACCGAGCACTTAGCCATGCCACCTAGGCGTATGATGGTGGTGCGGCTCTGCTCATGCCATATTTGTGTCTGCTGATTTAATTCCTACAGTTGGGAAGATAGGATTAGAGCCAGCCTTTTATAACCAACCAAATTAATTTTTTTAAATGAACACCAAAGCATACAATCACGGGGGTCCTGAGCTTAATGTCAGAACTTTCTGTCTGGGACCTCATTGTTGTCACACAAAATACCTACTGTATAGTGAGCACTTACTCTGTGCCTAGCTTTACAAATGTTAACCAGTTGTCACAGGTCTAGCTGATGGGATAAGATGGTTATCACCATATTACAGTCAAGAGTAATTTGAAGCAGAGAGAAGTAAACCGTGTGCCCAAAGTTGCACAGCTGAGTGGTGGAGCCAAAATTCAAATAGAGCCTGTCTCACTCCAGAGTCTGTGCTTTTGGCCACCATGCTGTCTGAACAAGGTTCATCATCCTGTATGCCCAAGTGACACCCTTAGAGTACGGCACTCAGAGGCTCCTTGAGTTTCCAGGACACTCAAGGATCTGGCTGTAGCAAGCACCTTAGTTATTTAGTTATGGGAAAGAGGAGCACACTCCACATCTTTTCTCAAATCCACCCTCTTATGCTCTTGCAAAGAGGTGTCCTTCCACCTCTGTCTCCTCTCTCTTGCTCTCATTTCCCACACCTTTTGTTCCCCTTAGACACTAGCTCTCCCCACCAGCTCCCCCTTGATAAAAACTGTTTGAGTTTCACTGTACCTTCTTCTCCCTATGGCCCCGTAACTCTTCTCCCACCAGACTTCATAAATGATAGATGGGTTTGCCTTGCCTGGATTTTCTTACCTCCCATTTCCCACTCAACCCTGGAAATATGGCTTCTGAGCACACTGCTGTACAAACACTGCTTTCCTAATGGTCACAGTGAACCCCTTTTCACTGTCTTTTTTCAGTTCCCTATTTTCAATTTTTTCAACTTTTCCGTATTTAAAATCAACCTGGTAATCTATACACTTGACAAGGAGAGACAGTTGACAGGATTATTAAAATTGAGATCTGATTCTGCCACTTACTGTCTTGCTAACTTGAGACAAGCTATTGGAACTTTCTTTGATACATGTTGCTCTCCCGCATCCCTAAATTTTGCTAAATGCTGCGATTTAGTTTTTTGCTCTGTGAACTCCTGCTCTCTCCATCTCCCCTTAATAAAAACAATAGTTGCCATTTACTGTGAAACCACTCCACCCTGGGATCTGTCCTATGCGCTTTCCAAAATGAGTCAGTTGTCACCTCAGTCAGAATCAATGTCCATAACATGGTGTTGAGCCTTTCATTTTTCTGAGCTAACTTTCCTCCCCGCTGCTCTGCTCCCACCCATCCAAAGGTCAAACCCAAAATGCTATCTTTGACACTTGGTCTCTTTCATCTTCTGTAGTCAACCTGAAAAGAAATTCTCATGTTTCTTATCTGTTCTGACATCTCCTGTGGGATTTTAAGACTGGAACTCAAGATGAGAACTGCTTGGAAGTTTTAAGATTGGAACTGCTTGGGTTTGGTTCAGTAAGGAACACAGTTCCCAGGACTGCATGGTTGGAACATGGGTTGTCTGGCCCTCATTCCAGGATGCCAAGATGCCATGAGCTCTTCAAATGAGACGCTGTGGCTTACAAACTCCCTACCTGCAGACTCTCTTGAAAGTTTGAGCAAAGCACATGAAATCAAGATATTCTGACAAGAGGGAAAGAAAGAGGAATTCACATTTATTGCCAGCCTGCTATGAATCAGGAACTGTGCTAAGTGCTATTGCTTCCACGATGGGCTGATGATAATTTTTAAATATAAAAAGTGTGATGCCACAATGCTGCTTCTTATTGGCACTTCATAGGAAAGTTCTTCATAGAGGTAGTTCCCCCTGGATCATTTCGTCACTGACCTCCCAAGGGTGATCACCCTGGAGAAATGAAGTCATGATTTAGCTCCTACTATTCTAACAGAGAGATCATGACCTCGTGACTGGATTTCCCAATCACTGATTTAGTCTTTGATTCAACAAATACCTATTGAGTTCCTGCTCTGTACCAAGACCATGATGAAGGCTGGAGATTCAGCTTCAAAATACAGGAAATAGAACCACACAAGTGAATGCTGAGGAAGAGGAAGGTAGGATGGGAGCACAGGCAGGAGGCCCTTCTTAGATGAGCAGGGTTTCCTTTTTCCCCTTGTTTCCCAGACATATCTCTTCCTCTCCATGCTACTGCCACCATCCTCATCATTTCACACCTTCATTTCCACAATAAGCTCCCTGCCTTCATTCTCCCCACCTCCAATCCATCCTCCACACTGTGGTCACAGTCATCTTTCTCGAATGCAAATCTGATCATGTCTCAAACTTTCTTTCAAACTCTTTTGAAGTCTTCTGGATAAAACTGAAGCTCTTTTGCTTGGGATATTTCCATTCACACTTGACCTCTGCCATGATAGTTTGTTATTCCATGGAGCTAAGAACCTACTTTTCTCACTGAGGCACACAAAACTGCTTCCAGTTCTTATGCAGTTTTTTTGGCTGGAAAGCCCTTCTCTTCTCCTTGTCCTTCAAGACTCGTCTCACCTTAACCTCCCTTAGAAAGCTTCTTGATCTTCTCACCCTCCTTTAGGTGGATGCCTTCCCTTCGTGCTTTTACAGCATCCTGGGCAGATCTCTATGCAAACACAAACTCCACAATATTAGTTGTCAATTAATGTTACCCAGCTGCTGTTCACCTCTGTATCTACACTCCGGCACCTGTGTTCTAGCCACACGGGATGGCTTACCCTACCTCATTGGGCACTTTGACACATTTCCTCTGCTTGGACTGTCCTTTCTATCCTTCCCTACCTGGTAAAAGACTACTCATTTTTCAAAAATATCTCAAAGCCCCAGGGGAAGAAAAACACACAAACAATGTCTGTACTACTGGCCTTTGATTTAACCTATAATTATAACAGTTAAACAGACTGCACCATAGTTAGGTAAATACCCATTTCCCCCACCTTGAAAGCCACTTCCTTGTGTGTTTTTTTTTTTTGTTGTTGTTGTTGTTGTTCTCCCCCAGCCTCCAACACATAATAAGTGCTGATGTGTGTTTTCTGAATGTTGAGAAAAGCCAAGAGGGATGTTGGAGTATATAGAATACATGTTATGAACTCACTGTGCAGTACAGAGCTATACTACTTTCTAATTATTTCATGTGTGTAAATCTTGTATCTACAACTAGATCATAAAATATTTGAGGCCCAGAACTATGTTACACATTTTTATATGACTTCCAATGCTAACTGTGGGATAAATACTTGTAAATAGACTCTGAATATAATGCAAATGTAGGAAGAGGAAATATGTCATAAAGAGAGAAAACAGAGCTCTACTAAAAAGTAAAATAAAATAAAATAAAATAAAATTTAATCTTTCCTTGTTAAGTTTTGCAAAATAAATGATGAGAATGTTCACCATGAAATAAAAAGGACAAATGTTGATAATTATATTTAAACCCCCTCTATAGCAATATCAACTTGAAAATATATGTGGAAAGGTCTTCACTAGTTTTTTTAAAAAAGAAAAAAACTTTTCAGGTTTCTATCTTACTAAATGCTTTTAAAAAGAATAAAAACTGTATTATGAAGTGTACTATACTGTACATCCAAAACTAATATTATGCTGTGTGTTAACTAACTGGAATTTGAACAAAAACTTTTAAAAATCATGTAAATGAAACTGTTTTAATAATACGCATTCCTTTCCCAGTCCCCCTACCGCCCCCCTTTTTTTTTCTTTCTCAAAAACTTTTTCACCTTTGGCTATGTTGACTTGTTGTCAAAGTCTCCTTTATCTGTAACCTTTCTCAATTAGCTTCATGTATATTATGCTCTTTCCCGCTTCAAAGAGGTTACAAAATGTTAAAAATTAAAATTAAAAAAGGTCCCCAGAGTATCAAAGAGAGGGCCTCTACCTATCATCTTAAAACGAAGGAAATGCTCTGACAACCCATAGCCACAAGTTCTGGATCTGAGCTTCTAGTGTTTTCTTCCGTCAGCATCAGCTTGGTTTCCAGGTTCCCCACACTCCCCTCTTCCAAGGTCCTGAGATATAGAAAAGCCAAAGATATACCTATCTGCACATCCCAGGGAACAAAACGGTCAAGATGGAGAAACTTTGGCACATGGCACTCTCTAGAGTTAAAGAACTAATTCGTAACTGTGCTAAAGGTTAGCCCAGGGATAATCAAGTCTTTTCTACCCCAGATGTGACATTCCAGAAATCTCCATATTAGAGTCCCATCCACGAATAAAAGCCACCACCCACAGAAGTAGAAGGGGTATATGAATTCAGTGAAACCTGCAGGGTACTTTGCCTCACACTGAACCTCCTCCTGCCTAATCAGCTTCTAGTCACTCCTATCCTAAATGGCCACCGTCTGTCCCTCTTCCAGTCCCCTTTGTCCCAGTCCTGGACTCCTCAAACGTTGACTCAGTCTCTGCTATTTCAAAGAGCCATTAGATTTGAGGCGATTCCCAGGTGCCGGGAGGCGCTCCGCACTCTGAGGCCCCGCCCCAATGGGGCTGGCATTTTAGGAAATCCTTTTCTGGGGACCTCTTCCCTGGGACCTAGGAGATATTCAGAACGGTGCCTGCCCACCACCTAGATACCAGTCTGCAGAGAGTCCCTCCCGCGAAAGAGGTTAAAAGGGAAAACAATATCCCCACAAAGAAAAATAACCCAGAATCCTCCACATATTCCACCTGTGTGTGTCATAAAACCCCAGGGCAAAAATAAAGCTCCAGCTTCTCTCCCAGCTGCAGCCGCCGCCACAGCAGCCCCAACCCAGCTCCCAGTGCTGCCGCCTTGGTGTGCGGGAAGACAGCACCTTCTTGGGGGAGGAGAGAGCCCGGCGCCCAACGTTTCCAGGAGGTGATTATGGGAAGCCTTTCAGTAACTCATCATTCATCCCCGCACTGACCCGAGCCTCACCCCGGCGCCTCAGGCACTAGCGCTGAATGAGAAAGCCAAAGGCTGCCCTTCCAATTCTCCAGGTGACATCCCCCAGACACACACACACACACACACACACACACACACACACACACACACACAACGACGCGCCTAGGGTGTGCGGTTGGGGCGGGATGACAGGTGCCCACGCCTGAGGGGAAATCAAAGGCGACGCTTACAGCCGGGGTGAGAATCCCCAACCCCTGCCCGGCGGGAGGACTTGGCACCAGCTACCTGCAGGGCGCCCCCGCCCGCACGCCGGCTCCCGTCGCAGCCCCGAATGCAGCCAGGAGGGTGGAACCGGACGGAGGGAGCCTCCACGCCCCCTTTGTCTCCACGTTTCCCAAATGACAGGGGAGGAAAGTTTACGAGCAGGGAGGGTGTAGCTTTCTGCTGGGTCCATCTGACACCTCGCAGGAGGCGACCCTCCCTGGGATCGCCCTCTCCCCCTGCATCGCCCGGGCGCCGCCTTCATCTGCACCTGGAAACCCGCAAGCTGGGTTTGGGCCACCTGCTCCGCCGCGTCCAGCCGGGAGCCTGCCCACCCCTCCAGCTGCCCGGGTGTCCCGGAGCCGCCCGCGGTTGCGGGAGCCCCACTCACCTCTCGTGGCGGAGAGTCCTCCCGCGCGCCCTACTGGGTATTCGGGCTGCCGGGGGCGAGGTGCATTCACGCGGTGGCCGGAGACACGCTCCCCAGGCTCTGCTGCATTCCGCCTGCGTGGGAGAGCGAGCCGGCGAGCGCGCGGCGCGGGCGTGTACGAGAGTGTGTTTGTGCGAGTGTGTGTATATGTGAGTGCGGGTGTGTGTGAGTGTGTATGTGCGCGCGCGCGTGGGGCGGGTGCGGGGGGAGGCGCGGGATCACAGATCCCTGTCCGCGCACATCCCGTGCTCTGCCTGCTCCTCCGCCTCCTCTTCGCGCTGCCGCTAGCACAGGGTCCAGGTTTCAGGATCTCCTGTTTGTTTAATGAAAGGAAGGAGCAAAAGGCTGGCGGGGTGGGGGGGGGGCGGGGGGGGGGAGGCGTGGAGGGCGCCAGTCTGCGCATGCTCAGAGAGGGACACCGAGCGCTCACTCCGGAGCGCAGGCAGAGGGAGGAGGGCGAGCTGCGGGTTGAGGCCGGCAAGACTGCGCCCACCCAGTAGCAAGGGGTTCGGCCGGGTTCCCTGAAGATAGCAGGGAGACCCACCCGCAAAGGTGCGCCCTGCGCGGGGATTCCCTGCGCCTGCGGTGCGGGGCGCGGGTGATGGGATCCCGACCCATCCTAGGAGACCGCTTCAGCTGCGAGTCTGGGTAACGCCGGGTTCTCCTCTGGGTGTATTTGTAGCGCTTGCGCCGGGGTTCCTGGCCGCGATCTCTTGCCTCTGTGCTGCGGGGGACCGTGGTGGTCTCCCCCGGTCCGGAAGGAATCACAGGCAGCAGGTCGTACCTAAACTGAAATGAGTTTCTTGGTCTGTGCTTCTTTCTTCCCCTCCCAACTTCCACTCTGTGAAGAGCTGAAAAAGGCAACTATTTGAGTCCCAAAACAGGTTTGATGGGGCGAGGGCGGGGAAGGTACACAGAACCCCTCTTCCAAAGAACAAAGCAGGAGTAGAAGGAAGAGGAGTCTCCTAGGGCTCCATATTCAGCCTCTTTTGATGACAAGGTTAGATGGGGGAGACATTTGCCCTATTCAAGAAGGCCAAAAGAACAATAGATCCATTGTCCCCCTTGCCTACAGTGCCAAAGCAGTTCTTCCTGAGTGGGGATTCTGGCTGCTTGGTAAAGTGGAAGAACTGTCAAGACGAAGAGAGTCCAGTGGGAGAACCTGAGCCCGCATTGGCGATGACACAGTAACCTGAGGCCGCGGGACAGGCTAGCCGAGAGGCTTCACCAGTGGAGTGGAAACTCTTCAGTGAGATTGTTCTAAGAACAAAACAGGCCAGTGGTTAGGACCCATTCAAGAGCCTCTATCTGCAACCTCCTTTCTGTTTCATCCTGTTTTCCCCTCGATTTCCTCTCCAACAGAAGAAAAGACATCCCAAGCCAGGAACTCCTGGTAAATATATTATTATGTTCTGTTTATTCGTTTTTGGTCCCTCCAGAGAAGGATTGCCTTTTGATCATCCGAGCTCTGGAGAGATAGAAGACAGTCTACTCTGTGCAAATCTTTTCCAAGCTTTCATTAAAGATCACCTCTGAGCATTTCTATGCAGTGCAAGCGAGCAGATGCCTACTTGCTGAACTCTGACCCCCATCCCATTCATCTTCCCCATAATAATGCCAAGTGACACTAGAACAGCAGGACAATTAGACCTAACCCTAGAGCACACCCAGAGGAGAGAAAACAGCATGTCAAGATACCACCAACAAAAGCAAAGTTTAGGAGAAAAGACACGAAGGAAGGAAGAAAGGGAGGGAGGAAGGGAGGGGAGGGGAGGGGACAAGAGAAAGAGAAAGTTCTTTAAAAGCGAAAGTGCACTGTTAGTGGCTGGTTCATTCTCTCAGTAGCTCCTTCAGGGGAATAGAACTGCATCATCTCTTTGCTAAAGTGAGTCTGAGTCTCTATCCACCATGTAGGGGGAGGAGATCAGGTTCTCCCCAAAAGCAGCAAAGTCTTTATAATGCACCACTCACAATATTTGGGGCCCCTTCCTTCTGTGCCTCTTTTCTCAGGTCTTCCCCTTAGCACCAGGCTTCTTGGAAGACATCTAAGGTAGATGATTCCCCCAGAGCAATGAATAGCGTTCACTTGAATTTCAGGATGTTAGCACTGGCAGGGCCCTGAGGCAGGAAAGCCATTCTCCCTGCCCTGGCACTGTACATCAGCACCAGGTGAGTGAGGGCTCTGAATCCAGTAAGTAGGTGGGACCTGGAGCCGACAGGCAGGGCTGGGGGAGTTGCCAGTCTCAACTTGGCAGTTCCATCAATAGGGATGGTTCTGAGACCATTTTTTCTACAATGATAAGTGTTCAGGGCTGCCTGGCCAAGAAACACACTCTCTTTTGTCTGAGGCTGGCCTTGGATGAGAAGGCAAGGGATACTACTCCCTTTGCTGCTCAGGGATACCCCGTTCACAATCTCAAAGCTCCAACAAGGTCAAGGGTGAAGGAGACTTTACAAATTTGGATTGTGAATGAAATGGAATCCTTTTATGGTGCAGCTAGGAGAGGCTCAACTAGAAGTTCTGGAAGAGCTTTTTACTGTTTGGGGAGAGAAGGGGAAGTACAGGGGACATTAAATGAGATGACGTACATAAAACACTTAATAGTGCTGAGTGTACAATGAGCTCTCTGTAACTTGCAGCTCTTTTATTATTGCGGTTTTAACATTTTCATTATTGTGATTTTTTTTTTTTTAAAAAAGGCTGAGAATATTTTTCCCCCTAAGCTTAAACAAATAAAACAGATGAAAGCCAACTGCCTTCCAATTTTCCTTCTGGCTTCCTCTATCGCCCCCTCACACATCACTGATGTATTCAAATCCATGAAATGAAAAGCACGCCGTAGAAAATGTGTGGATGGTGTGAATGGTGTGAATGGGGACTAACCCCAACCCTCACCCCTCCACACTCCAAACTAGACATAAGCGTGGGGTAGCATTGTTTTTCAGTAAAAGCCTCAAGCACTTTTTGGCACTCCCATCTCTCAGAGATTAAGGACCCTGCCCACTTAGCAGTCAGGGTCTCTTGCTGTAACACCCCACCTACATTGGCTCATCAAGCTTTGCATTTTCACCTTTTTTTTTTTTTTTTTTTTTTTTGCCTTCCTTCTAATTTTAGCAATCTAATGTGTTACTCCTCCTAGGTAACAGAATGCCCGAAGCCCATTAATATGCACACATCTGCAGATGGTTTTGAGAGAAATTAATGGTAAGATTTCCAGGGGCTCATGTATTCAGATATTTTCAATGTTCCTTAAATTCAGATTTCAGACTTAGAATTCATCCCCTTACCTAGTGGACAATCCCTAAACTTTGCACCTCTCTCCACCCACAAATAAACTCATCTAATTGCCTCACCTTGTATATCAGCAAAACCCAGTATTGTCGCCCAGCTATATAGGAAATTATATTTTTTAAGAGGAGCTAGTTATTAAATTTTAAATAGAACTAGCTGTTCAAAGCATAGTTTCAATACAAAAAATTTTTAGAATCAATAAAAACCATTAGTAGATACGATGTTTGAACATAAAACTCTCCAAAGTTAGAGACATTATAGTGATGTCTCAGTTCTTAAAAAATTATATGAAAGCAATTCCATTAGGTTATATATTGCTGAAATAATATAACAACTCTGTGGTGATGCAGTATATGCATAAATTCTCTAATATTTTATAATAATTATGAAACACACTATTTCCATTTGAATTGTTCTACCTATAATTTTCATTATTTTCAAATACCACCCTAATGAGACAAATAGATTTATAATGTTTTCTTCTTGTAGAAATTTCATATATATGACCGTCTTTTCTTGTTTGGTAAAAATGCCAAGCATTTTTTAGGTAAGGGCTAAACTAGCAATTTATTTATTTTTTTTAAGATTTTATTTATTTATATGACAGAGCACAAGTAGGCAAAGGCGGGAAGAGAGAGAGGGAAAAGCAGGCTCCCTGCGGAGCAGAGAGCCAGATGTAGGGCTGGATCCCAGGACCCTGAGATCATGACCCCAGCCGAAGGCAGAGGCTTAACCCACTGAGCCACCCAGGCACCCCTAAACTAGCAATTTATTATTATAAAGGATAAAAACATTCCCGTGAATACCAAAAACCATTACAAAACTTAGGGACTCAACAAGTTTATACATTATGCTCTGCTCACCACAAGTATAGCTACTGTCTGTCACCATACAACACTGTTATGTAACCATTGATTATATTCCCTAGGCTATACCTTTTATTCCCGTGACTTGTTCATTCCATAACCGGAAGCCTGTATCTCACACTCCCCTCCACCCATTTTGCCCATCCCCCACCCTAGCCCCTCTGGCAACCATCAGTTTGTTCTCTGTATTTATGCATTTATTTCTGCTTTTTGTTTGTTTATTCATTTGCTTTATCTTTTAGATTCTACATACAAATGAATCATACGGTATTTGTCTTTCTCTATCTTACTTATTTCACTTAGCATAATACCCTCTAGGACTATCCATGTCATCACAAAGGGCAAGCGCTCATTATTTTTCATGGCTGAGAAATATTCCATTATATATGTGGTACACCTGAAACTAATATAACAGTGTTTGACAACTATATGCAAAAAAAAAAGAAAGAAAAAAGAATTTTTTTAGCTTTATTGGTGTATAATTAACAAATGAAAGTTGTATATGTTTAAGGTTAAAAAAACAATTATAAAAATATCTCCATAATCTTACTGACACAGTAAATCCTCTTTTTACTTCTGACTTACCCCCACTTAGGCTGGTTGTGAGCCATTCAAGGGCAGAGGTTTATTTCTTTTTTATGGTCCTGGTACCTCATGAAATTAAGCAAGTGGTATATGTTCAGTAAATGTTTAAAGAGTGAATGAATAAATACATAGCCAAAAATAAATTTCCCCTGGTGACATGTTCACTTTGAAAAAGACTCCCAAATATCATGACACTTGGTACTCTCCATAGATGATGAAGTCAATAGGCACTGTTTTTTAAGGTTTTGTGTATGTGATTATCTAAAACTGGACATTGACTGAGAAAGGCAAAACGGGTTTCTGCAGATACTTTTTATCCCTTTGAAAACATAAATCAAGCCCATTCTAATTTTTTGGTTCAGAAAGAGAATGCATTTTGGCTCAAAGTACAGTATTATTCAAAGGGCAGTTTCCTAATCCAGCCAGAATAATGTTGTAATTTATTTAACTTCCCCATAAGTAGGATGAATAGTTAAGGCAATAATGGTTAGAACTTTTTTTCTCTTCAAAAGAAATCATCCAAAAAGTGAAAAGGACCACCCCAACAATTTCACTCACAACACTTCTATTATTACTGTGTTGGGTGAGCAGGACCAGTAAGAAGTTGGTTCTGCATTCATGGATGGGAATTTGGGGATGGGGAATAGCGGGGAGAGGTAGATTAAACTATAAAAGATCTCAGCTCCAATCACAACCACCCTGAGCCCAGGGTAGGAGAATGGAAGGACCAGGTGATTGGTGTCATGATTATGTCTCCTCTTTCATTCATGCACACAGTAAAAGAGTTTCTTGAGAATGATCTCAGAGAGGGAGAAAGAGAGATCCCAAGACAGAAGCTGCAGTCCTTTATAAACTAGTCTCAGAAGTAACATGCCTTCACTTCTGCCACATTTTATCAATCACACAGACCAGCCCTGGTGCCCTCTTCAGGTTATCTTCATTTGAGGGTGCCCTGTGTTTCTTCCTGGGACCCTGACTGAGAGAGATTTTCAAGACTCTTTTCTTATTTATGGACTCGTCTCACTCACACGAAACTAAATGCTAGTTGCTATTGCGTCTGCTCTGATTTCTGGGTTCCCCCACATACCATGATTTGTATTCTAGGTTACTACCTCATATGGCCCAGCCCCCAGGATCCATGCATATTTGTTGCTGGAAATCTCACCTAGTGCTCCACAACCCCACAAATGAGACCCAGACACCTATCATTGACTCCCCTACTGTTTGGTTTCACCTCTGGTGTTATTCTTACCTTTTCTTGGAGACATCACCAGGAATTGTGAGAACCATGATTCTGCCTGCCTCGTACTTCACATGTTGTAAACATTCCATGGCTAGGATCTTCTGTCTGCTGACTCTACAGAATCCAGGAAAGGCTAGTCTGCCAGAGCTCATCTATTTCTCTTCTTCAGTCTGTCCCGTGCTGCCAACATGGAACCCTTTGCTCTCAATAATATTAATGTTCTCATTTTTCTCATCTTTAAAATTACTTTTAAATTACTCAGTCACCACTTATTAAGAGTCTAGCTCTAGGATCAACAAGCTGATTCTATAAAGATCAACAAGCTATTTCATAATAGCATCTATTTTAGGCTTTGTGGACCATGCGGTCTCTGTCACAACTACTCAACTCTGTCGCCACAGACAATGCATAAAAGAAGGAGAATGGCTGTGTTCCAATTTCTTTCTCTCTTTTACAAAAACAGGTCGTGTGCTGGATTTGGCCCACTAGCTGTCGTTTCCCAATCCTGAGTCTAATTCTTCATTTTCTGCTCTTCACCTCTGTCCCCAGCAATGCGTTTGTTAGAAAGAAACTGAAGAATCCTGCCTTCTGTACTACCTATAGGAAAATAATAAAAACCATTAAATTGGTGCAGGAAATCTTAATCCATTGTCAGTTTAGGAACTCCTTGTCAGTGTGGCTTTCATGCTTTCTTAAGAATTCAAAAAAATTATTTTTCAGGAAATTATTTTTTCCTTTCCTGTAAAAAAGTTGGCTACGTTTTTTTCCACATGAATTATGGCAGCAATAGCAACAATACTATTTTTAGCCTAAAACTGACTTGTATAGCCCTAGAAGTTTAATGAGAGGAATATTTTAAAGGAAAATGGAAAAAAATAGTGTGAGCACAATATTCTTTCCTGTTAAAGTAGGGCAGGTAAATATATTCTAATTATAACCAGCATTGTAAGAAAACTGCCACTCTAAAGATAAACTCAATTCCAATAAAAAAAGAACACATTTTTACATAGATCCCAATATAGGAGCAATGCCTCTACTAACTTGAACTCATATACATTTGGCTGCTGGCTGAGCATTTTTATACATTCAGCCTAAAGTTACAAAATTCAGCCTATCTAAAAATGTCCCTCCCTCAAAGCAACTTACAAATTCAGTGTAATTCCTCCCTATATCAGTTTGCTGGGGCCACAGACAAGGATGTGGAGAAATTAAAGAGTTTATTAATTTATATGACAGAGATCACAAGCAGGCAGAGAGATAGGCAGAGAGAGGCTCCCTGTCGAGCAGAGAGCCAGACTCGGGGCTCGATCCCAGGATCCTGGGACGATGACCTGAGCCAAAGGCAGAGACTTTAACCCACTGAGCCACCCAGGCACCCTGGATGTGGAAAAATTAGAACCCTGTGCACTACTGGTGGGAATGTAAAATGGTGCAGCCATGATGGAAAACAGTATGGCAGGTCCACAAAAAATTAAAAATAAAATGACCATATGATCCAGCAATTCCACTTTTAGGGCTATATCTAAGTATGTTATCCTGAGTTATCTATCCTTGTTATCCATAGCTAGGTATGTTACCCAGCTATCTATAGCTGGGTAACATATCAGATAAGATAGTCATTCATTCAGTCTTTCTTCTATTTAGCCAATATGTGTTAAATATTTGGTGCCAATGTAATTGGAGAATTTGATATCAAGAATTCCATATAGGACTCTGAGGAACTTATGTCTAATATTCTGAGTGTGTACTCATGTTATTTTTAATTTATAAATGTATTTGATAAAATAACAGTTCCATGAAAGGTATAAGAGAAATGTCTTGAGGGCTTATTAAAAACAACCTTAAGGTGTTACTGGAATAGTATAATCATGGAAATTTTATTTTAACCATCTAACTTTGATGTTGGTTAGAGTTGTGACATGAGGCTCAAGGAAACTTTTGAAGAGTATGCCTCCTAGACGTTGGTTCATCCCATAGCCCTTATAACCGGTAAGTGGTATGTTAACTCAGCAAAGCGCCTGAACCACTCTTCTGACTAGGAAAACCAGGAAAATTACTGAACTATATACCAAACTATATAACTATACTATGTTATCTTTTCATAAAATACCAATAATAATTAACATCACCATCATTATCATCAGTAGATAATCTTCATCAGAATTACTTGCCCTTAGTCTATGTATCTTGGTAAGCCAAAAATTCAATGAGGTTAGTCATCTGTTATTTTGGCTTGCAGTTTTCTCTCTTTGACCAGTAATGGTATCCATATTTCCTCTAACCACACCACCATTCTTCAACCACTAATCCTTGTAGTTTGGGGATATAAAATCTCTCCCACTTCCAAGCATGGGCATAGACCCGACCTAGTTAATCAGAAACTCCCATTGCCCTAGCCTTGTGGTGTCTCAGAGATGGAAGAAGATCCAAACCAGGAAAAGTAAATTAAAACCCAGGACTTTTATTCACAGGAAAGAAAATATCTCCTTTTACTGACATTCTAAGCATTTAAAATGCTCTAAGCATAGGAATGCCAGGAGAGAGGCCTTTGCATGATTTTGAAGCTTTGAACCTAGCCATACCTTAAAGTATCATTTTTCAAGGATTTTTCAGTAACTTGAGCAAATAATTCATTTTTTGCTTAAGTCGTTTTGAATTAGGTTTTCATTCCCTGGCCCCTGTCGCAAATGTCTTTAGAGATACACTGATTTGGGAATCTCTTTAAGAATGATAATGGCAGACAAAAAGGAAAACTAGCAAAGGATGGGAACAGGGTTTAAAGATATCTCTGGTCACACTGTGACTGATTTCTACCCCTGAACATTTTAGGCAGTCTTCCACCCATAAGCATACATCTTGTATGTCCTCTTCTCCTTTTCTCAATTGCCAGATTCAAAGGCTGGCACCCTTCAAGGCTGACAACCACTATTAGACAGATGGAGCTGAAGGGGGCAAGGCAGAGGCCACGCAGACCCTGCCAACTCATTTGGCCTCAGGCCCAGCCCTACTCTATAACCACCGCTGCTGTCAATATCCAACTAAGGCTGGTCTGAGTTCTCCTTACTGTCAGCTTCTCTAGGCTCCTGAAGATGATAGTGGTGTTGGAAGCTCCTTGCTTTGCCAAGGTATAGTGGGTACACGTGCCAAGCACAGTGTTGTGTGGTCAGACAGGTGTCCATTGGCGGTAAGGTAGGATGAAGCTGCCCTCCCGCCCCCAGAGGCTCCTGCACCACAGGGTGGTCAGGGAAAGTGTCTGGAACAGCTGTTACCCCTCTGACTGCCAGGCTGATCTGACTGGCTTGGTGGGTGTTCCCGCCTTCCTTACAGTGCCCAAAGTTGTTCAGATCACAAGCGTCACCTTCCCAGAGAATGTGGAATGTTCTTATTTGTCTCCCTCCCCAGGTCCATCTTTTGCTCCAAATCCAGAAGTTATCTAAAATGTAATCTGACCATGTCACTCACTGGTTTAACCTTTTCCCTGGCCTGATCCTTAAGGTCCTTCATGAGCTTGACAAAGACTTCATATCTATCAGGCCCAAATCTTAGCACAACCCACCCAAACCTTGTCTCCTCCATTCCATTCCCAGTGTGCCAAGTGTGCCAAGGATCCTCCTCTATGTTCTCATAGTGCCCGTGGTTTATCGCTAGCCTGCACTCACCATACTGCATTGTAATGACATTTATCTTGTGACCCCCTTTCTAACCTGGGAGCAATCTGAAGATGAAGGAGTTAGGTCTTTTACCTGGCATATGATGGGTGCTTAGTTTATGTTTGTTGAATTAATAAATGGCATGTGACTACCTGTGTTTTCCTACTAGAATCAGGGCATAAAATGTGGCAGTAAATGCTTGATTCTTAAGGGTGTCTCATCCCAGGAAAAGTGTCACTGCCTTCTTCTGCTCATCCATAAGAGTGCTTGATTCAAAGTGAATGTGGACTGTGCTTGCCCGGACACAGAGGAAGCAGGAGGACTCTCACCACTTTTTCTCCACTTGTTACTAGGTCTAATAGAAAAGGAACTCTTGGCTCTGGGGCATCCCATCACCACTTCTACTGAACTAAATCACTTTTAGCTCTGTGCCCACTCCTCAAACAGTGGAATATCATGGGTGTGCACAGAGCACCAGGGAACACAGCTCTGTTTTGGCACATCAGTGGTGCCTATACCCTCAAATGTCCAGTGGCTGCTGTGCCCCCTCATGCCTACATTAATGAGTATTAGCAGTAGCGTGGGCAGTGGGACTTCCATGCCACCTGCAATGTTGGCTCGGTATGTTGGTTTTGTCCTAAAGATCAGCATCTGTGCCAATAATGGTGGACATCAGCAACATTTGCAATGATGGCTCCCTCTTCTAGAATAATGGTTTTCCTTTGCCAGGAGCCAGAATTAAATAGGAAAATGGTTGTTTCTATATGGTAGAGGAGAAGATCTTTTCATCTACACTTGTGATCCCATTTGATAAAATTTGTTCCTCTGAAGCCAGAGGAACACAGTTTGTTTCAATGAGACCATTTCCTCTAAAATGGCATGGTCTAAATTAACATTACAAAATCTATGGACGACATTGGAATGGACTCTGAAACCCTGAGTTCAAGTCTTGATTGTGCTCTTCATTTATTTTTCACACTGGCATTGGATAAGGTCCTCCTCAGCCTCAGGGTTATATCATCTAAAAAAAACAGGCACAATAAAGTCCTCCCCCCACCCATTGGGTTAGATAAGATCATGTGTGTCAGTGCTCTGTAAAAGTGGAGTGGGACCAGCAGCCACTCTGCCCAGCATGGTGCTTTCTACATAGAAGGTGCTCAGGAAATATGTGTCGAATCAAAATACAAGAGAGCTAGCCCCAGCTCTGAACGCAGCACTAAAATGTTGCCAGGATAAATCGATAAATCCTTACTTTCTCCACTTCATGTCATTCTCCTCAGTTGGAGGGAAGGGAGTGAAATCTCTAGATGGTTTGTAGCTGGGTGGGAAAAATATAGAGGACCTGAGTCTTCATTTCCATGAAAAAGATGCCCTCAAATTCCTGAAGCAGCAGTCACACTTCCTGGATCTCCTCAGAGGTTCCCACAGTCCCACAGAGCTCTGTTTCATGCACCCTGAGGAAGGAGGGTGACGAAGCTGCAGGGAGGGGTTAATTGGATTCTCCCTTGACTGCTTAGCAGCAGAGAGTTTTTCTCATTGCGAGTGATGGAGGCAGTCAGCACGATCAAGGACTACTAAATAAAAGCCACACACAGCTTCGAAACCCACCATCAACGAAAAAGGGCAGTCTTAGCTAATTAGTCCTCAACAGATGCCTTGCTAGCAATGCCTCCGATGACGGCAGTCATGATTCAAGTAAGACAGTACTTGGCAAACTAAAAAGAGTCTGTCAAGTAACCAATAAGAGTAGTTGAAGAAAGCTGGGCATGGTTGCAGTCCCAAGACTCCTAGTGGACATCCCTGGGGTGGACCAGAGTGTGTCCTTCTAAAGGAGGCAGATAATGGTTGTCATACAGGAAAGGGGCAAAGTGTTATCAGTTTTCTGGTTTTCTTTACTTTGCTTTTTTAAAGATTTCATTTATTTATTTGACAGAGAGAGAGAGAGAGAGAGAGAGCAAGAGAGGGAACATAAGCAGGGAGGTAGGAGAGGGAGAAGCAGGCTTCCTGCTGAGCCAGGAGCCCGATGTGGGGCTGGATCCCAGGACCCTGGGATCATGACTGAGCTGCAGGCAGACGCCTAATGACTGAGCCACCTACGCACCCCACCCCTTTTTAAAAATTAATTGATTAATTAATTAATTTCTCTGGTTTTCAAGGGAAGCGGCAAATCCAGTTTTACATGGCATCTTTGATTTTTTTAAAGTTGAAACCTTTTTGGAAATACAAACAAGGAAATCCTGTGTTGACCAAAAAATGACATCTGTGAGCAGGTTTCCATCCCTGGTCAGCCAGTGTGCATCTTCTAACCTGGAACTTTTCTGTCACTCTTCAGAGATTTCTTACTTTATCAGGGGTCATAGGCTACACAAAAGCACATCCTAGAGCATGTAATGACTCGATTATGCTACAGTCACCAGGAAACTATGAGGTACATTATGACCTATAGGAAAGGAGCAGTGATATTGTAGGGTATGATTTCTTATGAAGCAGGGTCAGTAAGGTGAGTGAGGGGGTAAAATCTTTCCTATGCAGCTCAATGAGTTCAGAAGCATGCACACACACACACACACACACACACACACACACCCCAGATGAGATCTAGATGGATTATATACGTAAAAACATATGCAGTGAACTCAATAGAGAATGGAAAGAGCATTGTGCTAGGAAACAGACTCCCTAATAACAGCAATTCACTTAGCTTGGCTTTCTCATCTGTAAAGTGGTGATGAAAATAATCCTCTCTCTTTGTAAGAAATTCAGAGGATTCAAAGAGATATGTTAGGCAGCTGGCATAGTGTCTAGCAGATAGTATATTCCATTATTATTATTATTATTACTATTATTGAAGGTAAGCCCCATGCAGACATAGACTTTCCCTTTAATACACACTTCATACCACCTAACAGACTCAAAGTGTTGTACCCTCAAAAATGTCATCTATGGTGGTTGGTTCCATGGGTTTTGCACATTGCTAACAAAGAAAAGGCCATTGGAATTAGCCTGAGAAGAGTAGTTTGGAAAATTCAGTTGCACTTTTGCCTCCTGTACCTTCTCTCATCATTTTCCACTGGGTAGGGGTGAGGAGCAGCAGGTAGCTCTTCAGTAGCAGAGCCTTTTGCCAATAACTAAGTCCTTTCCATAGTGCAAAATTCAGCAGAAAAATGAGGCTATCACCATTTTTTATTGTGGTTGACGTATTTCACTTCCCTGCTGTCTGAACAAGATCTTTGTAAAAATGTAGAAACAAACACTTAATGACATTTTCTAAAGGATTCTGATGTGTATCTGGGGTCTGATTGGCTCCAGCTGAGTAGATGGAAGCTGCTTTGGAGCAGCTCTGAATTTGTCAGCCTGTCCACCTGTCAATTTCAATGTGCATTTACTCATATTTCCTGTCAGTCTTTAAGGCTGGTCTACCTGAATGACTGGTGTATATAGATGAGCTTTCTTAAAATGGGCAACACATATAAATGTCTGCAAATAAAAATTAAAACAAGAGACAATTCCTTATGGCCACCAGCTCTGTGTATTCATCAAGGGTAATGAACTAGCCTAATAGGCAATATTTGATAAGGTGCTCATTTCTTATCGCCTCACTGCAGACATCTGGATGACTGTGCCAAGAACTATAGGAGTTGTCAATGAAAAGACGTATTTTGGGGGGCGAAATAATAGATTTCTTCCCATCTAAGTTTTGACAAATATTGAAATTTAGCTTTCCATTCTAGGGGATACAACTTACAATTGAACATAGTAATGGAAGGCTTCTTTGGAGCATAGGTAGAAACTGAAGGTTATGGATTGAATTGAAAGTTCATATATGGAAGTTCTAATTTCCAGTACCTCAGAAGGTGACTTCATTTGCAAATAGGGTCACTGCAGAATTAATTAGTTAAGATAAGGTCATACTGGGGTAGAGTGAGCCTCTATACAGCATGACTGATGTCCCTATGCAATGAGGAAATTTAGATGCAGAGAAGCCCACACAGATGGAACACCATGTGAAGATTGGTATTATGCTGTCACAAGACAAGGAGGTACCAGAAGCTAGGAGAGAAGTCTGAAACAGATCCTTCCTTAGTGCCCTCAGGAATATGGACCTACTAACATCTTGATTTCAGACCTCTAGCCTTAGAACTCTAAGACAATAAAATTCTGTTGTTCTAAGCCATTCAGTTTGTGGTACTTTGTTATGACAGCCCTAGCAAACTAATACATCAATAAAACAATTAGATTAGATTTTGACCAAGGGAATATAATGGGAAATCTGGGTAAATAAAAGAAGTTACTTGAATCTACCCATAAAGTTTCTCCCATAATGCCATAACTTGTATTATTTTGTTATACATTTATATGTGATACATTCATGTTGAAAGACAGTTATAAAAAATGTTAATAAAATACAAATGGAAAGAGAACACCAATATCATAGAAGATAGAAAGAAGGTCATATACTACCTACAAGGACTAATGAAATTTATGGAACTGAGTCTCAAACTTTTCTGGGTGCTTTCTTTTTGTTTTTTTTTTTTTTAAAGATTTTACTTATTTATTTGTTAAGAGAGAGAGACAGCATAAGCAGGGGGAGCAGCAGGCAGAGGGAGAAGCAGGCTCCCCAGTGGGCAGGGAGCCTGATGCAGGGCTCCTCTCAGGATCTTGGGATCATGATCTGAGCTGAAGGCAGACATTTAACCAACGGAGCCACCCAGGTGCACTCTGGGTGCTTTCTCACAGCCTAAGCAAAATGCAGAACATGAAAGAATCACACTACAGAAAAAAGAAAGTTTACCAGTTTCTCAGAAACACAAGGGTTTTTTTAGTTGATATTTCATTATTTTTTAATTTATTACTATTACTTCTATTACCAAAATGATTAGGTGAGCACTAAAAATAAAGAACCAAACAGTAGTTTTTACTTACTAGGGGAAGCATGGCTCATGCCAATTTTTAGTAAAGAAATCCCAGTGTGGATTATATACTTAATCCCATGTATAACCTATGAGGACCTTCTGCCCACTTAGCTATTTCTCAGTGAACTTTTATAATCCATGAGTCTATGTCCTACTTAGTTGTCTGTTCAGTTTTGACAATATTCATTTAATTAATTTTATTCTTAAATTGAATTAATACAAATACCTAAAAATGTACACAAAATACATTTATTTTCTTTTTAACTGGTACATATTTTATTATTTTTTAATTTTAATTTCAGTATGTTAACATACACTGTTATATTAGTTTCAGGTGTACAATACAGTGATTTACCAATTCTATGCATTCCCAGTGCTCATCACAGTAAGTGTACTCTTAGTCCCTCCACTTATTTCACCCATCCTCCCCTAGGCAAAATATATTTTATATACAGTGTTAGCATACAGGATCAGAAATTAATTTGTTTTAAACAAATTATCACCATGATCTCCTTCTGTGATAATGTTTAAAAAGTTACCACTTTGCCTTAGCACCAATCTGTGGAAAATAGGAAGAATAAGATCTATTTAAGTATTTATATGGAGGAATGTTCCCACTCTCTTGTTCCAGCCAAGGCTTATATAACTCTGCCTGGACCCAGACTGCCATCAGCATGTATTTATATAGGATAGACAAGCAAGGAGCAGTTAATGTCCACATTATGTACGGGTGTAACAGGCATGATGGGAAAGTTTCTTAAATGTAGTCTGAAAGGAAAGGGAAGGGAAAGGATCTTCAATTTTTCACTGTATAGAACCATACTGGGTTTCATAGGAATAGTCCCCTCATGGAGCTGCTATGTGCATAGATAAAGGAGAGAATTTCTGATAATTCATTTCTAAATAAACATTACCCCTAAAGAAAGCAATAAAAAGACAATTTATACTTTCTACTTCTTATTGTGTCAGTTTTAGCTAAGTTGAATTTTTATGTTGAATTTTCATTTCACTGAAATTTCAAATTTATTGACGTTAAAGTGTCCATACTATCTTAAATCATGGCTCAAAATAATGTTTTCTAAGAATTTTTAAGGCTTGCTCCACTGGCTTCTGGAATCTAGAAAAGTCTGGTATAAATACAATTGTTATTCCTCTGTAGGAAATACATTTTCCTACTATTAAATGAAATTAAACTTTTTTTAAAATTATTGTCCTGAAACATGTTGGTTTTTTTTTAATACTACTTGTCTCTCTTAGAGATTTTTCTACTTAAAATTTTGTTTTTGTTCAGCTATATAGCATGCTCTTTAATCTTTCTTTTATTAATTGATCTCTATTCTATTGCCTCATATAGGTACACATTAGAAATTCTATATAATATTCCCTTTCACTTAACTTTCTCATGCTTTCTAATTTTTTTGGTCTTTTGATAAAAAATTCTAGGAGAATTTCTCAGCTAATACCTCATTCTATACCTCATTCTAGCTAAAATGAGTTCTATACCTCATTCTAGCTAAAATCCATTCCCCTAGTCCATTGATTTTAATTTTTGGTTGACTTTACTTTTTTAATTTTGATCATTTTTAAAATCTCTAATTGGGTCATTTTAAATGACCTGTTCTTATAAGTATCTTTATGAAAATATTAATTATACATATATAAAAGTATTTTCTCCATTGTTTTTATTTCTTTGGTATTTTTCTTTTGGTTGAATTTAATGTGTATCTTTTATGGTATTGTTTTTCTCAAATATTTAGTGATTCTTGGTTGTGTGATTTCTACATAATTGATCATCTTTACTCTTTCATTTATGGCTATTCTTCGTGTATAGTGCCTGCTTCTTTTTTTTTTTTTTCTATGTTGAAATTCTTTATTTTAAAAATCAGTATGACTTCATAAGAGTTAACTAGAGTTCTTAGAGTAACTATCAGAAATCTCATCTACCTAGCAATATTTTTTGGACCCTTTATTCTCATTGAGAGGGTGGAGATTATACCGATCTTTTTTGCTCCCATGTCTTATTGCATTCTGCCAGTTTGGAAATTTAGAACCCTTCTAAACCAAGACTTTTGGATAAGTTATTTCAGACATTCAGTTTAGTTCCCAGGAAGAACCTTTCCAGTGGAAATAATGGATCATTTGGTGTAAAATTGCAAGGCAAGCAAAGCAAACCAAAAACTTACTTAAATGAAGATGTAAGTTACACTTTATTGCAACGAGGAAATGAGTGGTCATTATTTGCAGCAGTCCATCGACAAAGACACTTTCTTATCACAAAGAGGTTCATTGTCACTTCAGTAAGTTGTAGACTTGACTCCCCATGCCCTCTGTAGAAATTATACTTGTTGACCTCAGAAAGCCACCCAGCTTACAATACAATATGTACGCACAATGAGAATGGTATCAGTGGCCTTCTTTGGAAGAAAACCACTTTGGCTAGTGCAATTCACTAAAAATTCCATAGAATATTTTCAGTACTGGGCCGCAGATTTCTACAGAGTCTGAGTCTTAATTCATTAGTATTAACAATCGCAGTCTAACTCTGGTAGGCCTAAATTGTTAAAATTATGCCTTGGTTTCCCCAGGAGTGAAGCAATCCCTCAGGTGCCCGAGAATTCAGAAGTCCAGGCCAAGAAGGATTATTTGGCAGCTTTAGCAAAATGAGTGTTTTCCCCCAGGCAGGTTGCTGCTAGTTTTCAGCTATGAGTTTGATCCATGAAATGAGGGCTTCTTAGTGGCAAACTGCGCATTGATGCAATGGTGTGACTTTATAGCTTCCCAGATTCTGCTAGCAAAGGAAGTCCTGGCAAATGACGCAGTCCTAGAGGCAGGGGTAGGGAGTGGATTTGGATCTTTGAAAGGCATCTGGCAAAGTCCCAGTCAGTGGAACCTCAAGCAAATGTGTTGTTAAAATTCGAAGTTTTTAACCTAACTCTAGTCAGCAATGTTACAGCGTGTTACGTGCGACAGCCCGTGTGTCATGGCGTGGATGGCAGTGCTAAAGCTTCTCCCTGTCCCATTTATTTGAGTGAAGGGGATCATTTGCACATCGAACTTCTGGCAAAAATAATCACAGCTAAAATCCACGTGCACAAAGAGAGGGTTATCCAGTCTCGGGACAACATTTACATAGTGGGCTTATTAATTTGTTTTGTTTTTTTTTTAGATTTTATTTATTTGTCAGAGTCAGAGAGACTGAAAGAGAGAGAGAGAGCACACAAGCAGGGGGAGGAGCAGAGGGAGACACAGACTCCCTGCTGAGCAAGGAGCCCGATGCAGGACTCTACCCCAGGACCTTGGGATCATGACCTGAGCCAGAGGGAGATGCTTAACGGACTGAGCCACCCAGGCATCTCTATACAATGTTTGTTTCCTTTATTTGCGGGTTTGTTAATCCTTTATTTCCTATGTGTAAATGCTCTGTTCCCCCCACCCCAAATTAAATAATCCCTGCTCCTTTAATTGAGATGCATCATTTGAAACAAAGTGATGATTCTCAACGTTGAAATCAAAATCAGTCTTGTGCATTTTGAATAAACCAGACAGGCTTTTTCACCCACCGGCTGCTTGATCTTCAGCCAGGATTTTTCAGCTCAGACATTTGAATCTGTCACTTATAAAATGGGAGCAATATGATCTGGCCTCTGTTCCTCACGCAATGTGAAGATCAGTTATGTCAGTTCTACGAACACTACGAAGGATAGCGCAAAGGCTATGTGTTAACATTGAACAAGCACTGCAGACTTTTCCTTGGAAAACACATTTGAGACCCATAGCTAGCATACCCTGGCAAGGAGCTAAGTGAACCCCACGCCACGACATGATTCCAGGGGTGTGTCATGGCAAGAGCTCAGATTGGAGAGTGGGAGCTGGTTGTCCGAGCTACTCAGTAGGTGTGAGCCCACGAGTCATTTATTCAGGCAATGAATTTCGGCTGGTTATTGATTCATAAGAACACGATCGTGATACATTTAGGACTGTCAAGTGTCAATCCCACCTACCCAATTTACTGATTAAAGAGACTGGGATTTCATAAACAGAGTATATTCAGAACATATCCTACCACCCAGAGAGTCTGCTTGGGATAAAGGCCAACCAGTTCCAGAAAGAGTCTTTGACAGTGTTAAGATGGGTAACTTAAGTGCACTCTTAAAACTCCAATTAGGAAAAAAAAATCTATTGGACAACAGTAACTTCTCAGGATTTTTTTTGGACAGATCTTCCGTCCATGTGTGTGGTTGCTGCTGTTGTGTGGCATTTTTGTTTGTAGCAACTTCGGCTGATTCTTTCTGCCACCTCGTGTTTGCTTAAGTCCATGCGCAAAGTTCTTACTTGACATTGGGCCCAACGTTAGGTGCTGGGAACACAGGCAAGGAGAGGGCAGACATGATCCCTGGTGCTAATGAAAATCATTCAGATAAAATACAAAATGCAGAATCGCCACTGTTGAGAGCTATGAAGGCACAGGGTATCAGGCCATGAGGACTTCCCCATGGAAGAGAAAGTCACTACAAGAGCCCGCAACTTCTCTCACTTTACTCTGGGAACTAAGTGTTCTATATTCATGGACACTCCGCACATGACATACTGTGAGGTATTAACAACTAACAGACTCTGACTTGGAATTCAGAAAATGTGCATCGCTGGAGAAAGGCCTTCCCTCAGGTCCTAAACTCTTTATCCTCTTTTATTGCCTTTGCCCTGAATATATCCTCTTCCTGGTGACTCCGGAAGGTCTAGGCCCAAATTGCATCTCCATCAGCTCACACCTTGTTCTCATCTCTAGTATAAATGTCAATGGGAAAATGCCCAAGTTGTACTGGAAAACAGTGGATGAACTTGTGGGACATGTTTGGTTCTCAGCACATGTCCTGTGTGCCAACCACGTGCTAAGTTCCCCCGAGATGTTGCAAATTAGAAGGTGACTAAGATTCTGTTCTTCAGACTCTGACGGGGAAGTCAGACGTTGGATCTTGAACCGGTCGCAGGCTCGGTCAGCTCGGAGTGCGGCCGGAGGCAGGGTGACGGGAGTAAATCGGCGCTGTTCTCTGAGGGCGCACTGAGGAGTGGGGCCCTGGGCTCTCGGCTCCTCCGGGCCGGAGACCGGGAGGCCGCCCTAGTGCCTGCTTCTTATAATGATGTTGAAGGGGAAGGATATACTTCAGGATGCAGTGTGTCAACAGCATTTCTTCTGGGTTTCCCTAGCTCCTGGGGTGATGCTCTGTCACTAGCCCAGCTATCCACATGTTCTAATTGAACTGGTAGATAAATACATCTGCTTCCCTTGCTCAACCTTAAATTGGAAGTTGGACAAAGACCAGCTTGCTAGGGAGCTCTGAACACTGTTCCCCAATCACCCAGGATTCCTCCAATTCCTTTTGCCCATTGTTTCTAAGTTTGGAGTACCCCCAGAAGCACACAAGTCTTCCTTCTCTTGTGTGTTTTGAGCTACAGTTTTCTCCATCAATTCAGAGCCGTATTTTCTTATTAATTATCTCTAGTCTAGTGACACATTTTCCTGTTTGTTAGCATCCTGTGGATTTATTATTATTTTTAAACATGCATTTCAATTATTCTATAGGTTTGGGTAGGGAATATATACCTATGCCTGAGCTTAGTCCAGTTTCATGGTGCAGGTGCCCAGAAACCTATCTTTTAGTGATCCTGACTGTTCTACCCACACAATAGACCTGACAAGGGAATACTGGCAAATTAAAATTCCAACATCTAAGGGAAATAAAACATTCACTTTTATTTTTGTATACTGGTTTTGAATTGTCCCTTTGCACTATAGCAATATATGCAGACTATATTTCTATTACAGAATGAAAAAGAATCTGTGTGCTTCAATATGTATTTCTTAAATATTCTGTCCTTCCCTTTGTGAAAGCATAGCAAACTGGAATAGTTATATTTCTGTGAAATTTTTAAAAGACGAAGCCCAGTAAATATTTGGTTTTTGTATTTTTATTTAGGTGTAATTAAAAAAAATGCATAGATATTATGGGTTTAGTTCAATAAATTTTGACAATTGTTTACACCCACATAACCATCACCCCAAATCAGATATATTTCCATAATCCTCAGGACATTCCTTATGGCCTTTGGCAATCTACCCCAAACCCCCATCCCACTTCTACAGATTAGTTTCACCAGTTTTTAGATGTCATATAAATGGAATCATTATGTACTTTTATGTGACTGACTTCTTTTGCTTAATATAATGATTTGGGGATTTATCCAAATAATTGAATGTCTTATAGTTTATTTTTAATTGCTGAATATAAGTCAATTAATATATTTTAATGTATTTATCCACTTTCTTAGATGGAGAGTTGGTTTGTGTCTGGTCTGGAGCTATGAAAAAATATATTTCTATGGACAATCTTGTATAAGTCTTCTGTGAACACTTATTTTCATTTCTCTTGAGTAAATTCCTACAAATGAAGTTGCTGAATCCTAGAAGATATATATGTTTAACTTCACTAGAAAATGCCCAACAAGTCTCCAAAATTGTTTGTACCACTTTATGTTCTTACTAGCAAATATTTCAGTGCTCCACATCATCACCAACATTTGAAGTTGTCAGTTCTTCATATTTCAGTCATTTTAGTGGGTGTGAATGATGTTTTGTTGTAATTTTAATTTGCATTTGTGTGGCAACTAATGATATTAAAGTCCTTTTCTCATGGCCATTTTCATTATTGACCATTATATATCTTCTTTTGGTGAGTATCTGCTCAAGGCTTCCTAATTGGGTTGTTCATCTAATTATTTTTGATATATAGGAGTTCTTTATATATATACTAGATACAACCCCTTTGTTGGACATATATGCTGTATTTTTTCCCAATTAATTGTTTGTATATTTATTTCCTTAATGGTATCTTTTTTTTTTTAAGAGAGAGAGAGAAAGCAGGGAGAGGGGGAGGAAGACAGAGAATCTTAAGTAGGCTCCATGCCCATCATGGAGCCCAACTTGGGGCTTGATATCACAACCCTGAGATCATAACCTGAGCCTAAATCAAGAGTCGGATGCTTAGCCAACTGAGCCACCCAGGTACCCCCCCTTAATGTATCTTTTGATGAAAAAAAATTTTTGATTAGGCAAAATCAAATTGATCAAATTTTTGTAATATCAGTGTTTTTATGATTTTTTTCCAAAAAATTTTGCCTACCTTGCAATTATATTCTCTTGTGCTTTCTTTTAGAAGATTTAGCACTCTGGTTTCTACTTTTATTTTTTTTATTTTTATTTTTTTATTTGACAGAGAGAGATCACAAGTGGGCAGAGAGGCAAGCAGAGAGAGAGAGAGGAGGAAGCAGGGTCCCTGCAGAGCAGAGAGCCCGATGCGGAACTCGATCCCAGGACCCTGAGACCATGACCCGAGCCGAAGGCAGAGGCTTAACCACTGAGCCACCCAGGCGCCCTGGTTTCTACTTTTAAATGAATAAATAATTTCCACTGAATTGACTTGACACCTTGGTCAAAAATCAATGAACTATCTTTGTGTAAGGTTATTTTTGGACTCTAACTCTTTTTTTTACCAATATCATGTTGTCTTAATTAGTCTAAATTTTTGGTAATGGTAAGTCTTAAAGTCAAGTAATAGAAGTTCTCCAATTTTTCACTTCTGAGTTGTAGAAACATACTCTCTTCATCTTATAATTGTATTCTGTAACCTTGCTAAATTTATTAGTTTTAGTTAGTTGTTTTTCTACAAACAACAGTTTAATTTCTTTTTTTATATTTACGCCATTCATTTCTTTTAATTGCCTTATTGCATTGTCTAGGAGCTCTTATACAATGTTGAATAGATGTGGTTAGAGTGAACATCCTTTTCTTGTTTCAAATTTTAAAAGAAATTAAGCTTTAAGGTTTCACAATTAAGTACACTGTTATCTGTAGACATGTTCAAAGATACTCTTTATCAGCTTAAGAATTTCTTCTATTCTTAGTTCACTAAGAATTTTAGCCTGTAGAGTGTTAAATTTGGTAAAATAGTTTTTCTTTTGTGTCTACTAAGCTAATTTTAAGGCATCTTTTATTTATCTTTATCTTTTTTTTATCTTTTATTCTTTTCATGTGGCATATTACATTGGTTGAATTTTTAATATAAGACCAACTTTGCATTACTGGAATAAGTACCACAATCTCATGGTATATTATCTTCTTAAAAGTATTTCCAGATTGAATTTACTAGCATTTTATGATTTTTTCATCTATATTCATGGTAAATGTTAATTTAGAAAACTCAAAATCACCTAAATAAGGTTTCAGAAGAATCATTCCTTTTTATTTTTATTTTTCTGCATTTTCTTGTAACTCTATCTTACAAGTATAACATATCAAGATAATATTCTTACTTTTTATATTTTCAAAAATGTCCCTTGGGTTCATATTCTTCTTGTTATTTTTAGCATTTACTGAATATTTTTCCTGTATCAAGTGTTGTGCTAAGTACTTTACATTATTATTGCATTATCTCATTTAATTCTTTAAACCATTCTACTTTGTAGATATTATCAGCCTCCCAATTTTATAAATAAGGAAAATGATACTGAGAAGCATTGAATATATTACCCAAGATCATAAGTGATAAAGTTTGAATTTAAACCAATATTTTTATGATTTCAGAAACATATAATCACAATACTATTTTTCCTCCCAGCATCATCCAGGGATTTAGGAAAACTACTTACTGAATATATTACCTCCCAAGTAAGAGTGAATAACAGGTGTGTATTGGGTTCCTAAGGCTGCCTTTAAAAAATTACCACAAATTCAGTGGATTAAGAGAATGGAAATTTACTCTCTCATATTTCCATAGATTGGAAATCAGAAATTAAAGTGTGAGCAGGGCTGCACTCCCTTAGGCTCTAGGATAGAATCTATTCCTTGCATCTTCCAACGCTGTTGACATTCCTTAGCTTGTAGCAGCATCTCTCTCTGGTCCATCTTCATATCACCTTCTCTGTGCATAAGTGTCTTCTACATTCTGTCTCAAATCTCCCTCTGCCTCTCTTTTGTAAAACTGTATGTGACTCAGGGTGCCTGGGTGGCTCAGTCATTTAAAAATCCAGCTCGATTTTAGCTCAGGTCATGATCTTGGGGTCATGGGATTGAGCCTGTAGAGCTCCACACTTAGTGGGGAGTCTGCTTCTCTCCTGCTTTTTTTCCTCTCCCTCTGCTCCTTCCCCTCCCCACCCCCTTACCCCTGCTCATGTGCACACCTACATGCACTTTCTCTAAGATAAATCAATATATTTTTAAAAAAATAATATTTGTGATTGTATTCAGGGCCCAGGTGATCCAGGATAAACTCTTGTCTCTCAATGTCCTTCACTTAATTATATCTTTTGCCACATGAGGTAATAGTCAATCTGCCCAACAAGGTGATATTCAAAGGTTCTGAAAATTAGAAAGTGAGTCTATTTTTTTTTTTTTTTTTAGGGGGAGGGCATTTTTTTCAGCCTACTATCACAAGGCAATCATAGTTGAAAATAGCATGCTCTCCAGCATAAAACACATTGACTCATTAGATTACCTAGGCTGGTTCTTATGCTCAGTTCTACAAATGTTCAGTCCGTAAAATCAGCATCGTATCATTTCATTTTTGCCTACTTCAAGGGCATGTGGAGAAACAGAATTAAATAGGACATAAAAGAACTTTCTGAATGATATTATGGAAAGAAAAGGGCCTAATTCTACCTTCTAGGTTCTGGAATCAGACACTGGGATTATAACCTGAACCCAGCTGCTTATTAACTTAGTGACCTGGACTTTTCATTTATAAAGGGAAGGTAAACTACCTATTTCACAAGTTTGTTGTCATAATGAAATGAGATAATGTATGTAAAAATGACTGGAATGCTGACTGGCTCATAGTGAAATTCATCCTTCTCTTTTTTCTCTGCTAAAAAAAGATGCTACACACACTCTCTGTATTGCTACAAGATGTTATGCAGATAAGCTTAGATCAGCAGTTTTCATTTCAAGCAAGAAGGACAAACATAGATAATAACTATTTAAATAATTAATAGGCTGGAACAAACCATTCACTGATGCTATGCATGGGAAATAAGAATTCTCTGTCATGACCTAATTCGTGTCCTTGGTCAATACAATTTCCCGTCTTTGTTCCAGGGAAGATTAACAATATTGTGCAATATAAGTCAGGGCCTGGAAGAGTGTAGCTCAGTAAATCGCAGTTATTGCTACTAAAGTTATTATCATTTAGTTGCATTCTAGAAGACACTACTGGCAGTATTATTATTCATATATAAAAGCAAATAAGAGTGTGATTCAAAGGACTAATAAATAACCCCGAGTTCATTCCATAGTAGTTCTATTCCCTTTTACATCTCTGGCTAAATGCCTCCATTCATTACTTCTATAGACTGGTAACATCAAGCTTATGGATTTAATTCCTAGGTGACCTTTTACTCATGACCTTTTACATCACAGACTGAAGCCCTGATGGAAAACATCTCATAAATGGGGGCCTTTGACCAAAAGAAGAGCTAGATGAAGAGCTGTTCTTAGTTTTTAAAAACAAACTCCTACTCTACTTCCCACCGCTTAATTGATAGTGTTTCTCACAGATTCATTCTCCATATTCCTATTTTGGCGGGGAGGGAGAATTTTCCCTGGGGAATTTTGCACAGTCCCATGCATTCAGCTATGTCCCATGACCTTCAAATACATAATTCCATCTTCATCCCAGCCTTTTATCTTCTCCCTCTCCTTCTCCTGTTTCAGACCAGTAGACATAGCCTCTCACCTTTACATTACTCAGGCAAGGAACCATATAGAGCTGACTGTCCCTCTAAAGACTCTCTCAGAAGACTTAAGCAGCAGCCACTACTCCTTTTCCTGGCCTTCTGACTTCAGAGCAGGGAGAGGAAAAAGAATCAGTCTGGGGACAGGGTAAGAAGAAGGTAGTGAAGGTCTTACTTAACTGCTGATACAACCCTGTCTAGGACCTGGCAGATGTTTAAAAATGACTCCAACTCTTGGGGTCCTTTTCTGCTCTATTGATTACTTCCTGCTGCATTTTCCTGACCATAAATTTCTTGGCCTGGTGGGGGTTCTCCTTCAGCAGGCCATCACAAATATTCTTCATTTTTTGTACTCCATGGTTCGCCATCAACTTCTCCATTGTAATTACCCTCTGTCAGAGCAGAATGACCAGAATGTCTTTTTAAATGACCCCAGGCCAACATTCTTATGATGGACATGAATTCCATGCTTGTTCCTCAGGACCAAGGTACCTTTGGCCCACTGTTGGAAGGAAATGCACCACTCTCCAGATGCAGCCTCCCTCTGCTTCCATGAGCAGCTTCAGATAGCATCTCCCTCTTTGGTACTCTCAGGCATGAATCAGGCATCAATCAACAGTGTCTGCCAAATGCCAGGAGAGAATCTTCCCCTTCACTGGAACTGAGGCAAAGGAAATACATTCCTCCCATGCTGCCCACACTCCTTGAATGGGTTAGGCATTAGAGAATGTAGCTCTATACAAAGAAATTTTCACAAAATCCTTTCTGGTCTCCAATAAACTTACCCTTGTCTAGTCTCAATATGTGTGAGTTGTTTAGCTCTATAAAACCACTCACTTTGGAACATACTACCTTCTACCTTTATGTCTTGGTCAAAAGCTAAGACAATGCATCCACATCCCATGTTAATATCCTATTTTTTAAATTAGAACTTTACGGGTTAACCTTCATCTTTCTCCCTCTTGTCCTTCATGTCACCATCTTGTACCCACAAAGATAAAATCCTACCACTATTGTCTTTTATGAATTTATATGTAATGAGACTTATTTAGCTTCAGGTCATGCAGAGAAAGGTCTTTTTTCATAAAAAGCAATATTCATTTGTGAATTTTCTAAGTCACAATCTCATCAGTTGTGCTCTAATCAAACAAACAGCAGGGATGGAAATAAAAGGGCTGGATAAATAAATAACTGAGTTAATTATGGACTTGCTCATTTTAAAGAAACATTAAATCATGAAGGATTATGAATAGCTGGGTAATTGTTCCTGATCTTAATTCCCAGAGTATGGAGCTTAGAGAACTGATACCTTGTTAGTTTGCATAGCTCAACTACAAAGAAAGCGATTGGCTAGCCTCAGCCTCATTCTCTAACTCTGCACTCCATCTCCTGGTGCATAGGGGTGCTTCACCCCCATGCTCTGTCAGCCCCACTCCCAGGTACAAGGAGTGTATTCATTTCCTATTGTTGCTGTTACTAATTTCCATAAAATTAGTGACTTAAAACAACACAAATTTATTCTTTTATAAGTCTGGAGGTCAGAAATCCAAAATTGGTCTCACTGGGTAAAATCAAGGCTATATACCTGTCTGGAAGACCTAAGGGAAAATCCATTTTCTTGCATCTTCCACTTCTAGAAGCTGCCTTCTTCCTTATCTTATGGCCATCTATGAGCTTCAAAGCCAAAGGGGCCCATCAAATCTTTCTTATATCATAATTATAGATTTCTGCTTCCATAGTCACATCCCCTTCTCTCACTCTGACTCTCCTGCTTGTCTGCTTCCACTTTTAAAGACCCTTGTGATTACACTGGGCCATCCTGAGTAATTCAAGATACTCTACTTATCTTCAGGTCAGCTGGTTAGCAACCTTAATTCATTCAGCAACCTTAATTCCCCTTTGCCATGTAAGCTAACACATTCACAGATTCCAGGGATTAGAACTGTGACACCTTTGCATGGGGCATTATTCTGTCTATTACACAGGGTAATCCCAAACTGCAACAGAGATTTTCTGAATCCCTCCTTGTCTTCCCCTCCCATTCAGGAAGCCAGTGTCTATCACTCTGATTGCCTGTTTGGCCCTGGCATCATGACCAGTATCTACTCACTAATCCCAGATGCTAATGAAGAACAGGATTCTAGGCCTGTTTTTGTGAATACAATTTTACTGGAATACACAGTCATGCCCATGCATTTACTTATTGTCTGTATCTGTTCTCATGCCACAACAGCAGAGTTAAATAGTTACAACAGAGACTGTATGGCCTGAAAGAGTCTAAAATATTTATCATCTGGCCCTGAAAAGAAGTTTGCTGACCCACAATATAGACGGCTGCTCTCTTCCTCCCTCTCATGGTCCCTCCTGAAAGCCAAGTATGTGGACTATAGCTTCCCTACTTTGGTGGACTTTGAACTTCATTTATCACACCACTGGCCCTGTTTAGTCAGCCATAAACTCTAACTAATTTCTCAACCTCTAGGTTGACACATTCAGAATCAGCAGCTTTCTTGAAGAGAAAAGCAGTGTCATATGTAAGATTTGTTTCTTTTCCTGCATCTTGTTTCTTGCAAATTCCTTCTATGTCAATAGCTCTCTAGTGCCTTCAAAGAAATATTGTTTATGTTTTGTCCAGCTTTCCTAGTTGTTCTCGGTAAGAAAATCAATCCAAGCAATCTGGTCCACCATTACTAGAGGATATTTTTAGTGCCATTATTGCATTTTTGTTGCCTCCAAATCTTTGTTGTATTATCCATATTCCTTTAAATTTTGTTCTGTTTTCATTTGTGTTTAGCTTATGATTTCTTTATAGCTTATAGTTTCTTTATAGCTTTCTTATAGTACTCTGTCTCTTAAGGATTTTGCTTCTTGCTTTCCGATAAAGAAGTCAGGTTTTATGAAACATTCTTCTGAATCCTACAGCTAATTACTTTCTTGGACAAATTTATCCTTGACCCTTCAGAATAATATTCCTTCCCCTTGTTTTGTATTAATTTACTACAGCCCTCTATTGTTTAGTTTTGTTTCTATCTCTTTATTTGTCATCCAACCAGGTATATTCTATCCAGACTTGACAGTAAATTGGTTGCTCTTAACCCTGCATCTCAGATAAACAACAAATCTGCTAATTAGATTTGTCCTCAACTAGAGGGCACATTGATGCATAATTTGCACTCCACGGTCAAATTTTCCAGCAGTTTCTTCCATCTTCTGATGCATCTTTGTTCTGTTCATATGAAATACTCTATCCCCACTGTTTCATTGTTACTTATTCTGAACTGAAAGAATTCTTTAAAAATTCCTTTTAGAGCATTTACTGCAATTAAAGTTCACTTCTTACATTTATCAAGTTATTTTTTCTGAATACACAAAAAGTGGGGTAGGGTATCTTAACCATCTCATGGAGAAGCATCTATATCAGAACAACTGGTAAGTTTCCCATTTCACTGGTATAGCTGCTGGTCCTCTAGTTTAGGAGACAGATGGAAGGAGAAGTACAAAGTTCCTTCTTAACTTCTCAGATTGGATCTGTTTCAAGAGGTGAAGCCTAAATAAGTTCTTTCTCCAATCTGCTGTGTCTTCCTTAGAGGAGCTTTCCCTCATATTCCTATACTACATTCCTCAAGAATCTTAGTTTTGTTATTGCCTTAAAAGTTATTTTTTATATTCATATTCCTATTTTGGGATCCTATTTAGGAACTATGAATTAAAGATCAGTCTACTACCAGTAGCAGTTCTGCAGAATTGAATCCAGCAGTTATCCAGGGACTGGACCATTCCTTTGATTCTACACAGTTACATATTTTCATAAATATTCTTTCCAGATTCATAAGGATGAAATGGCTTATAAAATAAGTCACAAAATACAAATTGATATCAACATAATTACTTGGCATAAATTAGGCTTTTTCTTAAAAATTACTGATTTGTAATTTGGTATTAAGGGATTTTTTTTTTAGTTTGGTTTTTTTTTAATTTTATTTAATTTTTTCAGTGTTCCAAGATTCATTGTTTATGCACCACACCCAGTGCTCCATGCATTATGTGCCCTCCTTAATACCCACCAGGCTCACCTATCCCCCCACCCCTTTCCCTCTAAAACCCTCAAGTTTTTTCTCAGAGTCCACAGTATCTCATGTTTCATCTCCCCCTCCAATTTCCCCCACTTTTCCTTTCCTTCTCCTAATGTCTTCCATGTTATTCCTTATGTTCCACAAGTAAGTGAAATCATATGATAATTGACTCTCTCTGCTTGACTTATTTCACTCAGCATAATTTCCTCTAGTCCTGTCCATGTTGCTACAAAAGTTAGGTATTCATCCCTTCTGATGGAGTCATCATACTCCATTGTATATATGGACCATATCTTCTTTATCCATTTGTTTGTTGAAGGGCATCTTGGCTCTTTCCACAGTTTGAGTATTAAGGGATTTGGTACAGTCAAAAATTTCTTCTTCTTTTACAAGAACTAATAATGAGTTACAAAAAAGCCACAGTGGACATTTTCTGCTTTAAGCAATTGCATTTGGATATTTGGTGTCTAAGAAATAAACAGTGAAGATCTGGATTTGAATCCTTTCTTGGAGGACTCGACTGTTTGACCTTGAGCAATGTACCTATCTCTGAACCTCTCCTCTTTCATAAAATAGGAATGATGGTAATGATACCTACACTTCATTTGTTCATTAAGAAAATGAGTTGATGTAAGATGTAGAAGAACTTAGTATGTTATTAAGACCTGTTTAAGTTATACTCATTGTTTAAACTATTTCAGAATGAAGGTTAAATTTGAATAACAAATATTCCTGTTAATCTCTAATTGTTCACTCACCCCAAAATTGACATAGAAAATCTATAATGTTTATTTTCTATATGATGACAAGTGTTCCAGGGTAAACAGAACAGCCTAGGAATGATAAAGCTAGTTTAAACTTTGTTTGTTTGTTTTGGTTTTTGGTTTTTTTTGTTTGTTTTGGTTTTTGGTTTTTAGCGGATGGGCAGAAGAAGAAGGAAAAAGAGAATATCTTAAGCAGGTTCTACACCTAGCCTGATACGGGACTCAATCTCCCAACCCTGAGATTGTGACTTCATACAAGAGTCAGATGCTTAAAAGACTGAGCGACCCAAGATCCCCAAGCTCCTTCAATTTTTAAAGGTAAATGCATCCTCCCTTCCCCTAGTGACATATCTGACATAACAGCAAGCACATCTCTCAGGTGTATTAGGTTCATTCTCTGAATCTTCAAGCAACTCAGAGGAAGCTCAGACCAATATTAAGGTTAAAAACAAAAACCAAAATACAAACAGGAAAAAACAAAATCTACCAAGAACAATACCATAAGAAATCAATTTCAGATTTTCACTTTTGGTTTTATTCAAGGGAATTTCATGCTAGGCCTCGTGGTATGTCAGGGATTTCTTTCTTTCTTTCTTTTTTCCTCCCTATGGGAGAATTGGAAACATACATTCTTACTGCCAAGGAAAAAGACTCAACTCTGAAAATACAGTTCCTTGTAAAACAGCAGAACAGACTACACAGGAAGATTAGTTTGCTAGAATTAAAGATTTTTCTGAATGTCTGTCAGAAAGAAATATCATTGACTCAGGAGCAAAACTTCGATAATTTGCATACACTGAAAAAGGGAGGAGGGTAGTCCTGAAAGAGCTGCTGTTGTATGGTTTGATAGCATCAAAACTGAAGGGGACTGCACTGATTTCTTTCATAGCATTGTGAAATTCATAGTAAGTGGATTGTTTCAAATATAAATTCATTTATAATATGCTCTTTTAAAACATAGTGTAACCCCATTCTGTCAAAAAATGTGAGAAATTGTCTTTAATTAGAAAAAGATTTGTAAATCTTTACTCAGTTTTTACTAGCATTTGTGGTTATAAGCTTGCTTAGCTGGAGTGTTATAGTTATGACAATTAGCAATAAAAACTTCTGATTCCTCTATTCCCTCTTAAATTTCATCATGTACACATGGAATACTCATTTAGGCCTTCAAATAAAATGATTACTGTTGAGAAATCCTTACTGTTAACCATTTTTATTTTTTGTTATTTGTTACTGAATAGTTCTCTAGGACACCAAAGTATATATGGTAAAGATTTAAAATAATTATAAAGTACAGAAGAATATAACAAGAGAAAAATAATCATAATCTTAATATCTGGAAATAATTGTTGCTTAATCAATATTTTAAATTTTGTCTATATATACATCTACCCATATATATATTTTATAAAATTTGGTCATATTGTATATTCAGTTTCATTTAACAATTCTCTCCTTTTACTTAAAATTTTGTGAACATTGAGGAGGAATTAAGATGGATAGTAGGGGGACTCTGAGCTTGCCTCACCCTTCAAACACAGCTAGATCAACATCAAATCATTTTGAACAACTAGGAAATCAATCTGATGGTTAAGAAAACAATCTGCACAGTTGTAGGGAGAGAACATGGCAGACGTGAGGTTCAGAGATGTAAACTAGGGGAGAGAAAAGCTGCAGTGACAAGAAGGGGAGGGAGCCCTTTTCATGAAGAGAAATCAGGGAGAGAGGGAGGAAGCAGGAGAGGAAGCGGCATGGTAGAGTTTGCACAAAATATCATGGTATGGGGATCCCCTGGGTTGTACTGGGAGAGAATGCTCCCCTTCCTAGAGTACATCTGGAAGAGGGTATATTGCACAACCAACATCACAGAAATCCAAACAATTATAAGAAAATATTGGGGCACCTGGGTGGCTCAGTGGGTTAAAGCCTCTGCCTTCGGCTCGGGTCATGATCCCAGGGTCCTAGGATCGAGCCCCACATCGGGCTCTCTGTTCAGCGAGGAGTCTGCTTCCCTTCCTCTCTCTCTCTGCCTGCCTCTCAGCCTACTTGTGATCTCTGTCTGTCAAATAAATAACTAAAATCTTAAAAAAAGAAAATATTACAAGCAATTAATTATACACCAACAAATTGAGCAATCTGGAAGAAATAGATAAATTCCCAGAAACATATAAACTACCAAAACTGAAACAGAAAGAAATAAAAATTTGAACAGATCCATAACCAGCAAAGAAATTAAACTGGTAATCAGAAATCTTCCAACAAATAAGAGTCCAGGGCCGGATGGCTTCCCAGGGGAATTCTACCAGACATTTAAAGAAGAATTAGTACCTATTTTTCTGAAGCTGTTCCAAAAAAAAATAGAAATGGACAGAAAACCTCTAAACTCATTCTTTGAGGCCAGAATTACTTTGATTCCAAAAACCAAAGACCCCACCAAAAAGGAGAATTACAGACCACTATCCCTGATTAATATGGATGCCAAAGTTCTCACCAAGATACTAGCCAGTAAGATCCAATAGTACATTAAAAGGATTATTCACAATGATCAAGTGGGATTTATTCCTGGGATGCAGGGTTGGTTCAATATCCACAAATCAATCTACGTGACACATCACATTAATAAAAGAAAGGATAAGAAACATATGATCATCTCAATAGATGCAGAAAAAGCATTTGACAAAATACAACATCCTTTCTTGATTAAAAACTCTCAAGAAAATAGGAATAGAAGAAACATACCTCAACATTATAAAGGATATATATCAAGGACTTATAGCTAATATCATCCTCAATGGGAAAAAACTGAGAGCTTTTCTCCTAAGATCAGGAACAAGTCTCACCACTGTTGTTCAACACAGGATTCAGACAACAAAAAGAAATAAAAGGCAAAGGGGCGCCTGGGTGGCTCAGTGGGTTAAGCCACTGCCTTCGGCTCAGGTCGTGATCTCAGGGTCCTGGGATCGAGCCCCGCATCAGGCTCTCTGCTCAGCGGGGAGCCTGCTTCCTCCTCTCTCTCTGCCTGCCTCTCTGCCTGCTTGTGATCTCTCTCTGTCAAATAAATAAATAAATAAAATCTTAAAAAAAAAAAAAAGAAATAAAAGGCATCCAAATCAGCAAAGAAGTCAAACTTTTACTCTTCACAGATGACATGATATTCTATGTAGAAAACCCAAAGACTCCACCAAAAAAAATTGCTAAAACTGATACATGAATTCGGCAAAGTCACAGGATATAAAATCAACTTGCTTAAATCTGTTGCATTTCTATACTCCAATAATGAAGGAACAGAAAGAGAAATCAAGGAATTGATCCCATTTACAATTGCACCAAAAAGCATATGATACCTAGGAATAAACCTAACCAGAGAGGTAAAAGATCTATAAGCTGAAAACTATAGAACACTTATGGAAGAAACTGAAGACACAAAGAAATGGGAAAACATTTCATGCTCATGGATTAGAAGAACAAATGTTGTCAAAATGACTATACTACCTAAAGCAATCTACACATTCAATGTAATCCCTACCCAAATAACACCAGGATTTTTCATAGAACTAGGAGAAATAATCCTAAAATTTTTATGGAACCAGGAAAGACCCTGAGTAGTCAAAGTAATGTTGACAAAGAAAAGCAAAGCGGGAAGCATCACAATCCCAGACTTCAAGCTGTATTATAAAGCTGTAATCATCAGGACGGTATGGTACTAGCACAAAAACAGACACATAGATCAATGAAACAGAGCAGAGAACCCAGAAATGGATCCACAGCTATATGGTCAATTAATCTTCGAAAAAGCAGGGAAGAATATCCAAGAGGAAAATACATTCTCTTCAACAAATAGTGTTGGAAAAGTGGACAGTGATGTGCAGAAGAATGAAACTGGACAACCCTCTTACACCATACACAAAAATAAATTCCAAAATGGATGAAGGACCTAAATGCAAAACAGGAAACCATCAAAATATTAGAGGAGAAAACAGGAAACAACTTCTTTGACCTCAGTTGCAGCAACTTCTTACTAGACATGTCTATGGAGGCAAGGGAAACAAAAGCAAAAATGAACTACTGGGACCTCATCTGAACAATGAAGGAAACAATCAACAAAACTAAAAGGCAACCAATGGAATGGGAGAAGATATTTGCAAATGGTATATTGGATAAAGATCTAGTATCCAGAATCTATAAAGAACTTACAAATGACTAACAGACACATGAAAAAATGCTCAGTATCACTCATCATCAAAGAAATAGAAATCAAAATCACAGTAAGATACTACCTCACAACAGGAAGAATGGCTAAAATTCACAATTCAGGAAACAACACACATTGGAGAGCATGCAGAGAAAGGGGAATCCTACTGCATTGTTGATGGGAATGCAAACTGGTATAGCCACTCTGGAAAACAGTGTGGAGTTTCCTTAAAAAGTTAAAAATAGAACTACCCTATGACCCAGCAATTGCACTACTGGGTATTTATCCAAAGGATACAAAAGTGCTAATTTAAAGGGGCACACATACCCCAATGTTTAGAGCAGCACTATCAACAATAGCCAAATTATGTAAAGAATCCAACTGTCCATTGACTGAGGAATGCAAAGAAAATATGACATATATGGATAATGGAATATTACTCAACCGTCAAAAAGAACAAAATCTTGCCATTTGTGACATGGATGGACCTAGAGTGTGTTATGCAAAGCAAAATAAATCAGTCAGAGAAAGCCAAATATCATACGATTTCACTCATATGTGGAATTTAGAAACAAAACAAATGAACATAGGGGAAGGGAAGAAAAAATAAAATAAGATTAAAAACAGAGAAGAAGCCAATCCATAAGAGATCCATAATTAACCTTAAAAAATAAGATAAAAACAGAGAGGGAGGCAATCTATAAGGGAACAAACTGAGGGTACTATAGAGGGGGTGGGTAGGGGGATAGGCTAAATGGGTGATGGGCATTAAAGAGGGCATTTGTTGGGATGCGCACTGGCTGTTATATGTAAGTAATGAATCACTAAATTATACTCTTGAACAAATATTACACTACCTGTTAACTAACTTGAATTTATATAACATAAATTCAAACATACATACAACACCATGTAAGATAAATTTTTTTTAAAAAAGAAAGAATACCCTAAAGACTCCATCAAAAAAACTACTAGAACTGATAAATGATTTCAGTAAAGTTGCAGGATACAAAAACGTGTAGAAATCTGTTACCTTTCTATCCACTAATAATGAATCAGCAGAATAGAAATTACAAATCCCATTTACAATTATGCCAAAAATAATAAAATGCCTAGGAATAAACTTAATCAAAAAGGTAAAAGACATGTATTTTCAAAACTATAAAACACTGATAAAAGATATTGAAGATGACACAAACAAACGGAAAGATATTCTTTGTTCATGGACTGGAAGAATAAATATTGTTAAAATGTCCATACCAACAAAAGCAATCTATGGATTTGTGCAATCCTTATCAAAATATCAATAGCATTTTTCAAAGAGCCAGAACAAATGATCCTAAAATGTGTATGGAACCATAAAAGACCCTGAATAGCCAAAGCAATCTTAAACAAGAAAAATAAAACTGAAGATATCACAAATCACAGATTTCAAGATACAGTACAAAACTGCAGTAATCAAAACAGTATGGTACTGGCACACAATCAGAAACATAGATTAATGGAACAGAATAGAGAGGCCAGAAATAAACCCAAGATTATATGGTCAATTAATCTTCAACAAAGGAGGCAAGAATATGCAATAGGAAAAAGACAGTCTCTTCAATAAAAAATGTTGGGAAAACTTGACAGCTACATGCAAAAGAATGAAACTGGACTACTTTGTTACATCATACATAAAAATAAACTCAAAAGAGACTACCTAAGTGCGAGACCTGAAAGCATAAATATCCTAGAAGAGAGCACAGGTGGTAATTTCTCTGACAAAAACCACAGCAGTATTTTTCTAGATATGTCACCTGAGGCAAGGGAAACAAAAGCAGAAATAAATTATTGGGAAAACATCAAAATAAAAATGTCCTGCATAGCTAAGGAAACAACCAACAAAACTAAAAGACAATCTACAGAATGGAAGAAGATATTTGCAAATGACACACCCAATAAAGGGTTAGTAACCAAAATACACAAAGAATTTGTACAACTCAACACCAAGAAACCCCCCAAATATACCAGTTAAAAATGGGCAGAAGACATGAACAGACACTCCAAAGAAGACATGCAGATGGCCAAGGAATGCAGGAAAAGATGTGCAATGGCACTGATCATCAGGGAAATGCCAATCGAAACTACAGTGATGTATCCCCTCATACCTGTCAGAACAGCTAAATTCAAAAACACAAAAAACAACAAGTGCCAGCAAGGATGTGAAGAAAAGGAATCCTTTTGCACTGCTGGTGGGAACACAAACTGGGGCAGCCACTGTGGAAAACAGTACAGAGACTCCTCAAAAAATTAAACATAGATCCACCATATGATCTAGCAATTCTACTTCTGGGTATTTATCCAAAGAAAACAAAAACATTAATTAAAAAGACTATATGTGGGGCACCTGGGTGGCTCCATCAGTTAAGTGTCTGACTTTTGATTTTGGCTCAGGTCATGATCTTGTGGCTGTGAGATGGAGCTCTGGGGTCAGCGGGGAGTATGCTGGAGATTCTCTCTCTCTCTCTCTCTCTTTCCTTCTGTCCCTCACCTGTACTCTCTCACTCTCCCTCTCTCTCAGATAAGTAAATCTTTTAAAAGAAAAGGATATATGCACACTTATGTTCATTGCAGCCTTATTTACAATAGCCAAATATAAGCAGCCCAATATCTTCTGACAAATGAATGGATAAAGAAGAGTGGTGTGTGTGTATATATATGTGTGTATATATATATATGTACATATATATATACACACCTTAATATATATATTACACCTTAATCTCAATGTTAGTTCTGATTACACAATATATACATATATATATACACAATATATATATACACAATGGAATATTATTAAAAAGCCATAAAAAAGAACCAAATCTTGCCATTTGCAATACCATGAACAGAGCTAGATGATACAAGGCTAAGTAAAATAAGTCACTCAGAAAAAGACAAACACCATATGATTTCCCTCATATGTAGAATTTAAGAAACAAAACAAATGAATTTTTAAAAAGAGACAAACCATAAACCAGACTCTTAACTATAGAGAACAAACTGATGGTTACCATAGGGGAGGTAGGTGAGGGGGACGAGTGAAATAGGTGAGTGGGATTAAGAGTATACTTATCACCATGAGCACTGAGTAATGTACAGAATTGTTCAATCACTATATTGTACACCTAAAACTAATATAACACTGTATGTTAATCATACTAGAATCTTAAAAAATAATAAATAAAAGAAAAATAATAAAACTTATTTCACCACCTCCCCCCCACCCACACACAAAAACCCTTAAAAGAAAATAGTAAAAATGTTTCAGTGAACAAGTCACTGGCCAGTCTGCCTCTATTTTGTTTTTCATATTATCCATCCTGAGGATCTTGACTTGCTGGCTGGTATAATAGCTTTTATATTACCCTTGAGTCTCAGGACTGTGTGAAGCAGAGAATAACTGAAAGTAAATTTCTGAGCCCCAAAAGAAGCTTTGATCTAGCAAAGGAAACTAAGCCTAAGAAACTAAGTTCTTCATTTCTCCTAAGATAGGTAATACAAGAAACTTCTACCTTTATCTCAGGAAGGAACCAACAAGACTTGATTAGGTAGATCTATGAAAAGTTTGGATCTTGCCACACTAATCCTCATTCCCTCACCAACTCCAAGACACTGAACTCACTTTCAAAATGTTGAGCCCCAAAGAATTGTTTTTTAAAAAAATTTTAGTCCCGTCTCAGGTTCCATAGGAATTGTTCCCCTTCAGAGGGACATGGGACTATTTAAAACTGCTTTAAATAAGTTGCTGGCCCTTCTTATCTTTGATCATGTTTTGAGAATTAAGGTCCTGACCTATTATGTAATTCTCCATGCTAAATCTGTGATAGATTCTGGAAGGTAGTGCTGCTTATCTGGGGATATAATTTTTCCAACACAAATGTAGAGAAACAGAAATGGAGGAATGAAGCAGGTAGTTATGGGTGTCTGTGTGTGTGTGTGTGTGTGTGTGTGTGTGAGAGAGAGAGAGAGAGAGAGAGAGAGAGAGAGAGAGAAAGAGGGAATTTCCAGTTAGAACAAGCTCCTTTTGAAGATAGCGATACTGTTCTGTCCCTCAGTTCCATAAGAAAAACATCCATTTTTGAACAAAATACCCCTCAACATAAATTATTGCTGAAAAATTTCTTTTAGTTGCAATCAAAACAACATGGAATGAAACACCAGCCAGACATAATTTGTCTCATATCTACCTATTGGACCCCAGGTACGACTGAAATCCTCTCCTTTGCTAACATTAGATCTCTGAATATACTGGTTTCCCCTAAGAACATCATGCTCCAACATTGCTTTCCTAACTATTTTTGCTAAAACAAAAATCAAGCAAAAATTTAAAAATCCACTAAATTACTTCCTATTATATTTATACAATGTTCAAAACTAGAGTTCTCTTTTATGAAAGAAACTGATCTTATTAAGGTATTACATATACATTGAAGTATGAATGCCCCATAGTTTAAGCCCCAGAGATATTTCTCTTAGATCTACAGTTTTAATTTCTAATTGTTAAATTTTATGTAGTGAGAAAGGCTGATAATGACATTATGATTCCTCTCAAAATTAACTTAAACCAGCAGACCTAGAAAATTACTGGCTTTGGAACCATATTTGGGTTAAATACTAGAAAGAGCCAAACTTTCCTTAAGTTCATTTCCTTTGCCACAAAATAAAACAAGTATCTCCCCAGATCTGTAGGAACAGATAAAGTAGCATTTATAAATCACAGAATGAAGTTGGTGGCATTTAAATCATATATGTGATTAGTTACCTTAACTCATCTATTTGGCAAGGTGCTGGACTTGCCTTGCATTAGAAGTCACCTGATCCGCCTTTTACGAAAGACAGCCCTCAAGGCATCAGGGACTTTCTTGGCTGAGGGTGGTCTGTCAGCAGTGTGGGGAGCTGAAAGCCTACAGTAGGGAAGGGCAAAAACTTGGCACAAGGGCCATCAATCCCAACTTCCGTTTCTACACCAGATCCTACTCATTGATTGGGCATTCTTTCTCATTGGCCAGAGACATGGTTTCAGAGTTTTCAACACAGTAGTTCAGGCTCCTGTGTAATCAGAACTAGAACTGAGATTAAGGCATTTTGCCAGTAATAGTACAGGACAAAGATCAGCAAATTTTTCCATAATGAGTCAGAGTGAATATATATATGTTTTTAAAATTTTTGTGCCATATGGTCTCTGTTGCAGATACTCCGCTTTGCCTTCCCAGTATGAAAGCAACCACAGACCGTATGTAAACAAACGGGAGTGGCTGTGTTCCAATGAAACTGCATTTACAGGGGTGCCTGGGTGGCTCAGTCATTGGGCATCTGCCTTCGGCTCAGGTCATGATCCCAGGTTCCTGGGACTGAGCCCCACATTGGGCTCCCTGCTCAGTGGGAACCCTGTTTCTCCCTCTCCCACTCCCCCTTCTTGTATCTCTGTCAAATAAATAAGTAAAATCTTAAAATAAAAAAACAAAAACTGCACTTACAATAGAGGGCAGTGGGTTACATCTGGTCCACAGCCGTGTTTGCCAACTCCAGGCATAGACCCTCTCCCGAAATCAAGGAGATAAATGCTGCTGCTGAAATAATTTCAGGAGCGTTTGCAAAGGAGGTATTTTGGCAGCCTGGCAAGGGAAGGGATCTAAAAATGGCCCTCAGACCTGAGGACTTTCTCTGCTTCATTCTACCTGAAATCCTGCTGAGTCCACTTTTCTCCAAATTCTCAGAGATTGCTGAGCTCAGTGTGCCCCATTTCTCTTGAACCACAGCTGACTCAGTGAGTCTGTTCTAGCTGTTTATGTCAACGTGAAAATGCACCAGCTGATGTCTCCTACCCAGGCCATTTACTGTTAATGTTAGTTACAACACTGGGCTTTAACCTTGAGTTTGATGTGCCTTCCCAATTGATCATAATCCAAAATATCACTGGAGACTCCCATTGCCCCAGCAATTAAAGGAACCCTCGAGTATTGCCTCCCCCATAGCCATGCAATGAATTGGGTTACAGATCAGTGTTATGAAAACCTTCAACTTTCTCTTGGAGAATTCTCATATTGAATCCCATGTTATATTTTTCCCAAGAAGGAGAAAAATGGATGGTTGGGTGTATGACATTGGGCAAGTCATTTTACCTTCCTGAGCCACAGTTTCTTCACCCATAAAATAGAAATAATACCTTCCCTACTTATTTCATATAATACTATAAGACTCAAAGGATACCTTTTTTACATAGGTTTACATATGTCACAAAATCACATCGTCCACTAAAACCCTTTTTAGTCTGCCATTCACCTCTACCCACATCACCATAATCACTCACAACCTGTGACAAACACTGGGGCTACTTACTGGAGGAATATGTCTACTCGTGCAATCTTCACTCCCAAATCAGAGATGTTTGTCCTGATCTATGTCCTATCTTCTTCATTCATCACATGACAGAGAACATATAAAAGTCTCAAGATGGATCCTGGCTTTCATTACCTTTTGGTGCCAAGATCCTTCCAAGAATCCAGCATCAGCAAATCAGACAACTATAAAGTTACTTAAATCCTACATGTCTATGCCAAGAAAGCTGATGATAAAAAGTTCAAATGACAGAAAGGACCGAAGCAGTGACTGACTATTGCTTGGAAGTGTTAGGTAAGAATTATTTACCATAGTAGCTTTGATTTAGGCATAAAAGCCCTTCAAATTGCAACTGAAGTCCCCTCCAAGAAAAATGAGTAACTAATAATTTTATTATAAAATCAAAGCTGCTGTTCTCCTTCCAAAATCCCTAAATTGCATGGGAATAGTATATTTGATTTCCTGGAGAAATTCAAATTCGGCAACATTCTCAGAGAACTTCAAAACCATTGATTTCAGAACAATCTAAATTCTTCATACATGCATTTATCAAATGATTATAAATACCACCTTTTTGGTGTCAAAAGGGATCCATGGTAATAGCTTTTGGCAACGTCATTTAGTTCCTCTGCTCCTCGGTCTCAATACCCTACAAATTACTCTTCAACCTTTGTAATGTAGGATTTACAAATATCTGCTTTCTTCTTCATGAGGGTATAAGGAGGAATAAATGGAACAATACCTGTAAAAGTACTTGGGAGCTGAAGGATCCATACAGCCAAGTCCAGCAAACCTTCTAAATGATCTCCTACAAGTTAAATAGGAAGGATGATCTCCTTGCAGGCAGAATTTGTCACAAAATGATTTCTGCAGTGGAAAATCAAATAATGCACCCGTTATTACCTTTGCTTTTCCTCCCACTTAAGAGTCAGCTGCCTCATATTAAACGTAGTCTCTGCCACTCAACAGTTTTCCTACTATTTACTCATAAGCTAATAAGGCGACTAACTTTACTGTCAAAAACACAACATAAATCATTCTTACAAAGTACATTATGTCTGCTCTTCACAGGGTATGATGGTTATAATTTGTACATTCATAAACTTTGTTTTTGTGTAATACTATGTTTGGCTATTTTCCCAACTGGGGAAAAACAAAGTTGTTTCTGTTCAGCTGCTTAGATCCAAATGTTGGGAAGGCCCTTCACTGCACAACATTTCCAGTGATAAATCTGGGACTCTACTCTTTTGTTCATAGGGGCCATGAGAGTTCTGTGCTGTCAAAGTAGATTAGCCACACAAGTTGCTTTAGATGGGCCAAGTGAAGTGTCAAGGCACAGAGAGCGTTACTCCTGCTGGAGCTGTTGCAGTAGCCACTCCTCAAATTGTGATAAACAGTCTGCTGGTAAAGCTGATACCCCACAACCTCATGGCTCTGGCCTTGGAAAGTGCTCATTTCAGCAGAGACTGGGCTTTCCATCAGACCTTCTCCTACAATGAAGACTCTCCAAGCATGGAGCCCACTGGCCTCTTCCCCAGGGTCCTTTCTTTCTTCACTGTCAATCCCAGCCTGGGGACTTCTGACTGGTCACCCAGCCTCTTAAGTTCTATTGTGTATCAATTAACTTTATGCACTTCTCCCTCAGGGTTTTACCTTTGGATTTCTGAAATGCTTTTCTCCTCTCAAACAGCCTGGATCTTGCACATCAGAAGAGTTGGCTTTCACAAGTATTTCTGTGAATTGGGAAGCTAAATTTAGAAGACAAAAATTAAACAGTTTCTCTTTTATAATAATCCAATCATTCTTAAAGTAATGAGTGTCTTCAGCTGAACTGGGAAAAGGTGGTGTATAGAACACAAGGGCACTGGCATATTCTAATATATTATCTCCTTACATCAGTCAGTGCTCTCTGGTGTCTTTCCTAAGAGGTGACAGGCCCAAATGAAGTGGTCTTGTTTGGATTTTTATCTTTTATGCCCAAGGACTTGTCCCATAGACTAAGTAGCAGCTTCCCGTTCATCAAGGGACCCAAAGAGAGCCAGGATACTCACTGGCATGGAGCCAGTTCCTCTATTACACAATGTGTCCCATTAAGCAATATATTTCTGTGAGACACTGTTTTTTTTTGTTTTTTTTTTTTTTTAATTTTATTTTTCATAAACATATAATATCTTTTTATCCCCAGGGGTACAGGTCTGTGAATCGCCAGGTTTACACACTTCACAGCACTCACCATAGCACATACCCTCCCCAGTGTCCATAATCCCAACCCCCCACACCCCCCCATTAACCCTCAGTTTGTTTTGTGAGATTAAGAGTCACTTATGGTTTGTCTCCCTCCCAATCCCATCTTGTTTCATTTACTCTTCTCCTACCCCCTTAACCCCCCATGTTGCATCTCCTCTCCCTCATATCAGGGAGATCATATGATAGTTGTCTTTCTCCGATTGACTTATTTCGCTAAGCATGATACCCTCTAGTTCCATCCATGTCGTCGCAAAAGGCAAGATTTCATTTCTTTTGATGGCTGCATAGTATTCCATTGTGTATATATACCACATCTTCTTTATCCATTCGTCTGTTGATGGACATCTAGGTTCTTTCCATAGTTTGGCTATTGTAGACATTGCTGCTATAAACATTCGGGTGCACGTGCCCCTTTGGATCACTACGTTTGTATCTTTAGGGTAAATACCCAGCAGTGCAATTGCTGGGTCATAGGGTAGCTCTATTTTCAACATTTTGAGGAACCTCCATGCTGTTTTCCAGAGTGGCTGCACCAGCCTGCATTCCCACCAACAGTGTAGGAGGGTTCCCCTTTCTGTGAGACACTGTTTTAAGAGTTCTTCTGAAATATGTCAAAGTGCTTCTTGGAAGTTATGACAAAACATGGACAGTACATCTATTTCTTCTTGAATTAATGAGAAAGCATAATTTGAAAGTAGGCTCTAAACAAAAAGCTATAGATAAAATACCTACTCTATTTGTGCCAAAGAATGCTTCTTAAAGAGTATTACTTGAGCATAAAAAGATCTGGTAAACTCTCCAGAACACTAACAATACCTCCTCTTGCCTAAAAATGTACTCTGTATTAGGGCTTCACATATGATAACTCATTTAATTCACCCATAACTCTAAAGTAAATAACTTCCCATTTTATTTATAAGGAAATTGAGACTCAGAAAGATTAAAAAACTTGCCCAACTTCATAGAGCCAATAAATATGGGAGCCAGAATTCAAACCCTATTTTATCTGACTCAGAAATATCCACCAAAATCAACTGCAGAGCTGGGTAACAATACAGATGGCCGCCTACCTCCAGTGACTGTCACCGACAGAGTCCTGGGGTGCAGGTCGCTGTGCAGATGAAGCCCCCACTCAGGATCTAGACTACCTCCGTTTAGCATTCTGTGCGTTGCTCCTGGTAGTCTTCTGATCCGGGGACATCTACTTAACTTTGCTGTGCCTCCATTTATTCATCTTTAAAACAGAGAGGAAAATAACTGTAATAGTCTCTTCCCTATTAAGTCATTCTGAGTTAGCATATGTAGGCCACTTAGATACTTTACATACTTGAAGTGATACCTTGACATGGTAAACACATTTATTGATCTAATGCTCTACTCACCAAATCCTCTAGAACACAATGTGTCACATAAAGCAGTGTATTTGTGTGAGATACCAGATGAGATCTGAGAATGACTGTGCTGCATTCCTTCTCAGACTTTAGAAGAATCCATGGGGTAAACATCTAATCACATACAAAAATTTGAGGACATTCTCAGTTTTTACACTGCAAATCTGATGTCAGAAAATTGTATGTACTAGCCATAAGACACCTGAAGAATATATTTTTTGCTGTGATATAATATAGAGTAACATCTTATAGAACAATTACTTTTTTTAAGAAAAAGCCATAATTTTATTGTCATGGTAAAGATACTGACTGAGGGTGATGGGGAGCAGAAAACCAGAACATGGGGATGAGAGTAGGAATAAGATTATAATGGTATTTTTAAAAACTTTGTTTTTTAGAGCACTTTTAGGTTCACAACAAAATTAGGAGGAATATACAGAGATTTCCCATATCTACCTGCCTGCACACTTGCATAACTTCCCCCATTATCAATATTCCCAACCAGAATGGTACACTTGTTACAAGTCATGGACCAATACTGACACGTCATAATCACCCAAATCCATAGTTTACCTTAGGGTTCACTCTTGCTGCTGTACATTCTATGGGTTTGGCCAAATGCAAACTGACATCTGTCCATCCTTACAGTATCAAATGGAGTCCTCTAAAAGTCCTCTGTGTTCTGCCTACACGCCCCTCCCCAACTCCCAATCCCTGGCAACCAGTGATCTTTTACCTGTCTCCATAGTTTTGCCTTTTCTAGCATGTCATATAGTTGGAATAATACATTACACAGCCTTTTTAGATTGGCTTCTTTCACTTAGTAATGTGCATTTAAGATTCCCCAATGTCTTTTCATAGCATGATAGTTCATTTCTTTTTGGCACCAAGTAGTATTTCATTGTCTGGATGTAATACTTTATTTATCCATTCACCTAATGAAGAGCACCTTTGTTGCTTCCAAGTATTTGAAATTATGAATAAAGCTTCTACAAACATCCATGTGCAGGTTTTTTTTTCAATGTGTATTACTCTTTTTTAATTTAAATTCAATTAATTAACATATAGTGTATTATTGGTTTCAGAGGTAGAGGTCAGTGACTCATCAGTCTTATATAACACCCAGTGTTCATTACATCATATGCCCTCTTTAATGTCCATCAGCCAGTTACCCTGCATCCCACCCCACCCCAGCAACCCTCAGTTTATTTCCCAGAGTTAAGAATCTCTTATGGTTTTCCTCACTCTCTATTTTCATCTTATTTTATTTTTCCTTCCCTTCCCTATGTTCATCTGTTTTGTTTCTTAAATTCCACATATAAGTGAAATCATACAGTATTTATCTTTCTCTGACTAATTTATTTTGCTCAGCATAATACCCTCTGTTTCCATCCATGTCATTGCAAATGGCAAGATTTCGTTTTTTGATGGCTGCATGGTATTCCATTGTATATATATACCACATCTTCTTTATTCATTCAGTTGTTGATAGACATCTGGGCTCTTTCCGTAGTTTGGCTATTGTGGACATTGCTGCTACAAACATTGGGGTGAGTGCCCCCATGTGCCAGTTTTTGTATGAACATAAATTTTCAACTCTTTTGGATAAATACCAAGGAACATGATTATTGGAACTGTATGGTAAGAATATGTTTAGTTTTGTAACCCCCAAACTCTTCCAAATTGGCTATACCATTTTCCATTCTCACCAGCAATACATGAGAGTTTCTGTCACTTCACATTTCCACCAGCATTTGGTAATGTCAGTGTTCCAGATTTTGGCCATTCTAATGGGTGTGTAGTGGTATCTTGTTTTAATTTACATTACCTTGATGACATATAATGTGAAGCATCTTTTAATATGCTTATTTTTCATCTATATATCTTCTTTGGTAAGGTGTCTGTTAAAGTGGTTTGGTCCATTTGGGGGGTTGTTTTCTTATTGTGGAGTTTTAAGAGTTCTTTGTATATTTTGGGTAACAGTTCTTTATCAAATGGGTCTTTTGCAAATATTTTCTCCCAGATTGGTCTTGTCTTGTCCGTCCCTTGATGTTATCTTTCACAGAGCAGAAGTTTCTAATTTTAATGAAGTCTAGCTTATGTAACAGATCATTCTTTCATGGATCAAGCTTTTGGTGTTATATCTAAAATGTCATCACCAAACCCAAGGTCTCTGGGTTTTCTCCTACTGTCTAGGGGTCTTATAGTTTTGCAATTTACAGTTAGTTCTGTGATCCATTTTGAGTTAATTTCTGTGAAGGGCATAAAGTCTGTATCTAGATTGATTTTCTTGTGTTTGGATGTTCCAGCACCATTTGTTGAAAAGACTATCTTGGCTCCATTGTATTTCCTTTGTTCCTTTGTCAAGGATCAGTCAGCTATATTTATGTGCATCTATTTCTGGGCTCTCTGTTCTATTTCATTGATCTACTCACCTAGAACAATGATTGTTTTCACCCAACTATGAGATATAAAGTAATTTTAAAGATATAATGATTCAAATTTGTTAAATTTTAAGTCTCATGCATGTTTACGGCTAGTGAGTGATTTTTTTTCAAATTATTAAAATGCAAGTGGCTGGTTACATGGGAAACTATTAGTATAGTTCAGACAGCTAAGAGTAGTCTCTGACACAAAGCAACTAATCCCAGTTGTGCTTAATAAAAATATTTTGTTCACAAAGCTCTATCCCTTTTATCTAACTATTTCCTCTTTCTGGCATCCAGAAGCATGTTTGTCTTGAATTTCTAAAATAAAACTGGTCATAATCTTCTTTGCTCACTATCAATATGCAGAATTCAACAATGATTTAGGAAAAAAAATGTATAAGTGGGGGGAAAAAGGAACATCCCTTAATTAGGTTTGTTTGAAGTTCTTTGGAAAGGAAGATTTCAGATGTAAGAAAAATAATCTGAAAATATATATATTTAAATATTTACTTATTCATCAAGTCCTTATCAAATGCTATCAGCATCTTTACCTCTGCTAGGTGCTCAAGGGCTAGGTGATTCTCAAAATTACATAGGTTCATGTCTAGTAAATATATTATTTCATATTTTAAGTCCTATTCACAATTATAATTGTTACTAAATTTTGCCATTAAACTCTAGTTAATTTTAAAACCATAGTAATTTCATGTATTTCATAAAAAATGAGATATATTTCTTGGTTAATTTGAATTGTAGCACAAATATTAAACATTACCAAAACTACTTGCTTTTAAGCACACATATAGAATATTTACACCTTATGTGAACTATACTTTTATCTGTTCAATAGTTGTTATCAAATGCATTCTTAAATTCACAACCTGGAATTAATATTTTTATCCCAAACATTTTAAACTAAATCATTTACATTTTTATTGGGAACCAAATCCACTCTAGCACTAATTATGTTTGTGTTCAGCTTTAAGCATCCAATTATATTTGCACTCTATTTCAAGCATTCAAGCTAAAAATATATACATGCTCTTTCAATGTCTCCATTTTCTGCCCCTTTGGTGCCATTAGTCAACATTAGGGAGGATTCTGACCAACGAAAACAGCAAGTAGATAATGGAAATACCAATATAAAAATAAGACTGTGATAGAAAATACTATGTTTATGAATTATTTCCAGCTAACACTCTGAAACTAATGAAGTCCTCTATATGATGAATATCTCAGAGATTATCAAAGAACGTGGATGCCACCTGAAATTCTCCACATTTGGGGAATGTTTCCTTTAGAAACTACACTACACTTTTAAGGGTTTTTTGTTTGTTTTGTTTTGTTTTGTTTTAGTGATTGTATAGATTATGTGCTAGGTAACACAAACTTTGCATTCTGTAAAGCTGCAGAGATCTAAAACATGTGATTCAGGCACATGCCAGTTTACATCATAACAGAAACAAAGGAATTATTGTTATGATATGAACTGCTTACTGGAATTCTATGATGTAGTATTTGAAATCTGAACTGCAAAAATAAAATAAAACCTATCCATTGAGATATTAAAAATTCAATGGCAACATGACAATATACATGGTGTGTGTTAGGGACCCAATGTTTGTGTCCTCCCAAAATTCATATGTTAGAGCACTGCCCCTCAGTGTGATGGTATTAGGAGGTGGGGTCTTTGGGAGGAAATCAGGTTTAGTTGAGATCATGCACAGAGAACCCCCATGATGAGATTAATAACTTTACAAGAAGAGGAAGAGACCTTGGAACTTCCTCTCTCCACCTTGTGAGGACACAGTTCTCTTCACGGTTCCATTTCTAGCAGCCAGCACAGAACCTGGCACATGGTAGGTGTTCGAGAAATACAAACATGGGGTAAGGTGGGGGTCAAAATGACCTCTGTTTTTTGGCTCTATAACCACCCATTCAGTTGTATTCAAAGAAGCCAACCAGAAGTTTCTATGGACACTCTATGAGGTTAAACCTTTGCATGTTTTCTTAAAGTTCTAGGCTAGTTATTTTCTCTTCCCAAAGCCTGATGGTAGATGTTTCTTTAGGGACCTATAAGTAACAATGGCTAATCTTACAGAATATTAATCAGACTAACTTCTTCTTTCCTTGGCAATACATAATTGTAATATCTAATTTATTATATTATTACCCAATTAAAAATGTCCCATATAAATTCAGCAAGTCCACTTGACTTTCAAGTCTTTTTGCAAAAAAACCAGTGTAATCTTTAGGAAAGAGCACAGGATTTGGGAACATGTGATTTAGGTCTACTTATGGCTTTGCCTCTTAATGGCTCTGTGACCACAAATAAATTATAATTTTCCTGTGCTTAAGTTTTCTCACTAGCAAAATGAGCACGGTAATACCTAACTCATATGGTTAAATGATACAATGTATTCCCAAAGAATTTTGTACAATCTATGGAATTATAAAAATATGCCACTGAAGGTATTATAAAACTAATTTGGAAAAACACTGTACTTTATGTTTTTTAGAACCTACATGGCCCTGTTTCTTGACAATGTGTATAGTAACTTTTTTTCTCACTAGCATGGTTTACCCAGAATCATAGATTGACTTAAATCCAGACTCTAAGTAGGTAACCTAATAGAGTCACAGTGAGACACAAGAACTGTGAATTCACCAATTTCACACTCCCCGGGTCTAATTTGGCCAGACCTGAGGACGATCAATAAGATGCTTGCCTGAGAAAGAGTGTAGCATCAGGTCCACAGGGAACAGAAAATATCATTTACTGTGCAGAAGAATTACACCCCAGAAAATACAAGGAAGCCTTTATGGGAGTGAACACACTTGTTAAAATTAGCGGAGATCCTTCACTGCTAAATTTAGAAGGAAAAAACCGTGAAAAACCATTACAATTCACCTGAGAAAAAGCAACCTCAAGTTTATATGGTACACACATAGATGTATGTATGTATCAGTGCTATATGGCGCAAACATGAGAGAGGAATGGATGTGAGCCAGGATGCTTTGGGGAAACACTATCCTTAGTTCACAAAAGGAAAAGAGCCCACAAAAACAAAAAGAAAATTTTGCATTCATAGCCAAATTCTGCATCCATTTCTAATAATAATAATTTACATTTTCATGCAATTTGCACATATTATTGTCAGATCCCTTATGGCTATTACTCCAAGTGGACTGAATCTGTAAAACTTAGACTCTTTCCAACAGCTCTCTTCCACTTCTCTGAGCACAATAGCTACTAAGAAGGGCAGTCAAATGTTCCTAGAGAAGCTGTTACTGATTCCTTAATGTTGTCTTGAGAGATGCCTATGCCCCCAATCTCCCATTACATATAAATATATTTATGTAAAATATATATGTAATATTCACTCTATATTGCTATTTTCCATAATTAAATATCTCTCTTAGTCCACCTCTGAGGAGAGATGTTCAATGATTCATCCCTTGGGAGGCATATTTTTGGCTGAAAGTCTACATTTAGCCACTATTGCATGCCAGTTCTAGGCACAGAGCCTGTGCAGAGAAAAGCCTGAATAAATGTAAGCTATTATTATTATTACTGTTTGTATCCTTCTTAAGTTCAAGGAGAAATCTGCATTTGGGAGAAGTATGATGCCTTCCCAAACATCTCATAAAATTTCACCCTTTTAACACAGGACTATCTTCCTGGTACTGCAGGCCTGTAACACACACACACCCACCCCCGCCACTGCCTACCCCTCACCCCCACAGAATCAGGAGGACCAATTTTATTCTGATAAAATTTCCTTTGTGTAATGCATGAATTCCCAGATTCCCAAAATGGAAAATAAAAAGCCCTTTCCCAAAAGTCAAGAATGAATCTTGTGAGAATTCTGCTTTTCGGGGTCATAGAGCAAGCCTGTGGAAAACAGGATCCAAATTCCAGCATCATTTACTAAACATAACATTTGGCAAATTATTTATCTCTGTAACCTTAGGCTCATCTTCTACAAAAAAGGATATTAATATATTTTTGATGGTTGCTATGAAAATTAAATATTATAAATTTGATAAATGGTATCTTATTATGTCTTATCTGGAATATGGTAAGTCCCCATCAAATGCTACCCATCAATTCCTAGCCTTCTTTCTCTATTTGTTTCTTGGAACTATGGAATTCAAGGTGATAAAGACCTTCTCACAAGCCATAAAACAGTTTTATTTGCTGTACACTAGAAGCCAATGCAGAGTCAGTGACTAGAACTGTCCCCCCACAGCTGTGGTTATGGCAAGGTCTGAGTGATGATGAGATAATGCCACTAAGTTAGCAACTGATATTTTAGCTGACATTCTGGGCTGGTGGATCCTGGTTGTCTTACTCTTCTAGTGACACTTGTTCCAGGAAAGTGGTCATGACCCAATGTAAATAACCTCTGCATCTCCTCTGTGGATCTTGATTCCAGAGACTATGACTTTTTTTTAATTTTTATTTTTTTTACATTCTCAGTATTTTTTTTCTCTTTGATTTTTTTAAATTTATTTTTTTAATTATTTTTATTAACATATAATTTATTATTTGCCCCAGGGGTACAGGTCTGTGACTCGTCAGGCTTACACACTTCACAGCACTCACCATAGCACATACCCTACCCAATGTCCATAACCCCACCACCGTCTCCCTACCCCACTCCCCTTGGCAACCCTCAGTTTGTTTTGTGAGATTAAGGGTCTCTCATGGTTTGTCTCCCTTCCTTCCCTACCCCCCAAACCCTTCACTCTGCCTCTCAAATTCCTCATGTCAGAGAGATCATATGATAATTGTCTTTCTCTGATTGACTTATTTCGCTCAGTGTAAACCCTCTAGTTCCATCCACGTCATCACAAATGGCAAGATTTCGTTTCTTTTGACGGCTTCATAGTATTCCATTGTGTATACATATACCACCTCTTCTTTATCCATTCATCTGTTGATGGACATCTAGGTTCTTCCCACAGTTTGGCTATTGTGGACATTGCTGCTATAAATGTTTGGATGCATGTGCCCCTTCGGATCACTACATTTATATCTTTAGGGTAAACACCCAGTAGTGTGATTGCTGGGTTGTAGGGTAGCTCTATTTGCAACTTTTTGAGGAACCTCGATGCTGTTTTCCAGAGTGGCTGCACCATCTTGCATTCCCACCAACAGTGTAGGAGGGTTCCCCTTTCTCCGAATCCTCTCCAACATCTGTTATTTCCTGACTTGTTCGTTTTAGCCATTCTGACTGGTGCGAGGTGTGGTTTTGATTTGTATTTCCCTGATGCCGAGTGATGTTGAGCACTTTTTCATGTGTCTGTTGGCCATCTGGATGTCTTCTTTGGAGAAATGTCTGTTCAGGTCCTCTGCCTATTTGTTGATTGGATTATTTGTTCTTTAGGTGTTGAGTTTGATAAGTTCTTTATAGATTTTGGATACTAGCCCTTTATCTGATATGCCTATTGTAGATTTTTAAAGAGAGCTTCTATGCTCTCTGAGAGTCAATGAGTAATTTGGAAACAGTCAAAAATCATTTCAAATTTGAGTAGGTGATCAAGCTAAAATGACAAAATCATGAATGTTTTTGGCAATGGCCAGATGATTGCCTCTGGCATGATTACTTAAAAAAAAATACACACACAACTAAGTGCATTCATGGGTGTGTTTATAAAACAAACAAACCAGTCTCTGAACCTTTTCAAAAGTTATTTTCCCATTGTGAAGTTGAGCATAAGCCATTACCAGTACATGAGGATGATATTAAAGTGTTTTTTAAGAATTTAGAAATAAGATTTACACACAATGGATAGGACTAGTCAATGATGGAAGTGAACCAGAAATGCCTGTGAAAGAAACATATGAGACTTGGGAGGGAACTGAGGGAAGGAGGCTGGATTGTGATACTATTTGGTAAGCAGAAACCTAATTAATTACATGCAAAGATGAAGGTCAGCATAATGCATGGAAAAGAGAAAGACAGAGCCAGAGGCTGACTGTGTTTCATTCAGCACTGTTCAGACAGAGGAGTACAAGCTTTCCCATCATTGGAGAGGTGATTTCTGCTGTGGACAGGGATGATTTATTATGTTTCCCTCTGGCCATGATAAAATATCTCTCAAGACTAACCACCTTCATTTGTTGGGATTACAGCCTAGGCAAGTGACCTTCTGATAACACTGGAAGGTGACAGCCTAAGGGCTGACCCTGGGCCATGGCAAACTCTCCAAGATAATGTGACGTTTTAAGATCCCTCATAAAACCCCAGCCAGTCTTCTGGCAAAAGCCACCCTTTCTGCCTACAAAATCTGGCCATGACCGGAGATCTGAAAATAGAGAAAATTATTCAGAAAACTGAAATCACCTAAAACTTACAACCCAGAGACAATTACCATTAACATGTTGGTGTACTTCATCTGAACTGGTGTTTTGTATTTTTTTTATTACAAAATTATTTTACATAACTGAAATCAAATTGTATATTGAGTTTTTCATTTTGCTTTTTGTTAAGCATTACAACCTATTTTCTGAATTACTTAAAGTATCCATAAATATAACCACTGAAATTACATGATATCTCACCAAGTGATTTTTTTTTTTTTCAGTGTACTTAACTAATCTTTTATTACTGGATGTCGGGTGGCCTCTAATTCTTTTCTTCTTTTGTGAAGAATGCTATAATAGGCCTCCTAATACAAAAGGCTGATTCTCTATTTGAGATTATTTCTTTGGATCAAGTCCTCCCTGTTGATTTTTAAATTTACTGAGCTTCTTGTTTCTAAATCGAACTGCCCACGGGACTCCTCACACTTGAAACTCAACGTCCCCAAGCGGAAAGATGCAGCCCACCGCTGGACTCAGCTTCTGTTTCAGAAGAAACCTGTCCTCAAGAGTGAGCCAGGGAATTGCTGGCAGAGGAAAGTGACAGCCACTGATGAGAGTGAGGGCTGGGGAGGGGAGAGAAGAGCCGGCCCTCACCACCAACCTTTAAAATCTGGGCATATGGATCTTGTAAACTTTGACAGATGACAGCGTCGTGACACTACCCTCTATTTCAAAAACTCATTTATTGTCTCCTTCATTATCCTATCCATGTTCACAATAGTCCTGGCTCTGAGGTAGCTTCTCATATAAACCCCATTTTAATGAGACTCAGAAAATTTAAGGGCCTCGTCCAAAGTCACGCATGTAATACATAATAAAACTCTATTCCAACCAGATCTGTTGACTCTAAGTTTGTAATATTTCCACTCCCCCGTGATGTTTCCTCTCCAATAGTTACGTTGGGGTGGAAGGGAAAATAAACCAGGCTGCCAGAGCTTTTATTATTCCTTTTAAATGTGTTTGAGAGGCAGTGGTGGCAAGCATCAATCTGTGATTCTAAACAAACACAGTTTAAAATCCCACGTGGACTATCTCGCACACTGATCCACCTGAGGCCCCCAGTCTGAGCGATGATAGAAGCAGCTGGAGATCTGAAGCAGTTATGGGAGAATATATATGTTCTGGGAGCTCAGGAGGTCTAAGCACTCCACTATCTATAATTGAAAATGTACTGAAGCAAATGGAAGCTTGTGATCCCATGTGTATTTTATCAGATGCTTTGGACATTAAAGGAATTCCTAGAAAATTATAAATTGAAACACTTGTCACGTAGTGGTAACAGGAAAAAAAAAAACGTACTTAGACTTTGGAAAGAAAAGAATAAATTGTCCATAAAATAATTCATAATAGATTTGCAGCTAGAACTGGTTATGAGAGAGTAATGTGGTATAAAAGATAAGAAATGGAATTCCAAAGATGCATGGGAAACACTACTAATTCTTTACAGAAGAGCAAGAATAATTGTACAGACACAGTTAATTGTTCTGCATGGGATGCAAGGGGAAGACAAATATAAGGAATAAGAGCATTCCTTGAGGCATGTGAAGAAATAGAGGAAATACATGTTTCTTTATTTCTAATTCTATAAGAAGGAAATTACACTCAAAGTAAAATCAACAAACTGCTTTCACAATAAAACGTACTACAAAAACAAAAATGTGTGCCCTCATTTTCTCATTTTGTGGTAAGAGGGACTCCTCAGAGAATCAAAAATCAGTTTTAGTAAAATGTACAGGTACATTATTTAATCATGTGCTGCAAAGATACTTCCAGACAAGATGATGGTGAGAGCTGTCCTTCCCCAAATTCCCAAGAAAACGAACAACGAAATGTACAAATAGGATCCACACCTAAGAAATTGGGAATAGATGCTTGGAAGGACAGTGCTAACCAGACCAGATTAATAGAACCCATGGAAAACGGACAGGAGATGTGTTCCTGAGAAATCAGCTCACCTGGAAAGCAAATGAAAGAAGCTCCTAGCTTGGATAGTTAGAGTTTGAGGACAAGAGGAGGCTGAGGAGTTGATGGGAAATGCACCACCTGAAACATTTTGTGGTGTGGCAGCAACAGGCACAATACCAAAGATCAGCGCTGTATATAGTACAGGTTGAAACGTATGAAACAAATGGAGAAGTGGGTTTGTGTGTGGTAGGATGTGTGCACGTTGTGCACATGTGTGCAAGTGTGTATGCATGTGTCTATTACAGGGAAGGCTTTTATGGGGATCTAGTCTGTAACAGAAGTGAAGAACAGGAAGTCTAATCTTTGGTTTGAGCTGATAATCTATTTTCTCCCCTCTTTGTCCTTCCTTCCTATCTGCATTTAAGTTTCCTCTGTAAAATCTTTAGACAAGAACATGCGCCATCTCTGACAGACACTTCAGAATTTCATTCCCAGTAGCGGGCCAGTATAGACTAGGACATTGAAGCTATGAAAAACTGCCGCTGTTCAAAGAAAAGGGGAAATTGACAGGTATTTTTTTTTAATGCTGCCTTTATCAGTTTTTGATGTCAGAGTTATTCTTTAAAATGGATTCAAGAGCAACTAGTTCCATGAACAGGAATAGTTTAGCATAGAAATAACTCATTTAAATGGTTGGCTAAACCTCAGGTATAAAAATAATCTAGACCCCGAGCTATTTTAGGAGAGAATTCTTGGACAATCTTTCATAATGTTCCTTCTTTTTATTGGGTTTTTTAATCTTGTACAGTTCTTGAATCAAATTTGTTTGGGGCTTCCCTCAAAAGTTCCAAAGAAATAATAAGAGGACTGTCTTAAAAAACTTTTGCTCTGCCACTGAAACTCGGTTTCAAAGGCCGCGCCACACACCACATTACACATTAACTTCTTGGCAAGGGGAGTGTAAAATAATTGGCAGAAAAGATCTTGGAAAGTTTTAAAAAATTTTATTCTAATTTAAAGTAATATATTCACATAATTCAAAATTATAAAGATTTGTAAATGCATGCATGAAAAGCCCCCATACTGTTTTGTCCCCAAGATATGTGGTTCCATTACCAGGATGTAGTTGATTTACCGTGTATCTCCAAACAATGTGTAAAATTTTCATTTTGGCATTAATAATTGGAGTTCCTACCTCATTTCTTGTACTCTGGTATTTTTGTGTCTTTGTGCTTCCATGCTTGCAGCTTTCAGAAAGCCATGTACCCTGAATCGAAGTCCTGTGCCCAGAATGCCTGGTCCATAACAGGGTCCTGGCTCAGGCCTTTCCCAACAATCCCCCTGCCTTACACTGGCACACCTCCGGAACAACCCCACCACCACTACACCCTCCCTGTACCTTGAGCAGAAAATGAGTCAGAAAAGCTTCTAAATGGATGAATCGCTTACTCAGATTTTAAAATCTCAAGGGGCAATTCGTAAAGAAGGGCACCTTAAACCTGCTATTCTTGGCTCAAAGAACAAGCACCTCTACTTCCCCTTTTCTACAGAAGCATATTGGAATGTTGCAGAAGTGGGCATTGCGGACTGTGTGAGGCTACACAGATTGGTAAGATTTATAGGAGTTACATTCTTCCCAGAGTAGGTGCTACTTAACCATACAGGAACTCTCTTGCAGAGCATTCAAAGAAGCATGCATTTTATGGTTCAATTATTCAGAGATAATATGAGTGTGGTTTTGTATGTATACAAGCTGACACTTTTAAGATACCATTGGATATAATTCCAGACCTTGTTCAATGTGTTTACAAATATACTACATGTTTTGGGGTATGTACATATATAATAATATACAGATTCCTCTTCTAGGACCTTGAGCACTACCTGCTGAAATGGCACCAGAGGGGTCCATCCACCATGGGAGAGGGGGATCAGTGGAGTCTGTCTAAAATTGGAAAAAAATCACTGAAGCTTATTAAAAGGCCAGTCAGCTCCTGTGTTTTTGCAGCTCGGCTGAGCAAATGCTGCTGCACGGAAGAGACACAGGCTCATTTGCGTTAATAGTCACATCACATTCCAAAGGCAGCTGAGATCTGGAGGCGGAGTTGTGACTTCTGTATTTCAGGGTTGGAAGACAACTTGACAGAGGTCACCGGTCACCTGCTCCCCTGCCTAGGGTGTGAAGTGGACACACTACTGTGCCTGATGTAATGTCCGCAGCCCCTGAATCTGAAGACATCAGAGCCCCCATGAAGGTATAGCTCTTCCTCCTTTATTCATGAAGCAAATCTCCTAAGAAAGTCTTAGTGATTACATAGGATTTTGTTACTTGAAAGCACTTGGCAAATATCAAATGCTAAGGCTTTTGGAGTGGTAGCCAAGGTGGTCAAGAGCCCTGTATCTGGCCGTGCTCCTGATGACGGTGACAACATTGGCACAAGGTGGAATTCCTTGACATGAAACTCAAGTCTAACTTTAAGTTCAATCATGTTCATGGAAGTTCAGTTTTCTATTTACCCAGAATTATCAACATTCTGATCTAACAACTACAGAAGAAATCTGGCATTTATGTAAAGACAAAATAATTTGTCACATTTATGTAAAGACAAAATAATAGGGATAAAGAAGTTTGGCGATCCTGAAAACAATCATCATTGTTTTTCCTTCATCTGTAACTCTAAATGAGAACTAAATTATACCAATAGTAACAAAGGGATGAAAAACAGTAGAAGCTGAAGTTGAACCGTCTCCAGAGAGATAGTCTGTTCCTTAAGAAAACCAGCAGAAGGAAAACTTCAGGTGATAAATACCACCAAAGGCTTTTAGAACCGGCTGCAGCATTTTTAGGAGTCTTCCGCAATCATCCCTCAAATGCCAGTAATCACAAGGGGAAAAAAAGACTGCAAAAACAGGAAACTCCCAAATCAGAAACAAGGACTTAGTCTCTTTGTAACTGCAAGCAGTTAGTACTTACTTGCATTTAGAATGATCCTGACATGGTGATCGTGACGGTGAAAAAAAAATATGTACGTACAACTCAACATCATGTCTGGAACACAATAAACATGTGGTAAGTGGTAACAGCCATTATATTATCATTTATTATTACAGTCAACAGCAAAGAAAAGCAGGACTAAAGTTGAGGACAAACTACTATCTAAATTCAGCAAATGACAATTCTGTGCTTAGTGGGTGTAAGGGTGATCGTGATGATGTCACTCTAAAATAGAAAAGAGCTAAAAAAAATATAAGACAAGAGGAGTAAAAGAAAGATGAGATCCCTTCTAAGTTGGGATTTAATATTAAGTGACTTTGAGCATCTCTACTGAGCCAACTATCACAGTAAGAGTTCTTTCCATTCTAAAGACACACCAAAAAAGCCACGTGCACTCTTAGACCTCAGCTGCAATCTAGAGGCCTCAGTGCATCCCACTGGCAGAATCAACTCGACCGCTCCTACTTATAGGCTCTGTCTTCAAGTGTCCTGTTAAATCTCTGCATCCAGACTACTGGGTATTTACCCCAAAGATACAGAAGGAGTGAAAAGAAGGGCCATCTGTACCCCAATGTTCATAGCAGCAATAGCCACAATTGCCAAACTGTGGAAAGAACCAAGATGCCCTTTAACAGACGAATGGATAAAGAAGATGTGGTCCATATATGCAACGAAATATTACGCCTCCATCAGAAAGGATGAATACCCAACTTTTGTATTAACATGGACGGGACTGGAGATTATGCTGAGTGAAATAATTCAAGCAGAGAGGGTCAATTATCATGTGGTTTCACTTACTTGTGGAGCATAAGGAATAACATGGAGGACATTAGGAGAAGGAAAGGAAAAGTGAATTGGGGGAAATTAGAGGGGGAGACGAACATGAGAGACTGTGGACTCTGAAATAAACTGAGGGTTTTGGAGGGGAGGGGTGGAGGGTTAGGTATACCTGGTGGTGGATATTAAGGAGAGCACGTATTTCATGGAGCACTGGGTGTGGTGCATAAACAATGAATCTTGGAACACTGAGAAAAAAAATAAAATATAATAATTAAAAAAAAAATCTCTGCATCCGAGTACTGCTCCCAACTAAGAAAATGAAAAAGAAAAAGAGATCTTCCCTGATTAAGAAACCACAGGTGTTGCAGTATAGTAGTGTTTGAAAAAAGACATTGTAATAGAATACAGTTCCTTAAAATTTTATGTAAATATTCCTAAATTATCCTGTGATTACTTTCTTTGAAAATTGAGACAATGATAAGAATTATAAGAAATGTCTCCAAATTTCCTTTCCTTTAAAGTAACACAAATTTTCTCATTTTCCATCAGCGACATCATAAATATGTGTCTCTATATGGTACCCCAGTTGACTTATAAGAAATTCTCACACAGGGTCATTGTGATCCAAAATTGTACATCCTTATTTAGGCCCAGTTTTAATTTTTTCATGTCCATATCAAAATAATAGTACAAAACTTATCTGGCAAAGTAAAAATTACTTTTTCCATTTTTATTTTCATAGATATTTGTAATCTTTTGTAAAAAAAAAAAAAGGTATGAAAAATACTGAAGCTTCCAAAATATTTCTAGATTTCCCTTGCTGTATAATATATACACTATTACTAAGCAGGAAATATATTCTGTCCGATAACTATTCTAGATAAATTTTAAAAAATTGAATTCTTATCACAAAAAAATATTGGACTGATGAAAAAAAAAAAAACTTTCTCAGCAAAGCCTGGAATCAAGCTTAAGGACCCCAAGGTATTTTAGTAAGTCACCTAAAATGAAAGGGGATGAAATACACAAGGATGATCCCTTGATCTCTCTGAACCAACTCATATTAAACATTTATTATCCAACTTCTAAAAATTCAGAATCTCAGAACTGAGTAAGACACAGGCCCTGGCCTCAAGGAGCTCAAAGTATAATATGGAAAGTAAGAATAATGGTAACTTTATACTACTTGGCACTGTCCAAAATACCATTGTTCCCTTAACAGTTTCTTTACCAACCAAGGGCTTCATCTAGCAATTTCCTGAAAGACTTCTCTCATTCTGGAGAGTTGCCTAAAGAATATTTCCAGACATTGCCTCTGGGACACATTCAATCTGACTTGCCTATGCCGTTTCCAGACCTTTGCTTCATACATTGCTTTCTATCTTCACTCCCAACTTGGTCTTGCACACTTTGGAACTTCTTTTTCTCCTGAGCTCATCCTTGCCTAGGATTTAGAAACTGGTTTCCCTTCACACCACACCTCATTGTTGCCTCCTCTTCTCACTCATTCCCTGATTGGGATGGATCTTGGAACTCCAGCTGGGCCTGAGCTCTGGGCATTCTCTCGTTCCTTTTGGAAAGTCAGGGAATCTTCTCAATGAACTCAACATGATGAAATGAGGTTTAGAAAAATGCAGGAACACTTAAATTGATCCCACAAGGACAATGAATTGCCAAGTGCTTGAGCAACTCAAAGTTAATGGCAATGATGACAGCCATCATTTATCCTTAGGTATATCCTTATTTACAGGTAAGGAAATAGGTTCACATGGGTTAAATAACTTGCCAAAATTTCATACAGCTTGTGAATGTGAAAGATGGAGCTAATATTCAATCCCAAATTCATTGAGCTCTAAACCTTACTCCATGGAAGATCACATAGTTCTTATTTTGTTCTATTTTTTAAGGACAGTATCACTAATATCACTAGATTTAATTAGATGGCAAATACTGTAACAGAGGCACTCAAGGCCACTGTCATTCAAGATAATAACTGCTACTCTTAATTGCTTACTATATGCCAGGTACAAGGCTATATTCTTTATTGAAATCATTTCATTTAAATGTCAAAAATAACCATAGGATACATACAATGGTTATTCTCATTTTACAAATAAAAAAAAAAAAAAAAAAAAAACAATGCTCAGAGAAGTAACTGGCTGACGTCCCAGAGCCATTAAGTGGTAGAGTCAAAACACTTTGAATTTAGAGCCGATGACACCGACGATCATGCTTCCCCATCCTGCCAGCCCATTGGCTTGAGAGATGTGAGGGAATCCAGTCTCAGAAGGGTTTTACCCAATCTCCCTTGGCTGGATGGCATCTCTCCCTTCCTCGCCATTCCTGCAGCTTCCAACAATATACAAGGTCAACCCTTGCTGACATGAGATCTTACCCATAAATGTAACTGGTAAAAATAGGTCCCCAAGCAAAGTCTGAGTTAGACTTTCCTTACCTCTTTCCATGCAGAGGTTGCCCATATCCTGTAAGGACATATATCTTGGTATCATAATATAGGACAGCTACAATCTGTTCCAAAACTGGAGGAGATACAGAACATAAAATGCCTAAAAGGCATGAACTGGCAAGAGAGAGAACCCCTGATTAGAAAAACTGGATACGCTTGAGCATAGCAATGACATATTGTAATGTTGTTTACATGAGTATTACTCAGATTGTCATCCATTGACCCTATTGCCTTAGAATCATTTGGGATAGGTTTAAATGCACATACCTAGACCTCCCTATGTCTGTCTCCAGAAACTCTGGAGAGCAGATGAGGCTCAGGAACTTTATTTAACAATTAACAAGCTCCCTGGTGTTTTGAACGTAGATGCACCCCAGAACCACACCACGCTGTGCTTATATGATCTTAAATATAATTTGTTTTTGCAACTGTTTGACAGATTAACATTTACGTTACTTCAGGACTGACAGAATAATTTTTCTTATTATCAAAATAGATTATAGATGCTATGGATTCATCCAAAATTTATGTACTTCAATTGTCATAAAGGCCCAGCATGTGCCCACCCCCACCCCACCAATACCTCTAAAAGTAGCAAAATAAATCAGGTCGAGCGCATGTTTTTTGCTTATTATATCACGCTGATTTTTAAATGCATTAGTCCAAGTACTGCAGAGAGATGCTAATCAGTACTTTGAGAACAAAGGGTTTTACGCTCAAAAAAAGCTTGGGAAACTGCCTTGCTAAATCCTTCTCCTGAGGATTCACAGTACATACTAAAAATCTGAGATGCTCCAGAGTGCAAAAGAAACTTGCCAGCTTCGTTTAATATTTAACAAACAAACTTATTTGGGTAGAGGACAATCTTTTTCTTCTTTTTGGCTCATTCTTCACCACCAATTTGCTTTGCTCTGAATTCATGTATTCAACAGATATATATTACAAATATATGCAGCCACCATAAGCTAGGCAGTGTGTTCAATTCAAGGATAGAATGGTGAACCAGTTAGACAGACTCTTCAATGCCCACATTCATTAACAGGTGGAACTTGTCAAATCACAAAGTTTCCTCATAGCCCCAGGGGCCCTGATGCAATACAGTTGGCTTTATTGCCTCAGTTCCACCACTGAGCTGACCTCAGTTACAGTTTACAAGAGACGGAGAATCTCCAAACCAACTCAGAGCAGCTGCTGAGCTGGGCTCGACAAGCAGAGGGAGTCCCCAAATAGTTGCATACCCAAATTGCTCCAAGTACAATATCACAGGACCCATCTCGCTGTACTTGAGAGTGCAAAGGCTGCATAAAAACAGGCATTTGAACTAGTTGTTGAAATAAAATTTAACCCATACATTTTATACTGTATGGTAGTCCTCTTCATGGCATGGAATACTGCCAATGGTCTGTAAGGCTATTTCGAATGTCCACTGTCAAATGAAGTAGATAATTGCAGGACTTACTTGAGAAGTCAGGGGGCTATGCTTTGTTTTATACTTCTGTTGTTGTCAGATTATTTTCCTCCTGAAATAAGGGACACTGAACAAGTCCACTAAAAGGACAGGTCTTCGTATTACTCATCTCATTGCGTTGAGGAAACTGAAAGAATGCGAAATCAGTGGCTTATGTAAGAATTGATTTGGGGGGTTTATTTATTTCAGTGACCATCCCAACGATAGGTACTTCAGGCTGTCATTTCTATACTGTGTATGTCCTCACATGAGTTACAATTCAGGTGACCATGATTTTGTTTTTGCAAACGATGCCTTCAAACATGGAGGACCTGCATCCTGTAAGAAGTTTTATGATTTTAGACTCTCCCTTAGTTCTCTCCTGTGGCAGAGGAGATAGTAGCAGGAATTTAAGAATGGAAATGAGATCAAAACTGAGATCACTTGCCCATTCATGTACCAATCTTTCTCTGCTGTTACGTATTCTACGTCACCCAGGTATAACTTCACCATGTGTACCTAAACCTGTGACAACAGAAGATACTGGTAACCTTCAGGAAGAATAAGGTGACTCACTTTGGCACCCTGAATTCTAGACATCAGCTGGATCTGCCCTGCTCATCAACAGCGATACTGCTGCCCCATCACCCACACATCTATACTATGGCTATTAGCTTTGAATGCCCAAGTGTTGCTCCCATTTTTATCTGGTCAAATAATAGAAGGCTTTGTTTCAGAATGTGAACAAAATGGGCAAAATCAGTCACCTAGACCAAACCAAATATGTTCGCTTCTTTGAAAATGTTTGTGGGACGCCTGGGTGGCTCAGTTGGTTAAGCAGCTGCCTTTGGCTCAGGTCATGATCCCAGCGTCCTGGGATCGAGTCCCACATTGGGCTCC